>NC_056733.1:314945569-315123069 GCF_019279795.1 Protopterus annectens
ACTCTTTGTCCCAGTATACAGATTCCCCTTTTTCTTGACAATCAGGCGTCACACTGGCTACCTATCTCAGGCCTTGAAATGTAGGGTCTGAGAGCTGAGCCTGTCTCAACTCTCTTTCTCTTTGTAATTCTTCCCAGCTCCCCTTCCACAGGAAGTCTGGTATTCTTTGACAGTGGTGCCTCACTGTCAGCCTGGGTACTACTACTCACATCTGCCCTTGCAATCACTCTGTCCAAGTGACCATCACTACCCACCAGCAGCTGTGGCTCACATTCAGTGTCACTGCTACAGGGTAGCTCCCTCCCTGAAGTAGTCACCAGACCGGTCCTGGCTTCAAGTCTGTGGTCAGTCTGTATCTTCCCCAGGCTACCAGACCCACATGCTTGTTTCCAAGTCTGACTGCATGTAACTGCATGCACACAAAGTACTCCATTATCAAAATCATTCCCTATCAGGACATCTGCAGGGATATCCTCAAACACACCTACTTGCTTGCTTCCTTTTCCACCCTCCCAGTCAAGGTGAAGCCTAGCCAAATGTATTTGGAGTAGGGTCCCTCTTAAAGCTTTGACTGGAGTAGACTGCCCAAGCAAGTAGTGCCCCTTTTTAACCATTGTAGGCTTCACAATGGTTAGATCAGAGGCTGTGTCTCTGTTAGCAGTGGCCTGTTTCCCATCTACTATGATAGAATATAACCTCTTGTGATAGTTTGGTATCCTTGTTGTCACCAGACAACTTACTGCTGGCATTCTGTGATTCCCACTTACTGGCTCTTCCACCATTTGTTCCCCACCTTGCCTCTGTGGACATCTATATGCTACTTGGCCCCACTGGTTGCATTTAAAACATTTACCCATTGATCCTGGCTGTGTACCTGAACTAGTGTCTTCCCCTGCTACTGGCAGACTCTGCTGGGGTGGCTTAGGCTGCCCACCAGGGGTTGCTTTAGACCCATGAGCAGCACTGGGTATCCTTTTCCTGTGCAGTGATGCTCTGCTTACTAGGTATAGGTCTCCCTTTTTCCCCAACTCTTCTGCGGTCCTGCATTCCCTATCCACCAACCAGATCCTCATGTCCTCAGGCAAAGTTGGTCCTTCACCAAAAGGTCTGCCAGCCCTTCAGAAGGGGTAACCTGGCACCCACTCACCCATCTATGAAAATAAGTGCTTAACTCAGCAATACGTTTGCACACATTTATCTGCCTTGTGTCTATACTCACAAACCTTTTTCCTATAAGCTTTAGGTGTTAACTTAAAACACTCTAATAAACAATGTTTAACAGTATTGTAATTTAAGCAATCAGTATCAGACAATTCGGAAAGAGCAGTTACAGCTTAGCCATGCAGTAAGGGTTTCAGGAACCGTACCCAGAACCCTTGGTCAACATTATACTATTTACATATCCTTTCAAACATATGAATAAAACTATCAAAAATATCACCCTCTGTAAATTGTGGAAGAAATTTGCTGACATTTCTTGCTTCTGTGGTTCAGTTATTCCCTTTCCCATTACCTTCATCACCCTGATGAAGAGTCAGCATCTCCTTTTTGTGTTGCCTCTGCCTCTCATTTTCCTCACCATCCAGACATCTCAGTCTCTCTGCTGATTCTAGTTCTAACCATTTGGCCTCCAGTTCAAGTCTCTTTAACTCCAGGAGGATTTTAAGTCCTCTGTGGAAAGGTTGAACTGTCCATTTAATGAGAACTGTACATCCCCAAGGCCAGTCTGGTTGTCCTCCTGGTTGCTGGTTTGTGATGCAGCTGTGACTAAGACTGCAATAATTTCTGCTTTAGTCAGGTTGGCATGTACCAGTCTTTTGGCCTGGCACATCTCAGTCAAATGGCTACTTGTCAGCTAGCTTGCCATACTCCTCTGCTGACATCCTTGCCTGCTCTCACCGACTAACTAAGCTATCAAAAAAAAAATAAAACTATTTGATATGAAACTCTGAATGTTCACTTTGTGGCTGATGAGAGTACAAACACCTTCTTTAGTGACCACTGTTTACAGGCTACAGGAATCCAATATCCACACCACTGAATCCCAATATGTGATGCGGTGATCCCACCACTGCTAACCAATAAATGCAATGCCCCACCACTGGCCTAGTCACCAAGGAGTCTCAATCCATACCACTAGCACCAGTGGGGGAAGTACATTGTGAGGAAGACGGGTACACACAATATTTCAAGATGCTGTTTTTTGCATCAAGTGCAATTTCCCTTAAGAGCACACAGAGACCAAAGTCAGTCTGTGGCTGGTTTCTCCCTCTTTATATAGAGTTGAGATCTCAGCTGATTGGCCAAACCAAGACCTCCAACACTCTTTCTGTCAATCCAGTGCTTCATGTCACTGCCCAAGTAGCTGACACACACACCCTTTGAGGTTTGATTTATAAACACTCCCACACCCATACCCACACATACACACATGTGCACATATACACACATACACACACACACACACACACACACACACACACACACACACACACACACACACACACACACACACACACACACACACACACACACACCTGGGAAAGGCTGGCACAGGTTTATTAGCTATACCCCCCTTCTCCTTTTCAGCTACTTTAAGGCCCTTAGGAAAGGGTGTCCAATCTTACTGTGTAATGTTACTGTCAACACAAATGGTAGTTTGACCAAGACCAAGGCTATTAGTAGTGGCCTACACAGTGTCACTAAATAAAGATGGCAGTACTCTCAGAACTTATCTCTAGACAGACCAGGCAAAATGAAAGGTTTTAATATATTTAATAATAAGTAATAAAAGAACAAGACAATACTAAATATATATTTATAGTAACATCAAAGTTTAAAATCACAGAAAATATTTAAAACAACATTGCAGGACAGTCTCAAATAAATAAAGAAAAACATCTAAATTAAGCTTTGCTATATTTCTGTCTGTATCTAAGGGAATTACTATACCCTAATAACTTACTTAATTAGAGTAGCAAGGCAGATGTGGTGAATGGATCCTCTAGCTGATGTTGTCAGGTCAAAGGCAGAATACAGAATGCTCAATCTCTCTCAGAAAGTTGCTAAATTAATATCTCAAATATTACTGCTGGGATAGCTTGCAGCATGACATCATTTCTTGTCATCTGACTCTATCCCAGGTAAAATCCCCACTGCTGAAAGCTAGGAGTATTTAGCATCTACCTGTCTGTACAATCCATCTTATATAACATACAGCTGTAATACATTTGTAACACAAACATCTTATATGAATCATGTTGATATCACAAATGACATATAATTATTTAGAGAATTCCAGCTAGCTTTGCTGGCAGTACCTCCTTTGTCACACCTTCTATTATATGTAGCAAAATATCTTGTTCATGTTACCCTGAGTACACAGAAACACTTGCATCTCTATGCCCAGCGCTTTAGCTCTATCTGTCCTAGTACTCATAACTTCTCACTTTACTTGCTGTAATAGTTCATCATCATAGCCTTTTCTTTAAATTCTTCCACCATTTCATCCATCTGACTAAGACTTTGTATATCATTTGTATTAAGGTGACTAGCTCTTAGTAGCTGACTTTTGACTATGCCTTTAACTACATGAGGTACATGCATTCTGTTTTTGTGCTGTACCTATTCGTTTGTATATCCTTTCTATAGATCATACTTGGAATATCATTCCGTTTTTTCTAACTTAATATCTAAATATTTTATACTGTCCTTAGAGTGTTCTGTCATAAACTTTAAAAAACTAGTCATCTGATTCAAGTAATCAATAAAAGCATTTAAATGCATAACACTTCCATCCCACAACAAGAAACTGTCATCAACAAAATATTTGAAACAGAGCACTTTTTCTTTAAACACTTCTGGACAATAATAAATAAAATCATTTTACCATCCTGCTACCGTAATGTTGGCATATGTATTCGCTACTGGCGTGCCCATGGCAGCACCTGTCTTTACCCTTTATTCGGCCCTCATTTGGGTGTATCATTGAGTCTAATGCTTCCTTTGGCATATAACTGCCCAGACACTTGCAACAACTGAACACCCAGAGAGATACTTTACTAAAAGAATGCAAGGCCAAAATAATATGTTCCACCCATACTAGCGCTAAGCCCTTTCAGTATACTCCATTTCCTACAGACTGCTAAGCAATGACCTGTTTCTGACATCAAAGTATCCCTTGACCCAATGCTGATAGGTTTCTACTGCACATCAGCAAGTCAAATGGCATCAGAAATACTCAATCTAGGGATGTACACCTCTTCTGCAACATAAACAGAGTGGTTTAGAGGGACAAGTGTATCTCACAGAGGATACCAATACTCTGGAACAGACTTCCCATGCACATAAAACAAAGTTCATCTCTCTCCATATTTAACTGCAAATAGGATCTATGGATGGGAAACAGAAATTTACTCCAGAACTGTCCTTAGTACTACTGATTGACAAAGGCAGTTCCTAAATGCTTTGTTCTATGCATGGGTCCCCTCAAATTATCTATGATATGATCCCATTTATTCTCATTAAGGATAATATGTAATTATAAAATATGGGATGGGTAAGGCCAGTCTCTATCCAAATAGGATAGGTTAATTTGCTTAAAATGGTTTGTAAGGGCAGCTAGCCTAGTAATTGCCTATGAACCTGTAAACAAAAAGTAAATAAATAACCTAAATCAGTTAAATAGTAAACAGGTTTAAGGATGTCAGGCTTTGTTAGCTGAGCCATAAGACCCTTACAAATGAACCAAGCGTTCCATAGCTAATGAAGCTCTCTTCTGTTAATAAGCTCCATCCTGTAGTCTGTGGTACAGTTTTTGTGTCCTTCCACCTCCTTTGTTTACTGTTAGATGCTGAAAAAGTCATTTAACCCGGCAATGCTTCTAGGTTACCTCTTTAAAGGGGACAATTGTATCCAGTAGGCTTACCTAGTTAACAATTATGGAAAAAATAATATAGATAGATAGACAGACAGACAGTAGATAGATCTGTAGCTATCTTTTTATCTATCTACATATATAGATATAGATATAAATATATGAAGTCATATTTCAAATGCAGTTCTTTGAATCAGACACCGAACATCGCTCAATAATTACAAAGACATATGACTGAAATGTTGCAATACTGAACTCTGCAAGTTGACATGTCGAAGGGACGAAAAATAATTCCCAAAATTCAAAATGGCAAAAAACTCATTTTACCTTTTTTTTTTTTTGCAAGTCCCTCAAATTTATACATACCAACTCTACAGCTGGACTAACTTGAGGAAGGGAAAAAAAATCTCCCAAAACAAGTGAATTATTGTCGGTGCACAATTAGTAGCTAGATCAGCTATGATTTCCTATTGGAAACAGCATTCAGAGTTATGCCATTCATCTTTGTTTTCGTCATGCAACTGATGCTCAAGCAATTTCACCTTGAGCATGTGCTGGGGAGCTAACTAAAATTAGAATGTATGGCAAAGAAAAAGCAGCAGTGAGGGATCTTCAGCATAGGTTCATAGATTAGTACTAGGCTAACTGCCCTTGTGAGCCATTTTAAGCCTAGCCAATTATCCCCTGTGAGATTCAAACCCTGTACCTTGTGTTTGTAATACAAACACCTTAACCATTAGGCCACCCTTCTAAACTCTCAAATTTAAAAAAAAACTATAAACCCCTCCCCTCAAAAATGAGGAAATATTGTTGGGCTCAGATGTGGTCATCACATTTCCCTTCAGCATCACCAGTTCTTCCTTTTTCTAACATAACTCTATTTCTGGCACTATCAGACAGCTGTTGTACAATTAAAAGAATGAATGAAAGATTATCCCACAGACAGCATGTTTTATACAATAAGTGTGTTTGTGCAGGAGGATCATATGGCAACACAGTAATGTCTTACCTGCAGCGTTACTTCTGTGTCCTCTGTAATGTAAATTAAGACCATTGATAGGGTACATTTATAATGTTTCAAATGCTAGCACAAAAGCTCCAAAACAAGTGCAAGCAATCATGTTGTTTAATAAAGAAGTTAAGTGATCAAAGTTGTGTTTTATTCAACTGTTTCTATGTTTTCTTCTTCTCCAGCAGATAGTATCTCATTTATTGGCGCACTGTTTAATTTTGAACTCAACAGCTGGAAGCTTTAATAGCAGACTACTATTAGGAATATCAGCACAAGTATAGTAGAAGCTGATTGGTCATGTCTGTGCAGCAGCAAAGGAAATGTTATCTCCAACAGCTGAAATGAATTCTGCTTAGAGATCCATCAGCTATGGATAAGAAAATTATATGTATATTTTCCCATTACAGGAACCTGACAGGACAATCAGATAAGTCATTATAATATCAGTTCCTTACATATATATAGAACTGCTATTTTTTTTCTAAGAAAAAAAGTACTTTTTAAAATTAATCTACACATATACTGTTAAAGTAGGGTACACAGTGACCCTGCTTTTGTATGTGTAGATGATCAAGGAAGACAATTAACAGTTGTTAAACTGTAGAGCACACATTTATACTGTATGTATGCTGTGGAGAAGTAGCAATAAGAGTATGGTGCTATAGGTGATAAATGGATAAGAATTATACATAACGTACTGGGAGTGAATGAGTCAAATTATTTTGTTGACTGACCATGGGCACATCTGGAGGCATGAGCCCTGGTGGCCTCCCATTTCACCTATATTATAATATGTCACTGTGTATGCTGATCTGCTTGTAAGTGATATTTTCTGTAATTACAATCATTTTATAGAAAAGATTGTTAATCATGCAAAAGCAGCTACTGATTTGTCATGCTCAAGTGATTATGGTTTTCATGATGTATTGGTTTGCTACAGTATACAAAAATCAAAGTGTAGCAATGAAACAGAAGTGGGAAAACTAAAAATGTGAACAAGCTAAATTACAATCCTAGTTAATCCCAACAGCTATCATATCTATCCCATCATTTATTTCTGTAGTGTTATAAACTATATTCTTTGCTCAGAAATCTCTTTCTCTCAAATAGCTCACATATCATCAACCCTAGTTTCAGTCTTTCTCTTCCCACCACAAGTTATCACCACCTTTTTCACTATTTTATATTGTATTCCTCTTTCTCTCAACCTTTGTATTCTACTCAGCAAATCACAAGTTTTTGATACCTCATAATATTCTATTTTTGTTAACCACTTTTACTCTCTGCAGTTACTGTGAAACATAAATATATATCTATGTACTTATATCTCAATAAATGATTGCCCATTATTTACTTCTTGGGTTTATTGCATTCTTTTGAAATCTATGTATGCAAATGTAAGATTAAATTATTTTTATTGCACTTGCTTTTTTTCTTATTACAGGTATATGCATGTTTAAATTATTATTACTGCACATTTTATGGAGTTTTTCTCCTCAGGCCTCTGCTGAAAACAGGCTTAATTGTCAACCCAGTCAGACTATCCCTGCAAGCAAAAGCAAATAAATACATAAATACAAATTAAATCATAAATAAAACATGAAGGAGTGTGTACCTGAGTTTAAAAAAATCTTACAACACAAATTCATGAACACACAGTTGCAGTTTTTTACTGCACTTGCAAAAAAATAAATAAATAAACACACAAATTCACTGCAGACACACTGATGAGTAGCAGAACCAGTTCATTCATGTGTTGATTAAAAGATCTTGGATTTCGGTAGTACTTTTGACACCTCAAGACGCACATGGGGGAGGGTCTGTCAGTCCTCAGCAGGACTGCAAAATAACAATCCATATAAATGCTTTCTTTGGCTGGATCTGCATATCTACTGTGAGTAGACTGAAACAAGCTCTGATAGGAATGTATGATAGTCATTCTGAAAAAAAAATGAAACACGCCTACTACAAAGGGTTTGTAAGATGCCTTTGACTCACACTATTACCATTTTATTTCAATGCAATGGGAAAAGAACACCAATTCCTTACGTCTAGCAAGACTCTTATAAATTGACTTAAAATGGATTCTGGGAAGGCTACAAGAAAAGGTAAAACAAGTTTTCATGATAATGTCCATCAATTTTGATGAAGTAGATTAAAATTTTATAAGATCTTGAAGTGATTTTGATGCATTAAAGTAGCTCTGAAAAAATATATAATGCAAAATCATATTTTTAACTTTCAATGCGGAGTTTTCCTTTAAGTTGCTTGAGTTGTTGTTTAATCAGCAGCTATTTATTTCACGGTGTGAAAATGCTAAAAGGATGCATTTTGCTATGTTCTGAAGTCAACAAGTACTGGAGAAAATTAGTTGTTATGTCTATGGTATAATACTGATCAGAACTTCACAGTGAGAGTATATAAGTAAGGGGGCATGGCAGCTCAGGGCACTTGTCACATTGCAAAGTGACCACTTTTTGTATCTACACATTTCCATGAGTTGGTCTCCTCTAGTACATATGTAGAGAACTTTTATGTACTCAAGATGAGGATATTTGTACTGAAATATAACACTGCCATATTAAAAGATCATCTAGTTTGAGGTAACTCTCTAGACCACACAGGATAAATCTTAAACAAATTGTATCAATTTTAGGTATCCCCAAAACTGGATCATTGTTGACATTTTTCAAGACAGTAAAAGGAGCTGCAGTCCAGAAACACATTTCAGATACTTGCAATAAAGTACTCCAATAGAAAAAATCAGCCAAGCTAGATTTTCCACTGTGGAATTCCTTAAAACCTCTTGCATTAGAGATAACATGAGATATATGCAAATGACTCCTTAAGGACATCAGGTGTTTCAGGTACATGGCAGTTCTGAATGTCCATGACTTTCTTCCTTTTTAAGTTTATTATGGACAAATTCAGGCCAATAAAGCTAAACCACAATAGCTGTGGACAAGCCTGTTTCAGGCTTCTTATGGTCTCATCTGCACTTAAAGTTACATTTTAGTTGAATTTGATCGAAAGTTTGCTTGTTTGTTTGTTTAATTTAACTGTGGAGGCTGCCCACTAAAGTGTGCTAGCCTGTGTAACTAATTTATCACTGTCTCTGCATTTTCTGTGTGTTTCTACCAAAAAACAAACAAAAAAAAATAATCCTTGTTTTCCCGCCTTCCTCGACTAGTTTAGACCAGTTTACAGGCATTGCTGTATTCTGGGCTGTGGTGTAGTTCCTGTGTTGTCCATTACCTTAGTTGGATAGAAGGAAGTTTCTTTGCTCACCAGTGGGAGTGGGGAGCCTTGAGCAGCCTACCTGTCCTTGGGGGAAGTGACCTCAGCACAAGAAGCTGTAGTAATTGGTTGCTTGGGACCATTTCCAGCTCTTTTGTAGTTCACTGTTTAAAATCCGCGTTTGCACGGCTTTGCGCGGTCATACGCATAGCGCAGCACCGATTAAACAAGGTTAAACTTTTTCTGGCTCCGCCAAGTCTGTTCTTCAAATTTTCCCTTAAGGAAGTTCTACTCTTAGTATAACCAGACTACTCACTGTATTATAAGCCTAGCACTTGTTCTCAATACTTCTCTACTAAGTAAGCACTTTCGTATTAAGTAAAGCACTACATCTACTTACCACCCCTGTGAATACCCACTTCCCTTAAAGGTATACCACTCCCTTATACTGTTCTAGCATGTCGAGTGGTAGACACTGGTGTCGTCTCCAGTTCAGCTGGTCAATCTGGGCATCTTGAGACAATGCTACAATTGTCTCATGTACACAGACAACTCTCTCCTCCTCCCAACAAACACAAATACATGTGAGAGATGCAACTATATAGCCAAACTGGAGGCTGAACTCTATCAACTCAGGGCTGGCATGACCAGACAGGAGGAGATGGCAACCACACCCACAACAATCCCAGTCCCACATAGACCTAACACAACTGCAAACCAAACACATAAAAACACAAAGACATACTCGGAGGCTCTAATAAAAAACTTACCAAAACAACAGAGGCTCCCAAAGCAGACATCCAAAAATCCACCACCTCAAAACAAAACACATGCAACACATACTTCAATAAATCAGTGTGTCGACCAATCGCAGCCCTTAAGGCCAAACACCTTGCCTGATACACTAGTAATAGGTGACTCCATAGTCAGATACACTGATATCCCACTGACCAGGCTGAACAAGGAGAAGGTGACTGTGAGCTGTCTATCGGGAGCTAGGATCTGCCACATAACACACACACTCAGGTCACTCCAAAGCAAGTACAAATATGACTCCGTCATTGTCCATGCTGGTGTGAATGACCTGAGACGTACATCCCTGGACTACATGAAAAGAGACATAGAGGAGCTCTCCGATTATGTAGCCCAGGCTGGTATGACCCTGACCCTGAGCAGCATCTTGCCCTCACCAAGAATGATACCACAATACAAAGACAAGATGATCAGCTTTAACAATTGGCTCAAGTACTGGTGTCATTCTAAGGGGATCCAATGTCTGTCTGCCTGGGATGATATGTTGGACAAGCCACGCTGCTTCGCAAGTAATGGCTTACACCTGTCACCACTGGGCTTCCGGATATTGGCTAAGGCTCTTGCCACCCCCATAGTGCCTTTTTAGGCAAGGCTCAAAAGACAAACCCACCTCCTTAGAAAACAAAATGGAAAAAACTAAGGGTAATGCTGCTCAACGCCAGAAGTCTAAATCTCAAGATGCAGGCACTTGATGCACTCCTCAGCATGGAGAACATCGACGTCTGTGCAGTAACTGAAACCTGGTTCAAGGCTCCTGAGAGCACCCCAGCGCTACCAGGCTATACCTCGTATCATGCTTTTCGGCCCCAAAACCGGGCGAACCACAAGGAGGGAGTGTCCATATTCATAAAGGACACCCACACCTCCAGGTTAGTAGCAACACATGAAGCATCAGAGACCATACAGGTGCAACTAACCATAGGCAAAACTGCTATACAACTGGTAGCATGTTACAGACCACCCTCCCAATCTCAAGAACCCCACTCAGCCATCCTGAAGACATTGGAGGATATGAATGTATCACAAAATACCATCATACTGGGAGACTTCAACTACCCAAACATAGATTGGGTACATTATTCTAGCCCTAATACCCTAGCCCAAAGGTTCCTGGAATTCATAAATTCAAATGCACTGGAACAACTAGTCACCTCTCCCACTAGGGAGATAATATACTAGACCTGATCATCACAAACATGGGGACAAAATGCTCCACACGAGTATACCCCTCACTAGTGAGATCTGACCACAAACTAATCATCCTGGATATACATATCCCACCTCCACCCCCAGCACAAAAGACCACAGTGAAAAACTTCTCAAAAGCAGACTTCACTCTTCTTAAGACTGAGATGGTATCCTTTAAGCCCACTGTGCCAGTGGATACCACATCCCACAATGCCGAATCCATCACAAATGCTTTCTATGGACATCTCCAAAAATGCATGGATCATGCAATCCCAAACAAATCCAAGTCCCTCTCCACCAAATGTAAGCATCCTGTCTGGTGGACCTTAGCCATAAACAAATTGTATAACATAAGAAGGAAGCTACTGCACGTCAGAGCGAAATCCCATGAAGGAAGACATCTCTGATCAACATTAGCAGAAAACTACGTTCTCTCATAAAAACATCCAAGGCAAACTTTGAGAGAAAAATCGCTAAGGACACTAAAGATAACCACAAAACCTTCTTCAGCTATGTTAGAAACCTGGGCAGAAACCCTCAGATATGCTCAGAGTTGGTTCACAACAACAAAAAATACATTGACCCCACAGATATTGCTAACATTCTGGCTGACAGGTTCAGTGCAAATTTCTCGCCTCCTTCACCCCCAAAAGAAGAAATACTTATCCCAGCTGAATGTAATCTCCCTGTCATCTCAGATGTCCAAGTGAGAACCGCCCTAAACAAAGCAAAAAACACAGCATCAATGGGACCTGACGGTATCCCGGGGTGCGTGTTACGTGAACTCCAAGAGGAGCTAAACCCACACATAAAAATGCTATTTAACCTTAGCCTTACTTCGGGATATGCACCTGAACACTGGCGTACAGCAACAGTTGTCCCACTCCACAAGGGGGGTGCCTCTACAGACCCTGGAAACTACCGCCCCATAAGCTTGACTAGCCTGGTCTGCAAAGCTATGGAAAGAATCATTATGGAACTCATAAACGGAGACATAGGGGACCTACAGACGCTTGACCCCACCCAGTTCGGCTTTGTAAAGGGCAGATCCTGCCTTTTAAACCTGGTTGACTTTGTCGAAACAGTCACTAGAGCCATTGATGAGGGCAAAGCAGTCCATACAGCATACCTGGACTTGGCTAAGGCCTTCGACACAATACCCCACTCAGGCATCATAGATAAGCTAAACAGCTTAAAAGTAAACCCTTATGTCACTAGATGGGTTGCAAACTGGCTAAAGGACAGAACCCATAAAGTTAAAATCGCTGGAGCAATGTCAGACTCAAAGCCAGTCACAAGTGGTGTCCCACAGGGATCTGTCCTGGGACCCCTCTTGTTCGACATTTATTTCTCAGATGTTAAAGCAAACATGGGAGGGCTGTGGCTGACAAAGTTAGCAGATGACTGCAAACTAGGCGCCATAGTCGATACACCAGCAGATACACACATCCTACAAAAAGGCCTCACTGAAACGGACAACTGGTGCCATAGTCACGGCCTTAAACTAAATGCCAAAAAATGTATAGTCATCCCTTTGGAAAAACAAAGTACCCACAAATTATCACATAGACAGCAACCCACTGAGTACGGAAAAAGTAATCAGAGACCTAGGGACCCAAGTAGACAGCGACCTCTCATTTGACACCCACGTTGCCAAAGTGGTTAGAAAAACATTCTACCTTGCACACCTCATCATGAAGGGTTTCACATCCAGATCCAAGGATGTCATTGTACCCCTATATTCCTCCCTCATCAGACCCATGATTGAGTACAATGCCCCATTTGGTATGTACCTCACCCAGCACTTGCAACAGCTGGAGAGACCACAAAAGTACCTCACCAAAAGGATCAAGGGTCTCCAACATATGTCTTATTCTGCCAGACTAAAGAAACTTCAGCTCTATTCAGTAGCATACCGCCTGCTCAGAGGTGATCTCTGCCTGACGTACAAGGCCATGTCCAATCAGGATCTGATGGACATGCTCCACCTCAAAAAATCCAAATCCATCAGGACCACGAGAGCTAAAGACTTAAACCTCAGCACAAGTATGAATAGGACATGCTGGAGGGATAGATTCATAACCCAGAGGCTTCCCATGCTTTGGAACAGGATCCCAGTTCGTATTAGGCAGAGCCCCTCACTGACTCTCTTCAAGAGAAATCTTGATGAGTGGATGGGAGATTGTAGGTTTACCCCAGGGGTCACATCTGTGTCACTGCTGGACAGGGGCACAGTAAACTAATTCTATTATATAAGGGGACCTTCACTGTGTCACTGCTAGACAGAGGCACAGTATTCTAGATTTATTCTGTACATTTTTGTACCACTTCATGGGGTGGCAAAAGCCACATCACTATGGCTAGGCTTACAAATGCCCCAGGGCAGATAGCCTAGTACTATACTATGAAACTATGAAACTATCAATATAGCATAAGTGGGTGGTTTGGCTAATGTTTGCAAATACAGGGTTGCCGTACCCAGCTGATGTCCATAACCATTAGGGTGCCTGCAAAATATCTCAACTAGCAAACTAAAACAATGAATAACAAGGTCACACAAAAAAAACAATCACTAAAAACTGAAAGAAAAACCCAGCCAAGCTAGATTTTCCACTGTGTGATTCCTTAAAACCTGTTGTTTTAGAGGTAAAAATGGATATATGCAATTGACTCCTTAAGGACATCAGGTGTTTCAGCTGTATGGCAGTTCTGAATGCCCATGACTTTTCTTCCTTTTTAAGTGTGTGATGGAAAAATTGCCAATAAAGCCAAACCCCACTACAGACTTAAAAAGGCTAATTTTTTCCACTGCCATAGGTCAACAACTACACTACTGTATCACCTCCCAAAATTTAAATGACATATACTTCTCACCAAAAAAAACTTACTACTCTGATAAATTACAGCTTTTCCTGGGGTCACAGGCACACCCAGAATAAATTTCCTCAAACATACTACCACAAAAACATATAAGGACAACTCACAGTGTTTGACAAATACTTTTTCACTTATTCTGCTAATTAATTTTACATGGCATGGATATCCTTAACACACTAGTCTTGAAAGTTTTTCTTATTTTATTTTATTTATTTATTTAACATTACTTTAATGTACCAACTAGAACTGCTTTATTACCTCCTCCAAGTTTTAATTAATATACATTGCATACCTACAACATTTCACCATCCAAGATAAACTTTATTTTTTCCTAGTGCTAAAGGACCATCAAAAATCATTTATCTAACAATAAACTAACCAGACTCTATATAAACTGACCAGTTTTCACTCCTGCTCCATAGAATTGTAATATATAGATGTGTAGCCAGTCCCTAGACTTATAAGTCCTTCATTTCCTAATATTTCAAAAGTAAGCAATTCCCTAAAGTAGAAGGCATACATGCATAGCTGGCCTTAGGGATAGGCCAACTAGTTGACCGCCCAGGATGCTGCTCTAGCAGGGGTGCTTTTTCAGTATTCATTTGTATATTTTTTTACAGTAAAGTTTTTTTTTAATATGTTGAATAAATATAGAAGAAAATGAAGAGCAGGATAAACTGTGAGAAAAAGGAACAAAAAAGCAATCTGGATGGAGTAGGTAGACCAGGATGGGGACACCTGGTGGTGTAGGGGTGCGCTGTGGAGCCCTTATGCCTAGGACACCAGTTAACCTAAGGCCGGTCCTGCATACACAGATATCTTGTAAATGAAGAAAGCACATGTAACAGTCTAGATTTACTCAAATCGTAGCTCAGTACCCTCACCATCAATGAATTATATACCAAGAATAACAATCCTGATCTATTTCTCTTCTTTCCAGGATATGCTCAATGTAATTTCATGTAAAAGGATAAATAGTGGATGTATATTCTTTCACATAATTGATCTAAACATTAAAGTGATGGCATATTGCACAAGCAGAGATTACCATGCCATAAACAGGATAATTTTTGACATTTGTCAAGACACTAAAATGAAAGGTAGTCTAGAAGAAGTGCTTTTATTAAAGCAATGTCACAACAATGTACTCAAGTTTTTCTGCAAGTTTTCAGAAAAGAACAATAATCAGAACATGTTACATGGCACTTCAACAACAGGTGTGGCACTTTCTGATGTATAAAATTCTTTAATTGTAAATATATCGATACTATCTTTCTATCTGTCTACCTACCTATCTCTTTGTCTATATATCTACCTATCTATCTATCTATCTATCTATCTATCTATCTATCTATCTATCTATCTATCTATCTATCTAATTTCTTGCTTGTCAGATTGCTTGTTTGTTTTGTTAACAAGATGAGTGGACTAATGCAAGACCCTTTTCTCCCATAACCTGTCCACAAGTCAAATATAGCAGACACCAACAAATAAACATACTAAATAGGAACATTCACAAACTGCAAAAAATGCCCATGTGGAAGGCTAAGCCATGCCCATAATGAAAAATTAAAACCAGCAAATAACTTTAGATTAGCATGAAACTCCAGGAATACCAAATAAATACTAGACATTGTAAAACTTGGAATTTTATTTAACTCAAACAAATTATTTTATAAGGTCTAACATGTATTTGACATTCATACAAATGTTAAATAAAATAAATACAAATAAAATGCATTCTCTTGCAAATATATAGTAAATTGCTAAATACAAATAGTACACTTAAATAGGACAACGCAAGTCCTTTGGAAATAACTATTGACTTGATATAACTGGCTACTATTTACAAATGAATATCGTTAACAATAATTTATTAATAAGAAATCAACATTTTGTAAAAAAAAAATAATGTTCTGTAAAATGCAACTGTTTAGTAAGTGGCATAACAAGGGCACTGAATGGTAACAGTTTTCAATATAAAATATTCAGATTTCCTAAACAAAGAAATTTATATCATGTACATATCTCATCCACATGACATAGTGGAAAGCACAGGTAATGTTAATAAAGCAAAACCATTTTGAAATAATGATGTAATTGTTTTAGTATCATATCCCTAATACATTAATTATGCAGACTATCTAAAGCAAACTCTTCCTTTAGAATTAATTTCAACTTTGTTCTTAAACAGTTGTGGGATAACTATTAAAGTTGTTTCTTTAGATGAGCTATTCAAGGAAGCAGGAGTTAGCTTAATGAAATATTTTCTACAGATAGCAAGTGAAAACTAGTTCAATATGAATTTGGAAGGTGAAAGTATTATATAGTTATATTCCTAAGTACCTTTGTTTACTTGTGATGAGTAGTTGGGTAAATGTAGGATCAATTGTGCATATATGTTATACTTTGGCATTTTCTTAGCGGTACCAGATTCATAACTGAGGATTTATTGATATTATCAGTTGGCTTTTAGAAAACCAATTCCAAATGAATACAGCGTTATTTAGTAAGGAAGATGTTAGGTGCTATGCAGTGTTAAGTACTATAGAAATGTCTACATAGTAAAGTTCAACTATGGTGGGTCCTATAGCAGACTATTTCTATGTAGAGAAATGGATCTAAATCAGAACCTTGTTACATTACACTAGTAAACAATCCTTTCTCTGAGTAGGGTTTCCGCTCTCCTACTTTAAACAATCATAACTTCAACTGAGAAACTATAAGTGGTTAAATGTACACTGTGAGAAGGTTTATGTATTTATTTATTTATTTATTCATTGGTATTCATTTTTTGGTTGATAAGGTAGACCACTAATAATATATAAAACTAAAGCAAGGAATGGAATATCATTACATAAGCAGAGTCATAGAAAAATGAGATACAATAGAATTAAGGCTTTTGAATGTGAGGAGTGGGGATCTTGTAAACAGAATTGAATATTGTGAATGCAAATGGTAACACCTTAAATCATTATTACATTGCCAAGCCTTAATCATACATTTACCTTTAAGCTGGTATGGATCCTTACAACACTAACTATTTTGAAGTCTTTGCGTGCATAATTTTGAAGATAGTATATTTTATTGTATGTGTTGCCTTTAAAACTACTGTGTCATGTAACATAATCATTTTTTTCAGTTGCTCTAATGATACTTCCTTTTTTTTATATACAGTTGAAAAATAATACTTGTCTTTGGAGAAAATATTTTGTATTTTGTTGTGAGATCATTTTAATCTAAGAATCGAACAAGTGCCTCTGAACTACCTTTGTTGCTTTTGTAGATGTCTTTTTGAATTATCATCCAGGTTCATCTGGTATTCCCCAGATGATTTGGATTTGTCAGACAACACCTCATAAATGCTTCCATTAATCTGTGTGTACTCCACCCACAAATACATCTGACAATTTTTGCAGCCTTCTACACACTCCCTTAATGAACAAATCAGGTTAAAGAAACTTAATAATCCTATAATCCTGCAAGGCTTTGATATCAGCTTCCATCACACACACACACACACACACACACACACACACACACACACACACACACACACACACACACACACACACACAAAAAGACCTAGTGGGAACCTTAACTTACTAGCTTTGGCCTTGACCAGATGATCAGTAAGTTACCTAGACTGAATCCTACGTCCAACAAAGGAAAATATTCTTGATTAAACTTTGTCATCACCAACATTCTAAGCAAATTGTCTCAGTTCCTGTTCACTCTTCCTTCTTTTAGTGACTATTCTCCAATTACTTTTGCCATAACTTTAGTTCAGCCCAAACATTGCAAGGCCCTAGCAATATTCAGAGGTAAATAAATAAAAAAAAATGTCACCTCTTCCTTTTGCTCTCTTGACTGTTCACCTGTCTGCCCAGAAAAATAAGTTTACTGCAGCCTACTCACTTTCAAAAAAACTAAGTAACATTCAAAAGTACTTATATCACAATTATTGCAGGACTTAACAGGGTATGTGAAATGCTTAGATAACTGTCAGAAAAATATGTATTAATGTGTGTATGCTTGATGCTAATTAGAAGCTAAATGAGTTAACACATTTTTCATTCTATTTTATATGCACTGTTTTATATATAAATTGAGTTTCATATGAGACTGAAAATATGCTTTTTGAAACTGCAGTGTGCTTTCTGAAACTTGCAAGACGCCCTCTGACCTAGTAATTGCTAGCACAGCAATATTCATGTTTATGCCTTTTGGAAATGTACTTGGGAAGCAGGTGCTTATCTGCTAGATCAGGAGAGAATAAATGAACAATGCTATATCCTGTAAATGTAATGATTATAAACAATCAGCTCTGTTCGAAGTATGAGAACATGTGCAGCTGCAGAAGCTTAGAGATAGTGTAGACAAAGGATTATTAGAGAAATGAACTGCTTGCTTTGTGCTTGAATTAACCATAGTACCTTGAATGGTAACATTGCATGTATCTAACTGGTGGTAGCCAAGGCCACGTTGTTTTCCTTAGGAAGTTTCTCACAAAAATTGATAAATCAGCAGAATCTTATGAAAGCAATTATTAGTAAATGATGATGACAAGACTTGTGATTTGTTACATCAGCTTGGTAGGCAATGTCTTATTAGAAAGTGTATAAAAATGAAAGTATTTCCTGTTTCTAGTTAGACAAACTCTGTATTAGCACGTTTTTGTCTCCTTGCTGCAAGATTAAAGTGCCTTAACCTGAACCTACCATGTTTTGATCATTTTTAAAGTATATTTTTCCTTTGACAATAACAAAACAACTTCATACTTAAAAAGAAAGTCTGTCCTTCCAAGCAATTCAGTGACAGATTTATATTTTCAGTATGTTGAGTAGAAAACAGTTAGATGCCAGTTTACTAACGGAGCAAACAAGCTTCATTTTTTTAGCCAGCTCAGATACTTCTGTAAAGAATTCAACTCTATAAATCGCTGGATCCCTAAATGCTCCTGTCCAAATTCCAGCATAATCAATACTAGTAGTGGAAAAGCCACACCCAAAAAAATTTCTTTCAGATTTCTATAAATTTCTCACACACAGATATTGCTGCAAATGCATCGTCTGCCCTTTCCTTTGCCAAAAATGGGTCAGGAGGTTACTCTTTGTTTATAGAAATTTGCAAAGTTTATATTGACAAATTGCTGTATTGCAAGTTCTGCAACCAAAACAAATGTCTGGTTTATGGAAAGTTGCTATTAATCTTCCTGATTCGTAAGACTGTATTTCCAGTTCAGCTTCAGCCTTTAGGTCTGTCTCACTTTCCCCATGTAGAGAAAATATCTAGAGGAGCTAGTTCATAGCCCAGCCTGTTAATAACTGCAAAAATGTGAAACAATGCCTCACCTCCAGTATGAGTTCCAAACAGGTAGGAGCACTGTGACAATCTGTTGGACCTGAACAGATGACATTCTCCAAGGCATGAATAAAGGTCATCACAAAGGAGCTGTCTTCCTTCACTTTGCAGTATTCTAAATCAACCACCAGCTCATCAAAACATCTTTGTACAAAACAACATCTACGACTAACATACTAGATAAATTATCTAGCCCCCTTCTTAACAGATATCTCTCTTTCTCTGTCAAAATTAACTTATCAACACTACTGTAGGAGCCCCCACTAGAGACAGTTTATGTTCTATTATTTTTTCATACTTTATAAAGCTTCTCTAACCTTCCTGTAGACATTATCATAATTCTAAATGTTCGTGGCATGATAATTTACCAGTCACCTCATTCATACGCAAACATAATAATGGTCTGATGCTCAGTATTAATAAAGCACAAGTAATGATCTTTGGAACTAAGCTCCAAAATAAGTTCACCTCCCTTATTTGTCTTTTTGCCTTTTTTTAAACCTCATTCCCCCCCCCTGCATGAATTGTTCCAACTCCCATGTTTTATATATAATTTTCTCCTACCCTTTTCTAAAGATCCCAATTCCATTTGTTTTATCTCTATTACTGTATTCACTACTTCTAATACAGTTGTTTTATACTTTGATTTCCATTTTCTAGTAATTACCATAATTAACTCAGCAAGGCCTTACTATGTCTAGGAATTCTATATCATAGCTCAAAAAATAATTTCCTTAATTACACCAATTTGCTCACCCAGTATCGCTGACAGAGTAGTCTGCAGGGAATCTTTAAAGTCTGCCAAATCTTTACACTCCCAGAAAATATGCTGCAAATTATCTTTCTTCTCTATCACACCACCAACATTTGCTGTCTACCTGAGGAAAAACTCTTAGGAGTATACTTGGGGTATAAAAATATCAATGTAAACACTTCCAAGCAAAGATCGTAAATCTTCTGGACTCTGTTGCAACATTGATATATCCCTCCATCGTTTCTTTGTGAATTGCTTATTCAGTCTTTCTCCCCAATCCTTTCTAACATCCTCTGATTGAGTCTTACAGTTATCATGCAATATTTTATATGCTCTACTAATTATTCCTTTTTAACAGCAGCTTCTGTTCTAGATTCTACTAAAAAGTCTACCAGTGCTGGTCTTTCACTAATGATCCTCCCATGTCTTTCTCCATGCCTATACTCTGATATCAATCCTTGATAAGGAAAACAATATATAGACTGAATTCCAAATAAATTATTGGCCTCTGTCCATTCTATTACCTTTCCCTCTTTTGCTCTGAATGCATTGGTTCTTTTGCCAGTTTTCTCCAATAAATTCCAGACCCCTCTTGCCTATTGTCTGTACCCCTAATTGTAGCCATCCCTATTGGCAGAATCTCCTTTCTCCATTCCTATGTTGGCTTAGTTTTTAGAATACTTTTTGCAACTTTATGAATATAGTATTCTGTATGGTTGTTGTTATTCTCCTTATGGAGATGCAACCAACAGCCAAATCTCTCCTTGTTTCTTGAGCTTCGCCCCTGTTTCATCATCACCCCTTTCCACTTTAAATTATAGGTTTCTGCTTGTGCTATGTATAGGAACCTTAACTGTGTAGCTCTGAAATACCCCTTAAAATCAAATAATCCCAAGCTGCCTTCTTCTGTTGGAAGAATCAGCTTATCCCACTTGACTCTTGGCATGATCCCCTCCAAGATATAATCTTTAAGCTCTTTATTAATTGCTATCCATAACTTCTCCTCTGGCTGATAAAAATATTCATGACCTGTGTATAAAACAAAAGAGAACCTCCTTATTTCTCTGAGAGAGATCCAGCTAGATGTGAAATAGAAACAAACTGGATTATTAAGAACCGTTATAGATGAGTCTTTCAATGTTTGACCATCAAAGGAATCTTAAAATTAAAAACTTCTTTTCATTTTCTGAAAAATGTTGTGTTTCATCTCCCCTTAAATAAGTTTATGGGGAAAGTCCTTTTAGTGCCCAGTTTATGTGACACAATTTATGAACTGTATTTTATTTATTTATTTATCTTAATCCAATTTAGTTTTTTCACTTTTTATTGATTAGTACATTGATTAATTATGTAATAGAAAGGGTTTTCCTATTGGTTTAGATTGAATGACGTTTGTTTATAAACTTGAAAGTGGAGTAGTTATTTTCAAAAGTCTGAAAAAGCATTCAGTGAAACGTGAAAGTGCTTACTGGCCTCTATATTTTGTTCTTTTTCATTTTAATAAACGTTTTTAATAAACGGTCAGCTCCGATAGTCGTCGTGTGCCGCTGAAGTTTTATTCATTGAAAAAAGAAAACACTCAACATATTACCCCATTGTGATTTATCTGGTTATTGATTCATAGGCAATTACTAGGTTATTGATTCTAAGAAGCCTTTTTAAGCCCAGCCATATTTTCCCATTTGTAAATAAATGGATACATTTCCCAATGACATATAGTCTGAGGTGAACATCGCTTCCCATTTCTGCATGACAGAATATGTTACCCATAGGAAAATAATTATTTCAAGGTGGCAGACTATTTACAAGCTGCCTCTGTCCAATAGAGAATAGTTGCTGGTCCAGGGGTAAATTTTTAATTCCCCATTCATTGGTCAAAGCTATGATTGAATAGGGTCAGGGTGAAACTCTGCTGTACATAGATAGAAAGCCTCTTCCATAGTATGGGTAGTCACTGAGACACATACCTGTCCCTTCAGCAACCTCTTTTTATGTTGCCACCAAGGTTAAGATCAGATGCTGCCTTGAAAACTAGGTACAGATCACTTGTCAGCAGTCTGTTGGAGACTGAATATAGGGATAAGGCTTTGCAGCAGTATGTGTGTATTGCATGTGGCTTATACCTTACATTATTTTTGTGAGGACCTTTTGTGGGCATTCACTTGTTGCAAATGGCTGGTAAGATGCACACTGAAGGGATCTCTTGTTGAGTTAAAGAATTGGATGATCTCACCCAGTTCTGGAGCCAAGCCTGCTGAGTGTTGTTAAGAACTTTCTGGTATCCAGGTGGCTCACATTGTTTGGCTGTGTTAAAACTGAAAATGCTGCATGTGTCCATAAAGTAGGCTAACTACCTGCGTGGTAAAAGGTGTGGTCTGGGTTTGATGCCAGTCATATGGCAAAAAGAAACAGGAAGGACAAAACAGACAAGGTTCTGCCCAATGGAAACTGGCACTTTTAACATTTAGTTTAACCTTACTGCTAGGGACAGAGCTGGAGTTTGTGCAGGAGATAGAAAAGTATGGCCATATTTATTTGGTCTGACTTACAAGCACGGTGCTGTTTCTGGAATCAGTTTTCTTCAATATGGTATTCTCTCTCCTATTCCATTGATTGTGCATGCACTCATAGCAGCTATCCAATGGGTTCAACCTTCTTAGAAACTGAGGGAGCAAACTTTAACAGGGAACCACATATTCTTATTGAATATGTTAACATCCATATTGGGAACAAGGAAGATAC
This sequence comes from Protopterus annectens, assembly GCF_019279795.1. Lineage (NCBI taxonomy): Eukaryota > Metazoa > Chordata > Ceratodontiformes > Protopteridae > Protopterus > Protopterus annectens. Next base: position 314,968,433 of record NC_056733.1, read on the forward strand.
TTAGAAGGGAGTTACTGGAAATAGCTGGTCTGATGTGAACCCACATGGTGAATTATTGTTGGACTTTTGCTCTAGTTATAAGAAGAGTACCTTTAGCTAAAGGTCAATGATTAGCTTTGTCATCATGTCTTCTAAATTAAGGCCACATGTTTTGAACACTAGAATCAGTAGATGTTCTCATCTGTCAGTTGTTCACCATCTGGTAGTGCCCTGAGTCAGGCAGCAAGAGGTATAGCAGAAACTGAAATTCAAACATGTAGTCAACAAATACTTTCATAAGGAATGGGACTAGGAAAAAAGCAATAAGGGAGAAACAGCAAATGATGTTAAAGACTATTGGTATGAGTTTCCTTTCTTAGAAGAAGAGTTGGACACTGAGACCCAATTGTCTGTGTTACTAGCACAACAGGCAGTGCCTGTTGTATCACTTCAGACTGACCCTGAGGAAACTCCGGAGATGGCTGACCTCTGAGTAAGTTGGATTAACTTTGAAAAGAAAGATGAGACATTGAACTGAGCAAATGAAAATACAATTAGACTGGTTTATGTGTGTGTGTGTGTGTGTGTGTGTGTGTGTGTGTGTGTGTGTGTGTGTGTGTGTGTGTGTGTGTGTGTGTGTGTGTGTTTGTTTGTGGAGGAGTGAACAAACAAAATATTTCTCATATTAGTCTTACCTTGTTACAAAACAATTTGTTATACAGATTCAATAGAGACAAAGAGGAAGCAGTATATAAATTATTATTGCCCTAACCTTTCAAACATCTAGTGACAAAGCTAGCATATTGTTATGTAGTAAGGGAACGCATAGTAATGGATAAGACAGGACCATGGGTAGTAGAAAGATTTCACTTCCAGCAATAAAGAAAGAAGCTGAAAATACTTCTGTCAGATACGATGAAAGACAGAGGACAGACCCTAACCTAGGCTTCAGAAGCCCTTTGATTCCAATGCCCATTATATAAATGCCATTTAAACATATTGGTATTGATATTATGGACTAGTAACAAAATCTAGCTATATGCTTTAAAATCTTTTTGTCATTTTTGACAAATGCGACTGGAGCTATTCCCTTATGTAAGGAGTTAGTCGTATTACTTTCAGGGTAGGGATACCTAGGAAATATTAACTAGTTAAGGGACATATTTTAAATCCAGAATAATGCAGTAACCATGACACTGCCTTAAGGTTAAGCAATAAGATACCTCAGGAAACCATCATCAGACTGATGAGTTTGTGGACTGTTTTAACCAAATATTAAAATCCATGCTGAGAAAAGTTATTGGGGAAGATGGTAACAACTCATACCAATTAATACCATACCTTCTCTGTGCCATTAGAGAAGTATCACAAAACATGATTTGGATTAGTCATTTTGAGTTAAATGAGAGACACTCAGACAGACTGCTAGGAGATACTTGGGAAGAAGAAAAAAAAAACATTTAAAAAGAGTCACAGTATAGTATATTGACTTACAAGATAGGGTGAAAATGGTGATACCCATTGTACAGGATACAGGGAAAGAGCCCAGGCAAGAGCCAGATCCAGCAATGGGTAACCTAGACAGCTGCCTTGGGCCCCATGGTAGCTGGCAGGGCCTGGCTACAACATTCATTAAAAAAAAAAAAGTAAAGTTTTCCTGCTGTATTGCTGCCTAAGTGTTTCCATCTGTCCTGTTGGCTTAATACTTTCCAGCCAATGAAAAATTCATACAAAGCAACAAGCAATATTTGATTTCTAGCTCACAAATCCACAGGGTGCAAGAAATTAATTTTTCAAGCATTCTGTAGCTGCACTCTTGACACTTGGAAGAAATGGATACAAGACAGAGCTTTGGGAAGATAATGCTACTGTGGAAGTTGTGTGTAATATCCTAGGAAGAGAGAGCAGTTTATTTAATTGACTTGTTCAGACTCAATGAGTCGGTTACAATAAGCAGCAGCCTTAATCCTCTGTAAAAGTGCCAGACTATTTAGCAAATCTCTGAGGATTAAACTCAGTCATCAGAGTTGGTTGACATGTTTTAAAATGTCTACTTTTTTCATTAAAGTTGGTTAAAATGTTCTGAAATGGGTATTTGCATTAGTAGAATTGCTTGAAATTTTCTGAAATAAGTACATTTGCCATTTATTGGTTCATACATTTTGTTTTACTGCTCAATGGAAAAATGGACAAACTACATATTTTAAATGCAGTCTAACAAATGTTGCTGTATTTAACAAGAAGCACATTAAATCAGGAAGGAGAACCAAAGTTTACATGCATTTATTCACGGTCTTAAAAAGTATGTAGACGGGCCTATGGTTTGAAAAAAGCTCAGGGTCCAAGCTATACTGAATCCACCACTGTCCAACTGCATTTTTAATGAATGTGAGTTTTTGTGTAATTCCAGTGAATGTGAGTTTCACTGAATTTTCATTGACTGTGAGATTCAATGCATTTCATTGCAAGTGAGCTTCAGTGAATTTTAAGTGAAAGTGAGCTTCAATGTATTTTCAGTGAGTATGAGCTTCTATGCATTTATGAAGTTTACTTTTGCTCATGCTATGTCTGTTTTCAATGTGTAATCTCATTGATTTGTTTAGCAAATGGCCATCACTGTTTATGCTATCAGAATTTAAAGTAATGTTAGTGGCACAGCAGGTAGAATTCTTGCCTTTGGTGCAGAAAGTTGTACATTCTATTCCCACACCATGTAGTTATCGTGTTAATACTATAGGGCAGTATAAAGGGGTGCTGCACTCCTCAATGTGTTGTCCTTTGGATGAGACATTAAACCAAGGCTCCATATGCCTCAGTTGGTGGTAACCCAAGTAGATGTAAAACACCTCACAGCACCTGTCAAACATTTCCCCTAGTAGTGTAAATGCCACCTTGGTTCTCCCTTCAAAAGAGGCCTAATGACCTGGTCAACAAAGGATAAATAAATCAAAATGTTTTAATTAAATCCACATCCGTGTCTTCATTAAAAAAAAGAAGAAAATAGGATGTATACTGACTGTTTTGAACAGTGTTTATGGTAACTGGGGAGAGATACAAGTGATAGGACATGGCAATAGCTGCGGGAGGGGGGGCTGGTCCTTCATCCTGTCTAGGATGGTTTGCTTCAATTGCTCAGTGAACCAGATTGGTGAAACCTATATGGTTACGACCATCATCATCATCATCATTGACCCCCTTTTGCCATTTTCTATGTGGGCTGGGATGTCATGCCAACTGTTGCCATCTCTCTCTCTTCAATGCCAGTATCCTGCTTTCTTCGGCACTCATGCATGACTGTTGCAGATCTTCTCTCAGACAATCCATCCACCTCTTTGCTGGATGCCCTCATTTCCTCTTGCCTTCTTCCTGTCTGTCCCAAATCCTCTTCACCAGATTGTCTTCTGCTTTTTTGCACATGAGGCTGAATCACTGTAATCTGTTTTCTTTGACCTTTTCTGCAATTGCAGCTACTTTGTCTTCTGCTCTTATATCATAATTTTTTTTGTCTATTCTACAGTGTGCATCCTGCCACCTGTCTCAGGCACTTCATCTCCATCACCTCTAGCTTCCTCAGCTGATGTGCCTTTACTGGCCAAGTTTCTGTATCATACAGCAGTACTGGTTGCACCACTGTTTTGTGCCCTTTACTTTTCAGCTTCTTTGGCATTCTTCTGTCCTTTACTACACCTGACATGGATAAGACCATATAGTCTAGAATTTAGTTTGCTGAACTGTTTTTACTGAGGTCATGGTACAGTAGCGATCAGGGAGTTTGTCCTTTTCCCCACTGTAGTGTGATCTCGAAGTCGGTATATATAATTAGTAGGACATGCAGGGGCTCATTCCCCTGTAAAAACATTGTGTTGTTTGTGGTTGATGTTTGGCTTCTTTTAGTTGATCGACAAACTAAATTGTTGACAATATGATCTTGACAATATTGCTTTCAACAATCTGGTTCATCAATCAAATGAAGTAGATCTGCCTAGGGCCCTATTTGACCCCAATCTAGCTCTGAACAAGGCCATATAATAATGAGCATATAATAGAAATGCAAGGACTTAAAGCTGTTCAAAATTTAAAGCTGGAGACCAGGAATTACTTTTTGTTGTCCTCTGCAAAATGCATACTTTGGCTATGTGGCATTTCAAAAAGATTAAACAATGCAGACTATACAGCTGGAAAAATGATAAAAGAAGAACATGAAATATGCCCTAACAACATACTGATAGCAGGAAGAGCAGTACAGATCCATACATTTAGTTTAATAGCAGAAATTGATGAGAGTTGATGGAGAGAAAAAAATATGACCTCTGTGTCTGCAGTGCAGGTAGATGATACATTGTCTAAGCCATAGAAACAAGAAATAATAGATATGGGATTTCTTGTTAAAAAAAACAATTAATAGGCAGCTTCAGAACTTCATGAGAGAACAAACCAGATTCAGCACAATATCAAAACCATTCCAGGAAATAAGGCTTACTTAAAACTTAGAGAATACCAGAGTCACAGAGAAAGGCTGCAGAAGATGAAATCCACAAAAATGCTTTACACAGGGGTGATAGAGGTATCAATAAGGGAGTGAAACTTTGCCACAGTGTTCCTCCTCAGCTCTGATCGAGAAGTCATATTCTGTAATGATTTTAGGAAGCTGAATAGCATCTCAAAATCTGACAACTACTCAATGCCTACGGCAAATGAATTAATAGAAAAATCGTGGAAGGCAAGATTCTTGACCATATTAGATCTGACAAAGGGGTACTGGCAAATGCTTCTAACAGGAGCAGCCTAGGAAAAAATTGCATTTTCAGCCTGTGAGGGTCTATTCCTGTATATTCACCTTTATTTTTGGCTTAATGGTGCCCCTGGGAACATTCAAAGATTAATGAACAGAGTCCTAAAGCCTTACATCAGATTTGCTGTAAATTACCTAGACAAAGCTATAATATACTTTGAGGATTGGGACACCTACCAAGCTAAAGTTCAGCAGGTGAGGCATGATGGATGTAAAATATGTAAAGTATGTGATAAAAAAGGGTATTGTTTGAGCACTGAGACAAAAAAAAAACCTAAAAGCAGTGGAAAAAAATGACATATTGCAGTCACTTAGAGGAAAGTGAAAGCATTCTTGGAGTTAGTCAGATTCTGTTGAATGACTGTACCCCATTTTGCATCGATAGTGCGCCCTTTTAACAGGCTTGACAAATGGGAAGATTTCTCTTAAAGTAAAATGAAAACTAGAGGTAGATAGTGCTTGCATGAAGTTGATGGAATCATTATGCTCAGAACTTGTTTTAGCAGCCCTGGATTTCAGCAGACCTTCTATACCTTATATGGATGCATCAGAGCTAGGCCTTGGGGCAGTACTTTCACAGATCTTTGAGCAAGAATAACATTATGTATGCTGTTTATGTAATAAATAAATTAGAGAAGAGAATAAGCATTCCACTAGTTAGTGGAAATGTCTGGAAATCAAGTGGGTGCTCTAATTACTAAAATATTATTAACTTGGCTGGGACAATTATGTTGGTCACAGACAATGCCTCCCCAATGTAGCTGCATACGCAACAGGATGTTAATACAACAACTTTGACAGAGTTCAATTTCCTTATAGCCATTTACATTTAGTGTAAAATCTCAGGTCTGTTTCAACTAACTATGATGTGTGGTTTATCTTGGGTTTATAGCCCAAGCAGCGGACCTGAAAAAAGGCTTTCAAACTGAGGGGGGGGGGGGGGTCAATGTACATAGCATGGCTGTTTTCATCCTACAATATATAAAAATTTTATAAAAGATATCTTTGCAAATATAGAGGATTATGATAAGGCCTCCAATCATGACCAACGTATGTCTTCAAGACATGGATGCCAAGAAATTCATCTCAAGAGTGAAGTCCAATAGGTGAATCTCTGCACCCATTTCAAGAACATTTAACAAGGGTTATGATCGTTGTGACCCAATCACAGTTATTTGTGAGGCATGGAGCTTTAACTGCTCCATGTACTACAAGTAATAGAAAATAAAAACGTGTAAGAGCACAAAGTATTTTACTAGCTTTCAAAGCCCTTGAAAACTAGTAAGTGAGTTAGATCACAGGCAAAAACTGTGTCTGTCTGTAAAGAATGAAGGGTCTGAAAGCTGTTAGACACTTCATTCTTCCACACTATTTGTTTATAAGTGTGGGAGAGGGATGCATCTGACAGATTTTAAAGCTGCCTTTTTATAGCCTAGAGCATTAACCCTCTGTGTCACTGGCCCATCAGTGTTTGTTGATTAAAAACCAGATTTGGGAGTGAGCACTGTCAGAGGACCATTGCTAAATGCAGCAGATCGTATTTTTTTTGAAATGCCTAAGTTGTATTATATCCTCACATCCATGAAAATTTATGTGCATGTGCAGTCCAGTTATGAAGTATGTAGAAGTATATTTTATTGGCACGTCGTCGTCATCATCATCATCATCATCATTTTATACAACTGAGCATAACAAGTTTTATCATTCTTCTTCTTCCAAATGACAGCCTTGTTCAGTTGTGTACTCCTAACATCATCAAGCATTGACAGCACATATTCAGAAAATAGGATCAGCAATCACATATTTTCAACCTCCGCAAACCCTGTGATTCATTCCTTACCTTTGCCAAGTCATTATCCCCTCTCTGGTAAATGATAATGCATGCTTCATTTACCAATTCCGCTGAAATATCAATATGGGATCACAAATCTTTCTTCTCACATTTTAATCATCAGTTGACATTATTATATTTGCAAGCTCTACTTTCAAATGGCTCAGATTGACAGCTTAGAGGTTAAGGTGCAGGATTGTCAACTGGTAAACTTGAGTTCAGAACCTGGTTGGGGGATGACTGGACAGCAGCAGTATTTGTGTGGAAGAAAGGCCTGACAATCTACTTCTGTAATATGCCATGAGAAGTCTATAGGGCCTCCTCATAGAATCACAATCAATCAATTTTGACTGGAGGGCATCTAACTTATTTCTACATACAAATGAGCTATGCTTTTACAGATCATTTCAAATCTATGTAAAATTATGTCTAATGAGATAACAGTCTCATAAAGGCATGACTTATGCTTTACTTCACACACACTCTTGTTACTCAGCATACAGATGTGACTATGCCTGTGCTGTTATACATTGATAATAATGATGCTTTACAAATGTCCCAATTCTCCTATTCACTTCCACCCCTTATATTATTTATAAATTATTTAAAATTGCAATCACAAAAAAGCAGGAATGATCTCATTCTCACTGTACATCGTGTTTTAAATGTTTGTCAAAACATTCAAATGTGTCTAAAATTCTCCACAGAGAGCTGAGTGAAAAGCATGAAGTAATAAAAAGTCATAAAAACACATTACTTAACCATTAATAATGTCCAGCTTCCCTCTATACCTTAAATACTGCCATTTTGTAATGGTTACCTAAATTCTTAGCTTTGAAATATATTAACTCCAGAATTAATCGAATTCAACAACAAAGACAAAAAGCAGAAATAGTCACTGCAAATCCACACATAGAAGTTGTGTTTGCAGTGATTTTCTTTGGTAAAGTCTACTCACATAGTTTAAAATAAATTATTTAAAACTGACAAGTTGAAATCTCATCTACTGAATTTTGGTAGACTGGTATGTTAGCTGACTTTCAACAGGACTCACTGCAGCTTCCCTCCTCTTCCCCTGTCACTTCTCTTCATCTTGTCTTCATTTGTCATATACAGTTTTTGCCTCTTCTGTTGGGTGACAGTGTACCATTGTGTTCTGCACAATGCTGTGTTCATTAACTCCAGCACCTTGTTGTTGAAATATTTCCTGCAGCCAGCCTTGAACTATTCTTCAACTAATTCTCATTTCCCCTTTTCCTTGATGGCAAGTGCATGTCACTGTTATGTAGAGCTTCTTCATGGGTCTTCAACCTGCTTATCTTGAAAGTCACTTGATCGATTATTTTTTGAGAAAAACAAATGATTCCAAGAGAAAACTGCACCATTTTGGTGACTTTCTCCCTACCCCAATGTTGCAGAGCCATGAAGATGGTATATATAAGTATCAGAGATAGGCTAGCTTGCCCTCCTCATGTTGGTGTATTGTACTGTGGAGGTGGGGTTGGGGTAGGAGTTGTAGGGCAGGATTTACCCTATGGGGAAAATAAGTTTATTTATTTACTTATTTGTTTATTTATTTGCCAGTTGTTTACTGGGAAAGTCTGACTGGGTCATGAGGTACCCATTTTCAGTGGAGAACCAGGGAGTAAAGCTCCAGATACATATGGTTACAGAATGAAAAACTAGACAGTCATAAGAAAGTCATAACATTCAAGCACAAATATGAAAACAACACATTAGTTTGTTAGAATGAGAACTTAACAGACATAATAGTCGTAACATTCAAGCACAAAATTTGAAAAACTACATAGTTTGTCAGAATAAAAACTCAGCAGACATAATAAAGTCATAGTGTTAATGCATAAATTATATGGAAAGCCTGATAATAGGAAGATGTAGCATTATTTACATAATAGATGATTATCATAACGATTATTAATATTCTAGAGGTCATGAAATTTGGTAACAGATTATACTGGTGAAGGCGTAGCATAGTACGGGTAGAGAAGGATAGGGTATGATAGAGGGTATAGCAGGAATACATGTGGAAAAGGTATGAGTGAAACCTCAGGGGACTATGTATACAGGAAGGGAGGGTAGGGTAATTAGTAGTGAGAAAGGAGAGAGTACAGGTAGAAAAAGGTATAAGATTTCACTTGTTTTAACTTAACTCATTATTTTTCATGTAATAGGCAGGTTTTGAGGATGCAAACTCAAATAATTTTAGTATAAGGAATCATGCTATAATATCTCACAGTAGGCGCATTGATTCAATGTCACTTGATGTTGCTAGGAATATGAATAGACAGTGTGGAGTATGACATGATATCGATGTGAAGAAGGCAAGTATAGAATTATATTAGTAGGGGGTGAGGGATCTCATCCTAGGGGTGTTTTTCTCATTCCTTGTGTTCTGTATGGCTGTATTAATAGCTTGAAGTTCACATCCGCGATTTTTGTATTTTCTGACTTTGAACTGTTGTACTATTGTTTATAGGGCAGAGGTTAATGCATGAGCTAAGATGTGGGCAGCTTTGCACAAGCAGCTTCACTCAGCACAAAAGCCCTCAAACACATGCATGCAAACACAGAGAAACAAACCCACAAATAAATACATTCTGAAACAGACACAAAGGAATTCACACAGACAGAAAGACACAGATGTAGACACCACACACAAACACACAAATACACGTCATTATCTTGAATGTATGTGTGTGCATGTGTGGGCATATACACTTGTGTATGTATATATATATATATATATATATATATATATATATATATATATATAGAGAAAGAGAGAGAGAGAGGACTACTGAAAAGGATGACTGACCCAAAAGTCAACATTCACATGACTGACACAAAAAGTCGACTTGGCAAATGTCAACATGCTACTACACATGCACCAAGCAAAAATCTCAGTGCAAGCAAAACGAAGTTTAAAAGAAAAAGAGTAAAACATTATTTTTTACAGGGTGGCCCCACTCCCCTGCTAATTATATATACTAACTGTAAAATTACACAATCTTGAAGACAGGGCATGTTTACCTACCGCAAGAAATGTGCAACCTTGCACACCTATTGAACATCTGTATAGCTGTCTACATTTTTGTCGGCTAAACAGATGTTGACTAAAGGGGGATATGTCCATATTGAGTTCTCTCATAGATATATATCCTGAGACATCATACAGGGTTTAGATGCATAAGGTCAGTGTCTAGTCTGTAAGGACTCAATGAGTTGGTGTTACAAGAAGCAATAGTATATTTGTTTCACTCCACCTTGGTTCCTAAACATTTGAGTGGCAGTACTAGATGCATCATTGCCTACTGCTTCCAGGCTATGTACAACATACTAGCTAAGGAGGGAAATGCATCTCAGACCAAAAATCGTTTGGGTGGAATTTTGTAGAGTGAGGTTATTGATGTTGCATCCTAATTCTTAGGCTAATTAATGTATGAATTTATTTTCACCCCTTTCTGCTGTACACTGATACTTAACAAATCCATGTGCTAGACCTCTTCTTAAATGAAGCTGAGAGGGCAAGACATCTTAGCAAAAATCATTTTGTCAGCATACCTCATACTAATTGACTACCCTCTATGAAGGGAATATTCACCTTAATTTCTTGTTCTGATACATGTGACATCAGTGGCTGGCCTTGTCTTGATATATCAACAGTTTTGAGCTCATTCAGAAAGAAGTAGATACTTATTAATTCAATCTAGAGGCATTCCTATAATAATGCTTACCAGCAGCAGTACCAAGAATAAAATCTCATCTGCAGTAGCTTAGATTGAAGTACACCAGCAATATACTGCTGACATCACAATGTCTTAAAGCAAAGAGCATTGCTTCACGTAGTATCTGATAAAATGTCAAGATTTTCGGAGGCAGAACCTGAAACAAGGTCAGCAGGGCAGTGCTGCTTTTTGCCAAGAAACTTATTAAAACATCTTGCACCACCTGCTTACCAAACTATGACTTGCTGCTCTCCCTCTAAACTAAACTCAAACTCTATGGGCAAAGGAATATGAGAATATGTAGTTTTTTATATTAATGGGACAAAGAGAGCCTTTAAGGTTTTAACTGACTTACATCACTAATCCATATAGCCAGTCAGCAAACAAGTACCATAAGGATTAGTACTGAGGCCACTGTTGCCCAACAACATTTGCATGTCCAGTATGGATCAATACATTATTTATGTGGATCTTGTGACCCTTTGGGAAGCTTACAATGATTACAATAAAACTAGTTCTGTTTCACAAACCAGTCTTAAAAACTGTGGTTTTAAAATTAGTGTAAAAGTCAGCTTTGCTTAAAAAAAATATTATCGATAACCACAAGTGTCTCTGATTACGCCTAATGATTTTGCTCCGGCTCTTGTAAATGTGTGATTTTGTGAGAAATGTAGTGAGGATTAATGTTAAATAGTTCTATGCATTATTGTATTTTTCAGAAATGCATTTTAATTGAAATCCTTTTTATTCTTTCATCTCTCTTAAATAATATTCTCATCACCACAAATGTGTTCCTGATTCTGAACCTTTATCACTGATAATTTTTAGCATTTTTCCTTATTTTCAGAGAAAAACAAAAAAAAAACAAATGGAGAGCTATGCTCACCCAGTTTCAAACAAGGGCCAAGATGTAATTACCTCCAGAAAATGGAAAAAAAAGCAAACCTCATCTTGTTCTTATGTCCAGAGGTCTTTTATCCATTCTTAGCTAGAGTCATTGACTTGCACTAGTTTTCTGGAACAGCAAAGTATAAGACCTTCAACACCTTAAAGGCCTTCTCCACTGGTATAACTTATAAGAACATTACTTGCCAGAAGTACATTAGCTTATTTATTATTTTTCATGTCTAGAAACATTCTGACATGGTGAAACTGTACATTGACATGAGGATGCTGCAAACGTATAACTTTGATGGCAGATAAACAGTGATCGATACACATGAAAGTAACTGGAGTGGATATCAATACAGTAATATCAACCTTTTTTCAGACCGCTGATGTATATAAGCTTCTAAAAGTTGTCTGGTTAATGACAACTCTTGTGTAAATAGTTCTCAGAAGTTGCTGGAAAACAGCCTGAAACTACTTCGAAAGTAATGCTAACATATTGGCCATATCTCTTGGGATATGACATCTTCTTAAGTTGTTTACACACTGTGGCTTCTGAAATGAATCCATATATCTGTAAGTTGATAAGCTGTTCACTTACTTTATCAGCCATAGATCAAGCCTCTAAGGTACATGCTTCACATTTTTTAAAGACTTCATGCATTAAATATGATTTGGATTACCAAAATCCAAACAAAATGGATGTGTGTATTTTATTACAATAAATATAAATGAAAGTAAATTCAGATCAAGCAGGCCTTCTTAAGAGTTTACATTTAGTTATGAAACACTAACTGTTTAGCCCTGTCTTGTTTGTGGAATGTCTCTTGTGTTCATTAATTATAGCTTCCCATCTTAAATATATCAAGCGTTGTTAAGCTATTCATTTCTTTACTCAGTGAGGGACCAAATGTGATATGTTGGTATATGCTGCTGTTGCAAATATGAAGAATGATATGTCTAGCATATTATTCTCATAATACTCTTACCACTGTGATGATGTCAGAATAATATAATAATAAAGCTGTTGAGGTCAATGGGCTGTTATGCAGCATTTCTGACGTCAAAATGCTGATAACGTGCACTGTGATACTGTATTACATGATTTAAGACTTCCTCTGTACTACAGTGGTAATCCCAGACTGCTTTTCCACAATCATATAATAGAGGCAATGTAAGAATACTGTTGTACTACAGTGGTGAAGTCAGAATGCTGCCATACTGTTGAATTTGAATGATGACATCAGCATGCTACATTGTTGTGTCATGTCAGAGTACCACCATATTACTGTGGTGAAGTCATAGTTCTGACATATTAACTTATTACAGTGGTGATGTCAGAATAGTGCTGGATTATAGTGATGAAGTCAAATCCTGCCATACTGCTTGCATTGTTGTGGTTTCAGAATACTACAGTGTTGTGTGATACCAGCATACCACCATATTACTGAATTATAGGGATGGTGTCAGAATAGTGTGCTATCACTTCTACAACTCAATTGTATTATGTCCCAGATCTGTTGCTCAAATGGCTCTGTGCAACAGCACTGATTGTAGAATTATGTAATGTATTACAAACCTGTTACCCCAACAGTTTTATGAAACAGGGAATCTAGAATGTTTTTGTACAATTTCAGTACTACCAGAAAGGTCCTGCAGGACAGCTGTGAAATCAAATTACTGCAGTACTAAAAATGTGACATAGAATGTGGCACAGACATACCATGGTTGAAAATCTGCAGTGGCTAGAATTTCATCACCAAATCCTAGTACCCCAGCTTCTCATGGCTCATTCAGTCTTACATGAACCATCTTCCTGTCCATCTCTCTCCACTCTCATCCACCCTTATACTCCCAATCACTCTCTCTGTAGCTCTCAACAGAACCCACTGTAAGTTTATAAGACCAAAAAATATTGGCAAAATACTCTACAGCTATTCCATAGCAAATATTTGGAATAAATTACCACATAATGTCAGGTGTATCACTAATCCTAACACCTTTAAAATATCAATAAAAGATTACCTCCGTAAATCATGGTCATGTTTCTGTAATGACCCAACATAAGCTATCTTCCTCTACTACTTGACTGCTGTCCTCTCTGCTTATACTACAGCATTTGTCTCACTGACTTCCTGCCTGGGGTTTTCCACCTGTATATACTCCAAATACTTATCTTCTATGCCTCTCTTTACTCTACTTTAATACTTGCTTTCTCTGTTCCTTGCTATGTTATGATCTCTTACTTCATTTATCTTCCTAATTATGCTTATAACTGTTTATATTTTACTATCTGTTGCATATTTCTACATAACCATTATGCTGCTTTGTCTCTGATTTTTTTCTAATTTAATTGCACTGTGTTTATTTTATATATAGTTTGTTCACCTGCAACAACTGAACTAGTTATTTACTGTTAGTTCTTATATACTCGTGTTTCTCTTGTAATCAGTTGTCTATGTTATATAATGTTTAAGTACTATACTATTAAAGCTTTTCTCCTCGGGTCTTCGCTGAAAAAGGGCTTTGCCCAGTTGGATTAACCCAATTAGCAAATGTCAAATAAATAAATAAAATAAATAAATAAATAAATAAGTTATCCTAGATATTTTGCCTCCACTATATTTTTATAGATTCCTTTACAACCTTCTGACTCTCCCAGTCTTCTTAATGAATGACCACATCATTTGGGTGTGCTGCAGATGAATGACCACATCATTTGGGTGTGCTGTAATGTACAGAGAGTGAAGCTTTAATATTTTATCCATCCACCTCTGAAAGGTAGCTGGGGTTCCGTGTAAGCCAGATGTTAAGATGATGTATTGGCCATACCTTTCAACTTTTAGATTCATGCAGAATGTCTAGATTTTTGTCTCAGATGTTTAGTCTGAAAATTAGTATTTTTTGACAAATCACTGAGGATCAGTCAGTAGTTAAAGACATTCATTTGAGTTTTAGACTTCAAATCCTTCAAAAAAAGTTCATGCTAACACAAATCCTGTTATTCTAGCAATGTTCTATGTTTATAAGATCAGTATTTAAAATCTGTGCCTATTTTTGGGCCTTTCTCCCTAATTATTTTAGACTTTGTCCAGATTTCTTGTGCTAAGAGCTTGAGAGATAGGAATAGAGATGACCATCAGGGATTACAAAAGCTGTTTATTCTTTGGCAGATAGGAACAAAAGGTATCTGCTAGTATCTTTTCATCATGTCCCAATGTTGTCAGGTATCTAGCTTTGGCTACATTCTCTATCAGTTCATCAATTCTGGGCATAGAATACCTATCACATTTTGAAATCTTGTTTAATTTTATAATGACATTACAGAATCTGATACTTCAATCAGGCTTAGCAGCCAGCACTTTTGGGCTGCTCCAATCACTCTGATTCCTCAATCATACCTAATTTAAGCATCTTTTTAACTTCTTTTATTATTTCTTTTTTTCTCTTGTACTCTATAAGGCCTTAATCTAACTTTTATTCCAGGTGTCATTTTTAAGCTATGTTATATTTTTCTCCCTGCTGATTTTGAAACACTTCCTTATTTCTGTAGAGAAATTTATTTACTTCTTCTGTCTGCTTTTTTGATAATGATTCTTCTCCTTGGATCTCCATTAGGCAATACCCAAGCTTTTCTGTAAAATTTCCATCCTATAAATCCTTTGCAGTATTCAGTCTCCTTCCATTGATTTAAAGCATTCAGATAGCAAATTGCCCTACTTTTCTCTTCCCTTGTCACCTAACCTTATAATTTACAGCATTTATTTTGTCTGTTTATTCAAATGATCCCTGTCATCTAGTCAGGTACAGGTAGCAGCAACTTGTCTTCAGGGTTAAATTCCCTAAGATGGGTGCCCTTATTATAGACCTGCTGTAGCATCTCCTGGACTCTCTACATGTGATCCTTTACTAATGACATTACTAGTTTTAGTGTATCCTGTAAGCTAGCATAGTGGTTTGATCACATTTTTGAAGGCTGTCTCATCCACTTCCTCATCGAATGTATCTTTGACAATATCAAGAGAAATGTATTCACTTCTTGTAGTTCAAACAGGGTAAGACCCAATGAGGCTTGTGGTATCTCCCTGATTGCAAACAGTAGGTAAGGTAGTAAGTGGTCCCAATTTTTACCATCTGCATTGATAACTTTCCTTAACTTGCATTTCATTGTTTTGTTAAATTGTTCCACTAACCCACCAGTCTGTATGTAATAGACTGATACTCTCAGCTGTCTAACTTTAAAACTGTTATGCAACTTGTGCCATATTCATTATATAAATGGAGTTGGTCAGTTATTATCTCTTTAGAAATATCTGGTCTAAAGAATAACAATACTGGCTCCCTAGGGGGGAAAACGCTTTAGCACTAGCAAGGCACTGCCTTTGAACATTTGATTACATAATGTATTCTAACTTGTTTGCACTGATACCTATGCAATGCATTCAAATGGTATTCATATGATAAGCATTGGGATCAAGGGAATTTCATAGACAGGATAGTATGCAGTTTTCTTACATTTTGGACAGGAAGCATAGGAGTTTTTTTATTTTATTTATTTTATTATGCCTACTCAACAAAATTTGGCTAATACTCTTACCTTTGTTTTAGCTACCCACAGGTTGCCTCCTAATACATAGGTGAGTGCTAGCTTCATTAGTAGCATTCTATTCTATTCTCATCTATCCTGTTCTATTCTATATGTTGTATAAGATTGCAGCACTAATAATAGATGCAGGTTCCCTCTATTATTTACTCTTTATTCGCTCTATATAAGAGTTGTTTCTTAAATCAAAGTAAGGAAAAGAGGTTGTAACATGTTCACTGTCTTCTTTTCCTATCTTTGCTATATTTTCTCTTGCACTGCTGAAGGTATCATCTTCTCATTGTACCTTTTTAAAGTTTAAGGGATTTTTGTTTAAGTCCAGTAACTCAGGATTATTTTCCCAATATCTTGTTTTGGAGAGGAAAGTGTGTCTTTCTGCCCTAAAAATACTGGCACTGCAGCTTGCTGTTGGGTTATGGAATCCTGTAGTTTAGAACTCTCCCATCAATTGCATCTGTTTATTTAACTCTCTTCTAGTATTCACTTTTTTTCCAAGTGTCTGTACTCACATGCCCTTCTTTACGTCTATTTCATTTTTTTTTTGTGCCAATGTCTTTTAAAGATCTTGTTTTTGATCCCTGTTTTGTACTGATTTTTGCCTCATTTCCTATATCGACATTTTTCACAACTTTTAAAATTTGCCACCCTTTTTTGGGCATGCTTCTGATATCTGACCAAATCCCTTTGACTGTCTGAACAAATTCTACATTATTTTGCAGTCCCTATGTGAACTCCCTTTTCCTGGTTTCAGTTTTTAAAGTGCATGAGAGCTGATATCTTGCTTTCTCCCACTTCCACTCTTATTTTGGCTAGGGATATCAACTTGTCATTCACTGTGTATAAATTCCTCCTCTTCCTACATCTTCCCTATTGCCTTAAAATGGGGAAAATATTTCCTTAATATTGTTTCATGCATTAAAGCCTCATGTGGGCTTAAACTGCCCACAGCTACTAGATGTAATCATTTCCCCAACACTGTATATCAGGGGATACTCCTTTTTGCAACACTGACTGTGTATTATTTCCACTATTTGACAGTTAACAATTTTATGCTAATACACCAGGGAGCATATCTCTAAACTGTACAGATTTTCATAGAATGTCCAAATTTTTGCCTCATATTTTTGGTCTGTTCCTCATAAAAATGTATTTTTTGACAAATTACTGGGATGATCTAAGGATTAAAATCTCTAAATGATGACATACATTTGAGTTTCAGACTTTATATCCTTCAAAAAATGCATGCTAATGGAACCCTGTTATTCTAGCAACTTTCTAAGTTTATAAGAGCACTATTTAAAATATTTCCCTATGTTTTGGGCCTGTGTCCTCCCACTATGTCAGGCTTTGTCCAGATTTTTTGCACTAAGAGGTAGAGGTTGAGAGGTATGCTAGGGAGTCCCTGGCTAGGAATATCACACTTTTGACTTCTACTAGAAATTGTACCCTGCTTCCTTCTAAAAACATAGTACATTTTGCTAACTTGGTTGTTACACAGTGCCAATGGGCTGATTCACCTACCCTGGCTGTAGTTCTATCACATTCCATAGCAACAGGTCCACCTGAGACTTGAATTTAAGGTCTCACATTTTTCACTGGTAGATGCGTACATGGAATTAATGGCACAGTACTTTGCAGTGTGACATTTCTAATCCACATTTGTATCAAATTAACACTTTACTTGCTGGTTTTGGTTTCACAGAAAGTTCTGCCCTTAGTACAGTCTTGTCTTTAGAAATAGACAATTCATTTTTAATCAGTGTCTCGTCAATTAATAAACACTCTACCATAATTGCTAAGTTATCATATTCATCGGGATCACTTTGTAATACTTATCAAATTTTACTTGAAATGCTCTCTTAAATCTATGTACTGCTAAACTATTTTAACATTTCCTCTTTACTGTTAACATCAGGTTCAAACCAAAGTTTTAAGATGTACTTTAGGTCATATAATTTGCAGTTACCAGTTTATTTTTACTAACACTCCAATTATGAAATTTTATTTCCTGTGCTTTACAGGTCCTACCAGCCCTAACTAAAAGTTGCTTGATAGGCTTTTCATAGTCTTTGCAATCAGGTTCATCCATGCCCACTTAAGACTTTAGCACTATTCCTAGAGCAGTGGAATGACAGGTTCATCCATGCCCACTTAAGTCTTTAGCACTTTTCCTAGAACAGTGGAATGACAAGACTCTTGGCCAATCCATACAATTCCAGTTTGTTGAGATGACATATCATTCCAAAGCCACTAAATAAGATCATCCTTGCTGTATATCCTTTTCAGAGGTTGTTCTGCACTGGGAATAGTAGTGATGTTGGCTAACATAAGAAACTTGTGCTACAGCTGTAACAGTTTCTGGTCAGTCCCCACCTACAATTCCACAATCTGCCTCAACAATTCCTCCATGGTTACCACCACAGTAAAAGCACCACAGGCACAATTATGTGGGAATTCACAGCTCTAATGGGGGCTTGTGCTTTGTAACAGAGGTACTGTGAGCAGCTATCATTTGTCCAGTTCTGACTTAAACTGCCCATGCACACTACCAGTGTAAGACTCATACAAGCACTGAAGCAGTACATGTACAAAAACTCACATTCACCCCAGGGATCATGTCAGTCACCCTGCTAGACAGGGGCCCAGAGAAGTAAATACTGTGGGAAAATATCCAGGGAATTGTTATGGCTAGGCTTGCATAGGCCTTAGGGATGATAGCCTAGTACCAACCTATGAACCTATGAACCTATGAGAGGAGGAAATTGTGACTTCTTTCTTTATCTCACCAATGATGGCAGAATTCAGCTACACTGTACTAGTGATCACAGAATGTTGGTTTACCATAGCTGGTGTATTACAAGATATCTAGACAGTTGCTCAGGGACAGTTATTGGTACAATTTATTCATCAATCTGAGTTTTGCAGAATGCCATATTGAATGAAATGCCTGTTGTAGCACTTTCAAAAGTGATTAACTTCAAATATAAAGTTGAGTTCAAGAGTGGAATTAAATTTAAGGCTTTAGTTAAGTTAAAGTCAGAGTGGGGTTAGGTTCAAGTTAGTGTTAAGATTAGGGTTAGTGATAATGTTAGATTTAGGATTAGGGTTAGAGTATAGTTTTCTTGTGCCTTGTGGCTGTATGCCTTATAAAAACATGTTTTTATACTTATATGTATTTGTGTAACCTGCAGTGGTGGTGCTGCGGTAGCGTTGTCGCCTCACAGTAAGACGCTGTCCGGTTTGATTCTCAGCTAGAGTGTTTTCTGCGTGGAGACATGCGTGAATGGGCATACCTTCGTTGAAGGTTGTACGTCAGGGCTGGTAACTCGGCATGTAAAAATCAACTACCAATCATTAGCGAACCGGAGTTCCGCTGTGGCGACCCCTAACCGGGAAAAGCCGAAAGACACAACATGTATGGTTTGTGTATTTTTACTGAACTGTTTTTCAAGAAAAGGGTTTTGATTTTTGTTAGTTTTTAACTATATACTTGATGAACTTTCTTTAATGATTTGACTTCCAATCATGTTGGAATGCTCAAGCAGTACATTCAATAGACTCATTTCTGAAGTCAGAAAATTTAGCCATTGTCTTAGTAAATCTCAATACCTTTCATGCCTCGTACCTCAGCTGAGAAAACAGCCATGCTACCATTTCATGCTGGAGCCCAAACACTGGCATGCTTCATGAGTGACATTAAGAATGTTACTGCATTTTAATAGAGACATTAGAATGCTGTTACAACAATAATTGATGTTAGCATCATAAGAAATGCATGGTGTCTGAGCAATTTGACCTTTTACCTCTTGTCAGTACCCATCCTTCTGTCACACCTTCTTTTTTCAAGGAGGGTTATGCCAGTCAACACAGGGTCAAATTTGTGAACACTCATCCAATCATCTAGTTCCCATTTAAAGGAGGACAACATATCATACTGCTTAATTTACAGTGAGAATTTATTCCAGTGGTGGGAACGGCATTGCAAATGAATCTAGCTCTCTGATAAGTTAAATGTTCATCATTTTAATCACTGTTGTATTAGCCTTAGTTATATCAGTTACATCTTGCCAATGATAAAATGCCATCCAGCTTCCAGAGCTTCAGGGCACCATCCCCGTGGCCTAACTGTCAAGCAGCTTGAGCTGAGCTAACTAAAAGACAAGTTTTAGAGTGAAACCCTTCAGAGCTTTACTCCGCCAAATAGTACACTTCTCTGAGGCTTTCAAGGACTGAAGGTTGGCTTGTGCTTTCCTTTGCCTGGGAGAAAGTTACCTTTTGGGGGGGAAAAATTCCATTTTCTTAGTCTTGTTCACATCTTATTCCTGTCCTCTTCAGGAAAGTTATTTTAAAGTTAGGAGTATTTTGTTTTAATAGACTGCCTCAAGACTGTAACATACTTTTAAACAGAGCACTCATTTTTTTCGTGTCAGATTAAAAGTAGTGTAAAGTAACTGAAAACATTTCTTTTGTGGAGAAATTATTTTTCTTTTGTGGAGTTCGCATAGTATTTTAAAGTGCTTTTTACTGTGTTTTTTTCTGTCAAAAAAGTAATGTTTGTTGACTAGTAGTATTTATTGGTAATTGTAGTTTGTCTTCCCTGGAAAAGAGGCACCATCTTCAGCTTGACCATGGAAAAGACTACTAGTCCCATTGCTGGTTCTTCTTCCAGCCACAAAAAGGAAAATTTAAGCAAACAGCCTTTACCACCACATCAGGATGGCAATTTGCCTCACCTGCAAGTGGTTAACTCTCCTGTCGCCATTTGTTGCACCTCAGACCACTCATCTTTTGCCCAGGACTTTTCTGGAGTAGCACTTACAGGCACCATGCACTGAGGGTTAGCAATGTCCTGTGTTGCTGTTGGGGTCCCTCTCAGTGGACAAGGGAGAGCCTTTCTTGTCGGTCTAGGTAAAGGGAACAGGGAAGATTTCTCTGTTTTGTCAGAATGCCCTGCTCATCCATGGAGATGAAGTGGCTGCCATTAGTAACACATTTGTCCCCATTTCTCCTGTCAAAAAGAAACAGAAATGTATCTACTCCTTTTCAAATTTCTTTGGATAAGAGTAGTTAACTCAGTCTGGCTCAGGGTTTAATTTAGGCCATTGATCCTTTTTGGAAAGCAGTTTCTGGTAAAAGAAAGATGGATTCCTCTTTTCCTGAAGAGATTTAAGATTCTGAATCTGAGCAGGAAGATGCAGGGATGAATATATTTTGTTTCTCATCAGATTTCTTATTCAGACTCAGATGGGAGCTCAGTTTCTGATTTGTTCTCTGGGGGGGTTCTCTTTCTCTGAGGCTATAGAATTTACCAGTGTTTTAAAAAACATATTTTCTCTTTTTTAATTTCTCCAAATCTTTTGGGTTTCTAATACCATGATAGGAATGGACCTCATTCCTAAGTCAAAGTACGATTAAAGTTCATGAAATTAGTATTATTTCAAATTATTGATGTCAGCCAGAAGTGCTCTTCGCAGCACCCACAATGTACCCAGTAATGACTCCTTCTGCAAGTTGTATGGAGTTACATGTATTGGTAACATATCTAAATACAATTGTAGATTTTCTTTTTAAGACCCATTGCTCCTACTGCTATTGGGACTGTCTGGATATCTTGCTTCTACATTGCTCTCATTTCTGCCTGCAAATCCTTTTATTTTATGATTTTGTGTTTCTCTACACGCAAGACACTGTAGTCACTGGGTATGGTGATTTCAATGATAAATGGTACTTTTGTCTTATTTTCTTGGACCACTATATCTGGTTTTCTAGCATCTACCTTTTGAATTGTTGGTAATGGGTGATCCCATGTGATGTAAACTTCATCATTTTCTATGATGCGTTGTGGCTCATGTTTCCAGTGTTTTTCAGCGACTTCAGTACCATAATGTTTGCACAATCCCAAGTGCAACAATCTTGCCACATTATTATGCCTTTCAGTCTACAGTCATTCTGCCATTAGTATGCAACAACCAGCAATGAGGTGTTCTACTGTTTCTAATTTGGTTTTACAAAACCTACATTTGTCTGTTTCTCCCACATGTTCGATGGACTTTGTAAACCAACATGCACGCAGCCTGCTATCTTGGGCCACCAATATTTACCTTTCATCTCTTGGTTTGAATTTGCCTCTCCTTAACCATTCCTGCATTCATTTCTGATCAACATGAGGTTCTTCCAGAAGTTTTCTATACTTGCAACTATATTTATGCATTTTCCACATTTCTTGCTTTCTCTTCTGGTCTTCACCCTGTATTTTTTCTTTTGCTTTTGGCACATTCAGTTGCTGCCTGATTTTTATCTTCTTCTGGTTTGATTTCTATTCATGCTTGATGCCAATATGCTTCTGCTAGATTAATCAGAGAAGTCATCTTAGATTTATTCTCCTCATGTTTCAAAACTTTCACTACATTTGGGTCTTGTGAGATCAGCAGATATGTGTGGAGTCCTATGATTGCAGATCTATGCATGTAATCAATTTCAAGGAGGCCCATCCCTCCTTTGGATCGGGGAATATATAATCTTGGTATGCAGTGATTTTTATAAATCATTTGGTGAGTGTGAAGCATCCTTCTTGTTTTCCTATCTAATCTATCCAACACGTTTTGTGAATGAAAGCTCTCAACCATTCATCATTAAAGAAGTTTTTAACTATGGAATCATCTTGTTTCATCTTCTTGGTGGTCAACTACGTCTTTGGTTTATTGGGGCCAGTCAGTCACTCCAAAACTGTACGTTAGGTCAGGAAGAGCAGATTGGTTTATAGCTTGGATTTTGTTCCTAGATTTCAATACTGTTTTCAGGATTAATTTAAGCCTTCTAAAGTATTCCTTACTAAGTTTTATTCACATTTGTTCATGTTTTATTGTTGATCCTTCATCAGGTCCTGAATATTTATGTACTCCCTCTTGCTCAAATTCTTTTATATCACGTTCTTGTCCCAAACTGATGTTTTCCTGGTGCTGCAGTTTTCCTGAATCAAAGGTTGCCTTTGCATGTTTATCAAGACAAATGTCATTCATTTTATCATCTGAAAACGTTTTGACAACTTGCATTTGTGCTCATCTGATGAGCTATACAGTTTTAAATCATCATCGGCAAAGAGAAGATGAGAAGTCTTTACACTTTGTTGTTTTCTAGGAGCAAAATTATAGCCATGACCTATCTGTTAAGCAGACAGCTTAATGGGTTAAGTGCAAGACATAATAGCAACATTAATAGGGATGCACCCTGGAATATCCTCTCTTTGAATTTTTATCACTGGAATAAAAATTGGTCCTTTATCATGGCTTAATTGCAAAGTGGTCTGCCACTGTTTCGTGGTCACTGTAATATAGTCGATCAGTGTAGGGTGTATCTTATATGTTTTTAAGCACTCTTTTATCCATGAATGCGGGATTCGATCAAATGCTTTTTGGTAGTCAATCCATGCCATACTTAGATTCCTTTCCTTTTTACGGTTCCCCACTATGACTTTATTTAACAACAAATGATCCTTTATTCCATATGACTTTTTTATTGCCCTTTTGTTCTACTGCCATAATTGAGTTTTCTTCTAAATGACAATAAACTCTGTTGACCTCAATTCCTGTGTATAGTTTATACATCGTCTGAAGGCAAGTTATTGGTCTATAATTTTTAGGGTAGCTTGCAGGTTCACTCTTAAGTAGGAGCATTGTTTTTCCTGTTGTTAGCTAGATTGGTGTCTGTTCTGGGTGCTCATATAAATAGTTCTTATTAATGGCTAAATGTTCATGCAAAGATGTTAATACTTTTAACCAAAAGTTAGGTACTGCATCTGGGCCTGGGGTTTTCCAATTAGAGGCTTTTCTTAACTTTATTTCAATCTCTCTGGCTGTTACTTCATCCCATTTCATATTCTGTATCTTTAAACTTCTTATTCTTTCTTTTACTTCTTCTATCCATTTAGCATCTTTGTTATATGCCACAGAATCTTCATAGATACTTCTCCAAAATCTATTTCTTCTCTTTTGGCAGTCTTTCAATTCCTTTTACCTTGTTTCTCAGTTCTCTATAAAACTTTTTGGGATCATTAATAAATTGCTTATTTTGTACTTTTCCTTTATAATTTATCTGCGTATCTTCTATGTTTTTCCGCCTGTGCTGAGCTTTTACATTGTCATTTGTGATACTGGAAGATAGATTCTGGTCTGTTCTAATACTGCACATTTCTTTTATTACATCTATCTTTCTTAGTATTTTTGTTGATCTGTTCCCTCTCCTATATTCTTCTAACAATGACACTTCTTGCCTTAATTGCTTTATAGTTTTCTCTATTTGATACTTCCATGATGATATTAAATTTTTCCCCTTCCTGCCCTCACCCCTCTCTGATAGACCTCCTGCATGCCCACAAAACAAATGGGACCAGAATTACCCACCCTAAAGACTTAAAGCACGCCTGTGATATAAATAGGACCTGCTGGAGAGATAGGTGTGTATCCCAGAGACTACCTTGTCTATGTAACAGGCTCCCCATCCATGTAAAGCAGAATTCCTCCCTAATCAAATCCAAGTGTAACTTGGACAATTGGATGGGAGACCGAAAATTCATCCCTGGTTTGGCACCTATGTCTCTGATGAAAACAGGTAACCTGTAATTGGTTCATCTCCCTGGCCCATGCTTACACTTATCAAGGGTATCAGAACTTGTCAGAGATTTGGGATGCAGGGCTAGCCTTAAAAAAGGCCCTTGTGGTCATTACCCTAGTAAATACTTATGAATGTATGAACTACCCTGTGTTCTTGCAATAGGACTTTATCAGTTATTAATTTAGCTGCACAGTAACATATCCTGTTTACTTGTTATATAGCATAGATATCTATGGACAGTCCTAATTACTGTGTTCATTTGTTTTATCCAACTTCTGACATTTGGGGTTTTATTAACTTTCTGCAGTCTATTTCTTTCATTGATCTTAATATGTCTATCTATGTCTATTAAATCAAGCAACTCTTCGCTTAGCTCATTTTCTTCTAAACTGAGGGCACATTTTTTGTTTTCCATTTCCTGCAGGCAGTCTATAGGAAGTTCTATAGCATCTTCTTGTGGTACATTCTTTTCAGTTTCATCCTGTGCCATCTGTTGCTCTGACATATGGGAATTCACTGACCTGTCACTCCTCAACATTGACTGGATCAGAGTTTCCACAGTTTTCTGTTCCTTCATTTGCTGTCTAGCCTCAAGTGAATGTTTATACTGGTCTTCTGTGAAAGGCTCCAAAATATCTTCATAGGGCACATGACCAATTGTGTCCTGTTCCTCTGGTTTCCCCTTAATTTGAATATCTATTGCTCTATCCTCTTGTGGTGCTTTCTAAATTAGATTTTCTACACTGAGTCCTTCACTTTGCAGGTATTCCATATTCTCAGTTTCTATTTCTTTAACTTCTCCATTACTAATCTCCTTTCTACTTTTCCTCTGTCTTCTTATTTTTTGTATTATAAAGTTTTCTGTGTCTGGATTCCTTTGCCTGTATTTCCCCTTCAAATATCTTTGGTGCTGTTCTTTTTGTATTGGTTAGTTTGCTTTCTCCTTTGCATAGATATTACACCATATTAAATCTCTTTTTCTTTTTCATGTCCACATTTCTTCTTCAGATGTCTCATGATCTTCCTCCTTCTCTTTACTTTGGGGAATAACTCCACCATGTTGTGATGTAACCTGGGTTAGACCTTCTACACCAAATCCTTCACTTTGCAGGCATTCCATAACTTCAGCTTCTATTTTTTTAACTTCTGCTTTACTAATCTTCTTTTCTACATTTACTCTTTGTAATATTACTTTTTATTGTGAAATTTGCCATATCTGGATGCCTTTGCCTGTATCTCTCTTTGAATATCTTTGGGGCTGCCTTCTTTATATTGATTACTTTGGCTTTATCCTTTGCATAAATATTACACCATAAAATCTCTCTTTCTTTCCCATGTTCCTATTTTTTTTATATTTTTCAAAATGCTCTAGGTTTTATGGTTTATATTTTCACACTTCCTCAGATGCTATTTTTCCAAACAGATGAAAGTTTCTTGATCTACATACTGCTTTTCACAACTCTGTTGTATTAATGAATACAAATTTTTATTTGAAGCTTCTGACAGTTTTTCTTGTGGAAGTATTTTTCTTTCCTCTAATTTCTCTCTTAATCATTTTGCATATCTTGTGTCTGGAAATTCTGGGCTTTTTGCATAATAGTAACAATACATAATTTCTTTCTTATCTCAATTGTCCATTTTATCGTCTTTATGGCTCTTCTTTGGCCTATCAGTTTTTGTGATTTTTGTGGACTACGACTTCCTTCTACAACAGGGGCCATCTCAGAAAATCCTATGAAATGTTACAAGAGGATTTTCTAGAACCTACATCCATTCCTATTGTTCTGTCTGCTTTAGAGGATATGTGTGTTACTGATTGCAATTTTACTGATAGTCAGACAGCTGCCCTTAAATTTGCAGATAGGAAGTATACATTTCCTCAGTCTTTTAAATGTTTATTTACTATTCCCAAACCTGACCCAGCAGCTATAGCCTTAGTCAGTACCACTGATGCTAGGCACTTAGCTGAGCTGACAATGGGTTGTGAAAATCATTCTTCAGGGTTACAGATGGCAGAGATAGGAAACTCATTCCTCATCCTGCAGATCAGACTCTTTCATTTCTTCCTGTTCTTCATCACATGCTGTTTGAAGGAGTGATAGAACCAGTTCCTCTTTCTCGGAAGGGGAATGGGATTTAGTCAAGAATGTTCCTACTGCCAAAGAAAGAAAACACTTGGAGGTCAGTTCTACAGCTTTCTTTCCTAAACCTGTTTGTGATAGTGCCTAAATTCAAAATGGTGTCACTTCACAACCTGTTATCTCTTCTTCTTCTTTCAAATTTCCTGGTAACGGGTTACGGTATCTAGGCATAGAGACATTTCCCTGTAGTACATTTGGCTGGGGACACACAATTGAAATGACATTCAGCTGCAGAGAAATATGGCTGTTGTGAATTTTCTGTGGACAAAGACAAGCACACACTGTCATCCCCAGAGCTTTAATAGCCAAGTACATGAAGGCAAAATAAGTAACGATTATAGTTTCACTCTTACAAACACTGGCTAATCTACAATGTATGTACTGTACCTGTGTACTATGTATAGAGTTTGAGTTTATTATTAGATCGTCAAACGTATCTATTTGATATTCAATGCGACATTCGGAATGGCGTAACGAATCGAGAAGGGGGACGATGGGGTCGGTGGTGGGGGAGGTGTGTGTAGTAGGGTTATACTTACTAGTACCTCGGTCCTGTACACCTACCTCGTATCATAAAACTACTTTTCGATTCTCACTTGTTTTCTTTCGACGCAACATTTCGTTTTCCACGCGTTATCGAATCGAGTAAAATGTATTCTACCTATGTTTCAAATTTCAGCTGTATACCACAAATCTATTAATTACCTTTATTTGTAAATTAATATTTTCTTTTTTGTTCTCTCCACTGTAACTGCTGATGTGCTGCATACCACTGTAAAAACATGTCTATTCTAATTTGTGTGTATAGTGATCATGTCTAAATATCTAAATGTATCTGTAATTTTTCCACGTGGAGCTTTTCTCCCCGGGCCTCTGCTGAAAAAGGGCCTTTTCGGCTCAGTCAGACACCCCCGGTTAACAAATGAAAAATAAATAATAAATAAATGTTGTGCTTAGTGTGCTTAGTGCACATACCTACATAACTGCAATATGTAGAAGTATTCTACAGCATGGAATAATCCTGAATGCTACTGTAGTAACATTTATGTTCCAGTATGCATTTTAGGTAATGTTCCCTAGACACTGTGAAGGGGGTAGTGGTCCACACACACCAGTTGTAAAGGCACTATCCATTGTGCATTGCGTTTTTACTACCACCGACATGCCCACTGGCCAGCCTGCTGCTGATGCCTATCTTACTGCCTGCTATCTCATGGTGCTTTGCGGGGCCATGGACATTAGTTTCCCATTGTGAATTTGGTTGTTAAAGTTGTGGGAATTGCATGGCATTCTTCTCTTTGCTCACAGGGTATTCACAACAGCCATATTTCTCTGCAACTAAATGTCACGTCAGCCTTGTGTCCTCAACCAAATGTACCACAGGGAAATGTCTCACTGCCTAGCTATCTGAACCCGACTGGTAACACTAGACTTAAGAGATGCTTATCATTATATCCTTATTCATCCAGACCTCAGACATTTTTAAGGTTTTGTGTATCTGGATCATGTTATCAGTTTTCTGCCTTGGACTATGCACTCCAACAGGTGTGTTCAAAAAGTGTCTAACTCCAATTATAGCTCATTGCAGGTTGCAGAGTGTCAACAGTTTTCCATATTTAGATTACTTGCTTATTTTTCTAGAGTCTTTTTTAAAATGTCAGGAATCCCTCTCTCTCTCTTGGGTCAGAGATCTTTTTTCCAGAAGCTGGGATTCAAAGAGAACATTCAAAATACTTTCTTGACTCTCTCACAGAGGATTGTATTCCTAGGATGTCAACTCGATACCTGAGTTCAAAGAGCTTTCCTTCCACAGGATAAAATAAATCTTTATTTAAATCTATTTCTAAGGTTTTCCACTCAGACATTTGTCACTGCAAATGAATACCTCAAGATTTTGGGTCTATGACTCTCATGATACCCCTAGCAAAACTCCACATGAGAAAGATGTGGTGGTATCTGAAATCTCTTTGATAGCAACAACAGCATTCTTCATCTTTTAAGATCACAGTATCAGGGTTTGCCAGAGGAGATATCTTTTGGTGGAGACAACAGATATCATTAAATCCAGGTCTCCCCTTCTCCCTCCCAGCTCTAAAGCAATCATTCACAATGGACACTTTGGATTTTGCCTGGAGAGTATTTTTGGAAGGGATAAAAGTAACTTCTTAGTTACATACAATACCACAGTCATATGGTACATCAACAAGTAAGGGGGGAACAGGTCGTAACTCCTTTTTGAAATAGCCATATTAGCTTGGGATATAGCTTCAGAGCTCAATCTCACTTTGCAAACATCCTACATTTGGTCAGAGCAAAACTGTGTGGCAGACAAGCTGAGCAGGACCAGGGCAGACCCTCATGAATGAAAACTAGATCGGGGTCTTCCAAGATTTGATCTATCTGTGGAGAATTCCTCAGTTAGACCTCTGTCTCCTCTCTGAATAATCAGCTGGCAAAATTGTGTCATATGACTCCATGAAAAAAGGCCTGGAAGACAGATGCTTTTTCTTTTCTTTTCTTTGGACAGGAATGTTCATGGATGCTATTCTACCTTTTCCACTAATATGCAGGGTCCTTCTGAAGATTTCAGAAGGAATCCCCAAAGATCATTGTGGTGACTCCCTTCTTTTGGAAATGGCCAGGGGAAATTGCCATAAGCTTCCTCACATTTGATACACCCTGATATCAATCATCTTCAATTTGCTGCCTTGATGATGTGGTCTTAATTCCTTTTAGGCACTAGTTTTCTGAGGATATGCAGGAGGTACTAATGGAGGCAAGAAAACTTGCTACTAGAAAGTCATATATTAGCAAATTGAAAAGGTTTTCTAGTTAGTGCCAACAACATAACCAGCATCCATTCAGGATAGTTCTTCTCTGGTTTTACAGCATTTGTGTGAGGTACTATCCTATGGCCTTTTTTGTTCCTCCATCAAGGCTCATGTATCGGCTATTTCAGCATGTCTGCCCATGGATCCTCCTCTTTCAAGCCAGTCTCATGTCAAAATTTTCTTGAAAGAGGTTTTGCATAAGAGACTTCTAAGTGAACTGGTGGCCTCTCCTTGGGATCTTAATTTTATGTTACAGAACCTAACAGTTGCTCCATTTGAACTAGCTAATCTGGCTGTTTTGAAGTTCTTAACAAGAAAAACAGTTATACTGATTTCTCTGATTTGTGCAAGAAGGGTAGCTGAGTTAACAGGATCTTACAGTTAGTCAACCCTACCTCATTTTCCATTAGGACAGGGTTTCTTTGAGAACTAATTCTTCTTTTATGCCTAAAGTGGTATCTGAGTTTACTTTAAGCCAAACTCTCCAGCTCCCTGTTTTCTTTCCTTAACCTAAAAATGAGGGAGAAAGGATAATCTGTACCATGTATGTCCACCAACAGCTCAGGTACTAGTTTGATAGAACTAATTACTTTAGACCTTCAGAGGAATTGTTCACTTCTTGTGAGGGTAGGAAGAAGGGAAAACCTCTGTCAAAGCAGTCTTTAAGTGGCTTCCTAAGGATATTACCTTTTTTTATACTTAACATGACAAATCTATTCCAGGCAGCATCAAGGCCCACTCTACCAAGACCTTGGCTTCATCTATGGCTTTTTAGAAAGGGTTGGATTCTAGAAGTATTCTAGAAGCTGCTACTTGGTCCTCTGTACCTACTTTTACAATGCACTGTAGGCTTGATTCTTTCTCTATGACTAGATCAGGCTTTGCTATGACCATTCTCCAGGGGCTCCTGGACTGTTTTCCTTCCACCTCCCAAATATAGATAGCTGTAGCAATCTACCCATATAGCTAATGCTACTGCTGCAGTGATCAATAAGAACAGAGTGCAATTGTGTAAGTTGAACTTACCATAACAGTAGATGTTCAAATGATCACTGCTGCAGTGGCTGCTAGCCTAGCCAGATAGAATTTCGTAGATAATTCTGTCATTTGTAAATATTAATATAAGCCACAGGCCTTAAAATGGTGTTAAATGTGGATCTGCAAAAATGTAACAACAGTGCACTCAGCTGTAACAAAGCTAATAAGTCAATTCTTTGATGTTAAAACTTGGAGCTGATATGTCTGGATGAAGGAATTCTGGCTATTGTCTTGAGACCAGAGTTATTTGCTAGGATTTGCATGTATAATTTCTCTTATTGTTCTGGCTTCCTGGCCAGCTGCAAGATTAAGGGGTATTAACCTCTAAGAATCTGTTAGCCTGGGAACCAGAAAGAAATGATGTAATCTGAAATGAATCAGGGATACTGTGTTAAAAATTTAAGGACAGAAAGAATGAGAGCATTAGAGTATTTGTTTTGAGAACATCCAACATCACCAGCACTGTCTTGCTCTATATGCAAGTTTATTTTAAAACTGTGTTTTCTCTTAGATATAGCTAGGACATAGGAAGATTAGACTAGTTTGTTTTTTGTGATGTCAGAACTTTTCTACGGTATTATTTTAAACATTTCTCTGTGATCTCTGAACTCTTGACTAGCACTGTGTAGTAAGAAGTATTGTCTTGTGTTTTTATTATTTATTATTAAATATTTTTAAACCTTTCAACTAGGGCTGTTTTATGTATAGTTAATTTAAGCTCTAGAGTACATTGCATGTATATAGTGATACTGTACCAAGTCACGCTAATAACCCTTGACTGTTCAGTCACACTTACCATTTGGATAATAATATTGCACAGTAATAATTGGACACCCTTTCAGAAGGGCCTTTGAGTAGCTGATATTAGTGGGTGGCGGTAGCTGGTACTACCTTTTAGACTGGGCAGAAAAGGGGCACAGCTGGAGAACCTGTACCAGCCTTCCCCAGGAGTGTATGTGTGGTTGTATATAACTCTTATTTCAAAGTGTGCATGTGTCAGCTACTTGGGCAGGGACATGAAGCACTGATTGGATAGAGTCGGTGCTGGAAGTTTTAGCTTGCTCACTAGGCTTATATCTGGACCATATAGCTGTGCCAGTGTGGAGTCTTATTGAGGACCTGGAGAGAAAAGGAGACACCAGCCCCAGACTGACTGTGATCTCTGTGTGCTCTTAAGGGAAATTGTACTTTACTGTGTGGGTACTTATTATCTTTTCCCTATATGGACGCCCCTCACTGGTGTTATTGGTGAGGATTGGGGCTCCTTGATTTTTGGGCCAGTGCACAGGCATCACAGCTGCCACCTTGATCCATCCCTCTTGTTTTTGTTGTGTTTCTTTATGCCAGAAAATTAACGTTTTTGTTAGTCCTTACCTTGTCTTTTCAGGGCTCAGCCTCTCTCTCTTTCTGCTGGCAGTATAGCTCTGAATGGCTTTGCACACAAACTTGTCTTTCAGTCAGCTCAGCTTAATCTGCTTGACAGTTTCAGTGCATGGAAGGTGTAACCTTTGGAAGCGGAACAACTGTTATATCTTTGGCATGATTTAACCCATATAACTAGGGCAAATGCAGCAGAACAGTGATCATTCAAACATCTACTATTATGGAAAGTTCATCTTACATATTTGTACTATGATATGCATCAGCAATAATACCAGAATGCGACTGTGACAAAGCAGTGATCTTGGAGCTCTGAGGTTCTATGACAGTGATGTCAGAACACTGTTTCAGCCAGCAACATCACCAGAATGCTTTGGTATCACTGCAGAGATTTTAATATTGCTGTGTACATCAGCATCAGTGTTCATATAGTACCAGAATGATACTTTCCTATAACAGTGATGTCACGAAAAAGCAGATATATCACAGTTGTAACAATAAACTGGTGCTGACTTACTTCATTGTAGATGTGTTAGAAAGTAGTTGTGACAGAGCACTAAAGCCAGAATGTCACTGTATCATATCACTATTAACAACATGCTTGGGTTCTATACCGTTGATCTCTGAATGTTAGTATTTATGAATTAATTAATGTAGAGTGAGTGGTGTGATAGCATGATATCCATAATAAAAGAATCACCTACTGGTAAATGACTATATGACACTACCAAAAAACATAGCTAGGACATCTGGTGCACTCCACCCTTCCCCGAATCAAGTTGAGGATCAAAAATGTTTTTTTTTTTTTTTTTTAATTAGCAAAGAAAAAAAACTCTTATTTTGTCATGTAACTAAACCAAACTAGTTGCCACAGTAACTGCAACACACTCATACTCTGAGCTCTTCTGTCATGACACAAATGCACTATTGACAGCCATTTATTTATGAAGCCTCAGCATCTTCACAGTTTCATAAATAAACACAGGTATTACACTTACACACCCTTAGCACCTGCTACTTGTGGTCCTTGATAGCTTGTGTCTAAAGCAGTTGACCCTTCCCACCTGCATCCCATTACTCACTATCTTTCTTGTTTAGTGTGATGCCTTCTGATATGATCATGTGAACTCATATACTGTCTCTCTTTTCTATTCAGCTCTCTCTAGAGACAACAGCTGCAAGTCCACTAGCCTCTTGTTATATGCTTTCTTCTCCATGTTACAGACCTTTCTTGCAACTTTTGTCTGAATTACTTCTTGTAGCCTAATGTCCTTTTCCCTTGTATGGTGTCCAAAACTGCAGAAAGTTGCAGTAGACAGTAAGCTGTCATGTCTTGTTCTTAGTAATAAACAGACTACTTCAATATAATGCATTCAAGACCTGCACTGGTGGCAAAGAGAAATAAAGTCCTGTCTACAGCCCAGGTAACCAGAGTTTTACTAGCACCTCGGGAGCCTGACATCACAAACAGGGAGAATGGGCATGTCCATCTGGGGAAGGGATGAAGTTTCCATGGTTTGACCGATGGCACCCCCTGCAGAGCAGATGCTTGTTAGGTACTGAGGATACTGGGTCAGGAGGATGTTGGCATGGCTAGTCAATCTGGGAACTGTAGCCCCTGTTGACACATGTGGAGGATCCCTCAAGCATGGACTGAGGGGAGCAAATGGATCTTGTGGTGATGTGATTGTTCACAGTAGACTGAGATACAGTACAAATTTTACAATTCACAAAATCACAGCTTCACCAGTGCAAGTGATATATTTTACAAGTTTAAAAGTTTACATACTCAGTAGAAATACATACAGAAAATAGGTAATAGTTACACAGCACAAGATAGCTTACACCCATTTGGTGCAGTGTATTGGCATTTATATAATATAGCAGATATTATAGCTCTTTCAAGTAGTATGTGCTGGTATATTTTTGAAATAGTGTGTAATTTGCATTGCTGACCTTTACAGAAGTAGATTACTAACCATTATTACATATAATACACCCTATTGCCCTACTCACTAACCTCATATTCCAATATAGTCACATTCCCATTCTTCTCTGTTTGCATTGTATAATCAAGCCTCTGAAATTTCACAAAATCATTGTCTTTTGATTTCTGGACCTTCATGGTCCAAAATCTCTTATACCTCCTCATCTTTTTTACCCTACAGCTTGAAATCTCCGAAACTGCTCTTGGCAAATTTGATCTCCAGCAGATGCTGGACAGATATTCAATTAAAAAAATCAAAAAGATCATACCTCCCTAAAAGAAATGTGACAAATGTTGTACTACTTCCTCCATGTCTTTTAATGTGCATCAACTTTTCAGAGTTCTTTGTCAAAAATATGCTGGGTGCCAGTAAAACCTGTATTCACATCCTAGTCTAAAACAAAATATTGGCTATGATGCAAAAAAATATACAATGGTTTGTTTTGTTTTTATTAATGTGTCTTATGTCTTTGCTTAGAATGTGAATATGTAAAAAGGGTGTTTAATGAAAAGATATCATTCATGCAGATATATTTATTTTAAAAGAAAGTAATTGGCTATATTTGTCAGGCATCCCAGATTTCAGTCCTTCAAAATGTGGATTTTAATTCACTATTATTTCTCCAGTTTGGGTTGCCATTAACTAACTTGTAACATTACAGGAGAAAGAATACCTAAAGCAAAACTAACTACAGCAGAAAAATCCACATTTTGAAACTGTTCCTGTCGCATGTACTATTTCTGAAGGAGTAGAAACTGGTCTCTTAAAATTAGTGAGCCTTAATTATATGCTGTCATTGTGTGACAGGCTTGACCAAGTTAAGGTAGGATCTCCTTAGTGGCAGACACGGTTCTTTCTTGCCTGACTTAAACCAGACAAAAAAAAAACTGTATTTTATCTGTATATCTCTGCAATTTTTCATTAGTAATTTGTATACTAGACAGGCATCAATCAAGGCAGTCTCCTTCAGTTATAT
Source organism: Protopterus annectens (assembly GCF_019279795.1). Lineage (NCBI taxonomy): Eukaryota > Metazoa > Chordata > Ceratodontiformes > Protopteridae > Protopterus > Protopterus annectens. The sequence goes on from NC_056733.1 coordinate 315,003,236, forward strand.
ACCACTGGGACACGTAACTTCCAAGCAGTAAAGTATATAATGCAATAAATTCTGATGGAGTTTACTAGATTTGTTGAGAAATGATGGAATAATACCAATCATTACCCTTTGCTACAGATTGTAGTTTGCTAAGTCTACTGAAGATAGGATTAGGATAGATGTAATTCTTTTACACAGCAGTGAGAGACAGGCAGAGGATGAAAACTATTTACATCTCGGTTTAATTCTGGATTGTGAAAAATAATTGGAATCAGACTGCTGAAGGAATGAATATTAGGCTATACAGATGCCTAAATAGCAACATGTATATTATGTTACCACACAGCAGGCTAGTGAACAAATTAAAAATAATAAAAAATAAAAAAAAATAAATAAAAAAATAAAGGGAAGATCTTATGGAAAAAGATGAAGTCAAATATTGGCTAATAACAGCACCAGGAGGTCTTACAAAATGGAGTCAATCCGGATAAAAAGAACATCATGAGTTGCACATGACAGTTCTTAAAAATGGAGCATAATCATTTTCAGTGTTTCTGTAGTCTGTAGTGTCTTTGTAGGGTAATTTCGCTGAAGATGGGGAAACGTGCTGTAGTCTGCAAACTGAACAGTTTATTCAGGTTGCTGTCTGTGTTAACTGCAGCTTTAAAACTCAGTTGCCAAAAACATTTCTTCTAACCATCACTCTTTAAAACTTATTTCTATGCATTCACCACCTATCCAGTATCTTAAGAAAACAATTAAAAACCTACCATCTGAATTAAATTCTACTTCATTGTGTTAACACCCCCAGAGAATAAATTATTGAAAAATGCATAATCAAACAACTGCTGGGCTTGTTAACTAAAAATAAACTAATATCTGAAGTCAACATGGTATTTAACCAGTCCACAGCTGAAACACAGCCCTCTTAGCTTTCCTAAATATAGCTTACAACCACCTAAATAAAAATTATTAATTTGATCCTCTTTACAAATGATTATGTCTTGAGAATACCTCAAGATTTTTCTGACAATAGTTCCAAGATAAGACCTGGGTATACTAAGACGTATCTTGTACATTGTACATTTTATAAGATAATTGTACTACTTAGAAATAGCAGTATCAAGAACATATAGGTGCCATTTAGCATTTACAAAAACTGCATTTTTCCTATAACATTTAATTGGCAGTAAAGGTAACTATTTGTGAAATTAATGTTGTTTTTAGTTTAGATGCTCTTCACAAACAATATAGACATAACAGTAACATTTTTGAGTCTACTAAACTCATATACATAATGGTAGGCATACCATGTGGAAGAAGCTATAACATGGCTATTTCTCCCTCATGGCAGACAGCCTACTCCTGATGTCTCAGCATAGAAGGTAGTTTCTTGGACATAGCTGCATATTAGTATGGTAACTAATGCTAATTAGCCATGCTTAGCATACAAGGCATTGTCAGACACCACTCTGATGGTGCTCTTGCATATCCACAAAACAAATAGCACCAGAATTACCCATTCTTAAGACTTAAACCTTACCTGTGATAGAAATTGGACCTGCTGTAGAAACAGGCATGTATCCCAGAGTCTACCCTTTCTCTGCAATGGGCTCCTCATCCAGGTGAAGTACAGTTCCTCCCTAACCCAGTTCAAGTGTAACTTGTACAATTGGATGTGGAACAGGAAATTCATCCCTTGTTTAGCACCTATGTCACTAATGATTACAGGCATCCTATAAATGGTTCACCTCCCAGAACTCGTCTTGTAAATGTTTCACCTCCCAAGCTCATAATTACACTTATCAAGGGTATCAGAACTTGTCAGAAATTTGGGATGCATGGCTAGGCTTAAAAAAGCCCTTGTGGTTGTTAGCCTACTGAACATCTATGAATCTATGAACCTATGCACTTTTTCTAGGAAATAAAATCAGCTCCTGATTTATGCAGATTAGCAATTCAGAAAATTGCTCAGCTGTGCAAAAATTCACTGTTGGGGGAAAAACGTGATTGCCATCTAAAGATTTGCAGTCATCCATTTAGTCCTATGGAAGCAGTCACAGTGCAGGTAAATTCAGCAAGCAAAACTAACTATAGTGGTGTTTGTGTATGCATGTGTGTGGCTGCGCAAACGTTTGAGTGCCTGTGTCCATAAGGGCATGAATTAAGCTAAATGACCATGTGTGTGTGTGTGTGTGTGTGTGTGTGTGTGCATGTATGTGTGTCGTACCTTTCAACTGTACATATTTTTGCAGAATGTGCAGATTTTTACCATACATTACTGGTGTGTCCGTCAAAAATTTTTAGTTTTTCAGGCAAATCACTGATGACTGAAGTCACTAAACAAGGACATACATATATTTAAAAAAAATGCATGCAAACACAAAACCATTGTTCTATCAATATTCTAAGTTTAAAAGAGCAATATTTAAAATATGTCCATAGCTTTGGGCCTTTGTCCACCCATTATTTCAGTCCTTCTCAAGATTTCTTGAGCTAAGACATTGAATGATATGGCGTGTGTGAATTTCTGGTAGACTGAATGTGCAGTGGTGTTTGAAAATGTGTGAATATAGTGACATGCCTTTGCCAACTTATTGTAAGGACCAGTAGGAAGACCAATACCACCTTCGGGGCTGACAGCAGTAGTGCTCTTTAGAGGGTGATTCAGAAACATGTTAATGACATGATAAAGAGATCTTTCACAGACGTAGTTGCATTTGCATCACATGTTCTCGTCATTGTGGTAATTGACCTTTCCACGCTAAGCAGCTACATTGAGTGGTGAGACTTTATCTAAATGACAGCCTCTTCATGTATATCTGCCATGAAGAGGATACCACAGACCAATCACCCTAATGGCTATGTAGATTTCCTGGTGACCATTTCTATTATAGATCTATATCTCTTCAAAAATATGAAATTTTGCATAAATATGTTTAGCTTTCAGAAAATGTAATGACACTGAGATACTGACTGTATTTAATGATCTTCACTATAAAGGTATGTCCATATTTTTACTTTATGTGGTATGTGTTATTTCATATTTGTCTGTATTTGTTGTGGTGGTAATATATTTGCAGTGATAGAAATGTTACTTCTGTAGATACCTCTATCTTTATCTATGTATCGGTCCATCCAACTATCTATTTTTCATTTATTTTGTGTATAAAATCTATTGCTATATCTCTGTCTATCTATCTAAATAAGTACTTACTAAACCTGACACATCACAGAGTTGGCATGCATAATGTTAAAAAAATATAATATACACAGAAATGTTGACAGCAAAATTCATATGCCCCAAAATTACGTCAGAGCATGCAAACCAGAAAAAACATAATTTTTTTTTTTGCTGGGAAGCAAGCCCCTCTGCATCATGTGCTGCACCCCTAAAAATTAAATGTACCAGCTGCAAGATTACTAACAGAGGGGATATGGGGGACATGGCATATTTCCTAACCGTGTTATTATAGTAATCTAGCACAACTGGTCAGCTCTTTGATTGGTGAACAAAATAGTGGAAACAAATCAGCTGTTGTTAATACCATGTAAAAATATTGCTCTAAATTGTTCAAGAGTTGAAACAGCTAAAAAATAATAAAAATGCTTTTTTTGCACTCCCAAACATCCTGTTACCTATATATAGCAACTTATAAATTGCACAGCAACAGGAAGAGGGCAATATCCCAAACCTCATTCAACCTCGATCTCTCTCAAAGTAATACCCCCACAGGCTGCAGGGTGATCAACTATCTGATTGCTTTTGCTGACATAAAATACATTTGATATCGTGAATGTTCAGTGAACTACAGTCGTCCCATACACACATACATATATATATATATATATATATATATATATATATATATATATATATATATATATATATATATATATAGGTCTACTTCTAATCAATGAAAACTCATTTTTTCAAAGATTAGAAAGTAGGCATCCACTGTTATGAAAGTGCACTTAACTGAAAGTGCACTTTCTCGACAGTAACTTATCATGGTACAGTGGGGATAAGGAAATATATCCTTTTCCCCACTGCAGTCCAGTCTCAGAGATAGTATATGTAATTACCAGAGGTATGTCCAGCAAAGAAGAACATATTTTCCAGTGGGGCAAGCCCCCCTGTGCCCCCCACACCCCAACTACTTATATATACTAACTCCAAGATGACACTACAGTGGGGAAAAGGATATATTTTTTTTATTCCCGCTATACTGTGATTCGGTTAAGTGACTTTTGAAAAAGTACACTTTCGGTTAAATGCACTTTTGTGAAAGTGGGTGCCTGCTTTCTAATCTTCGAAAAAATGAGTTTTATATATATGTGTATATATATATATATATATATATATATATATATATATATATATATATATATATATATATATATATATATATATATATATATATATATATATATATATATATATATATATATATATATATATATATATATATATATATATATACATATGTATATTAAACTGAAAATAGACACATCACCCACCAAGGGATAAATGCTCTGTAGCCAAGAAAGTGCAAAGTAACTGTAATAAATATAAAGGCTCAGGAGCAACCCAGCACAGAACCAAAAGTTCAGCATATATCTATGCACTCGAGGTATAGTCTCTAACAGTGATAGTATTTGATATAAATTCCAACAGCAGGTAGATAAAATCCAGAGGCAAAGTAAAAATAATATCCTTTTATTCCAGACATATGTGTGTGTCTACTTTGACCCATCGAAATAACACTTCAGCAAAACTCAGTTTCACTAGTAGTTCACTAAGATTGTGGCTGAAGATCTCAGTACAGTGGGGCTAAGGGAATTTTCCCTTTACCCAACTATAGTGCGATCTCGGAGTTGGTGTATATTAGTATGGGGGCTGCACATGGGGGGTGCAGGGGGGCTTACCCCCTTTATACTTTACTGTACTCTAGTTGTTTTTTTTTTAAATGCTTCAGTGATCTGTAGTTTCACAAAATTGCATTTCTGGAGAAATGTAGTTTAGTGAAACTGAACATAGCGAAACTGAGTTTCGCTGAAGTGTTATTTTGATGGGTCAAAGTAGACCCATATACACATAAATATAAAACTGAGTTTCTCTGAAGTGTTATTTCAATAGATCAAAGTAGACACGCATATATATATATATATATATATATATATATATATATATATATATATATATATATATATATATATATATATATATATATATATATATATATATATATATATATATGTATATATGGGTCTACTTCATTTGCCCTAACTTCAAATTGACTGACATCCATTTATTTGACTGAGACCAAATGACTGAAATTTCATTTGACTGACACTTCATTTGACTGACAAGTATTATTGGCAGACTGCAGAGCACTGTAAGGCAAGTAAATGGAATATGTCCCCTTCCCCACTGTAGTGCGACCCTGGGGTTAGAATATATAGTTGGGGGGGTGTGGGGGGCAAAGCCCCCCACTTACTTTTGTTTTACTAAGCAATATTAAAGCAAGACCACACAATATAATATGAAATTAAGTGGACGGCTTTGCCCCCCACATCACCCACAGCCCCCCACACCCCCCCCAACTATATATTCTAACTCAAGGGTCGCACTACAGTGGGGAAAGGAACATATTCCATTTACATGCCATACAGCGCTCTGGAGACTGCTAAAATACATGTCAGTCAAATGAAGTGTCAGTCAAATAAGTGTCTGTCAAATGAAATTTCAGTCAAATGGGTGTCAGTCAATTGGAAGTTTTTATATATATATATATATATATATATATATATATATATATATATATATTTACATACATACATATATATATATATATATATATATATATATATATATATATATATATAAATATTATTGATTATGATTAATGATTCCTGTGAAATGCCCTTTCGTGAAACCGGACTAGTGAAACTAAGTTTCGCTGAAGTGTTATTTTGATGGGTCAAAGTAGACCCATATATATATATATATATATATATATATATATATATATATATATATATGGATTCACTACTGAATCCTGAAATTAAACAATCCCGAAGCCCAAAATACCAAGACTATGACCCCGAAACTACTCCAAAAACGTGCTAGCAAGTACGGCAGATGCGCGAGACAAAGCAACTTGAATGTAAACAAACAGAGAAAAGGCCAGCACCAGGGATACGAAGCAAAGAAGATTCATTAATTCTACCAGACTGGTTTCAGCATATAGCTTTCTTCAGTGGTTATAAGCCCGAAACCCCAAATTACCGAAATGTTAAAAGAGCGAAATTCAAAATCGCGAAAGTACTACATACATACAGCACACACACAAACATACACACAGCCTCCCCCCATAACCAAACAAATGACCCTACACTAAAGATAAGCAGGGGGTCTTTGCCTTCCTCCAACTCCCTGTTGGAGGGCTGTGCCCCCCACACCCCCCCTACTTTAATATTCTAACTCCGAGATTGCACAAACATACACACAAGGTAACTCACACCCAAACCCACACATTACAGCCCCTCACACACACACACACACACACACACACACACACACACACACACACACACACACACACACACACACACACACACACAGCACAGTCACAACACACACTTACACACACACTAAAGCCCCTCACAAACACACTTACATACACATACTTACCTGAATTGCAACACCAGAAGCGCTAACTCAAAATGATTATGATTATGATTAATGAGTTTCTAAAGCAAAATGATCTTGTATAATGCACAAAATGCTATGTATATTTAAAGGTAATACCTGATAGCACCGGTAATTGTCAAATGTTGGATGATTAACTTACCAGTATTAGTAGTAAATCCAGACGTACTGATAATAATTGTACTTTTGAATTGGCACAGCTTGGAGAACTGTTGTTACATATGTTAATAACCGGACTGATGGGGTAAATAATGTTAGACAAAGAGAAAACAGAACACATTTAGAAAAGGATGTATCCTTTATCAGTAAAGATCACTCAACCCCTTTTGAATATCACTAACAACTTTGGAATTCTAGATACAAGTATTCAACAATCTAAGGATTTGGAGCATATAGAAGAAAAAAAAAGAAAGGAAGGAAGAAGTTCACAACATATAACAAGGAAGAAAAAGAAACTGATTAATGACTATAAAGGAATACTTTCTACAAAAGATGCTTTTTTATGTAATGCACAGATTACAGGGAATGATAACATTTCTCTATCAGAACACCCACAGTCTATAGAAAAAAAGCATATTTTATCCATAACAGAAGGTAGAAGAAAGAGACAAGGGTCAGGTAAAAAGGAAGAAATCAATTTTGAACAAGTAAGGACTGAAGAACATTACCATAAGAAAAAAGAGGAGAAAGACAGAAATTGATAACATGGATAAAGCTGTGGATGTACAAAACCAGCAGAATGAGAAATTTATACTTCCAAATGTAATACCCTAGAGCAGATAATACTGAATTAGAAATATAAGATTCTTCAGATCTGGTCAGAAAAGAAATTCTTGTTAGTGAAAATTCTGTTAACAGAAGAACTGATACTTGTATTTGCAGAGAAGATAGTGAACATCACATACTATTGTGGTTCCCAGGAGCAAAAACAGAGGATGTGAAAAAGGCCTTAGAATGCCTTAATGTAAGGAATTACGGATCTGTTTTTATTCATGTTGGTACAGATGATGTCATCCACAGGGACTCTCTGTTAGTAGGGAACAAACAGCAATCTCAGATGGCATAGCATATATCTATATCTATATATCTATATCTATATATATATATATATATATATATATATATATATATATATATATATATATATATATATAGATAGATATAGATATATGGGTCTACTTCAAATGATCGACAGTTCATTTGATTGACACTCATTTGACTGAGACCAAAGCACCTAAAGTTCAAAACACCTAAAACCCGTTTGATTGAAACTCATAATGCTGACACATGAAATTAAAAGCATTATGCCCTTTTCCCCACTGTAGTGCAATCCTAGAATTAGTATATATAGTTATAGGGGGTGTGGGGGGCACAGCTCCCGCAAGGGAGGGTGTTGGGGGCATAGCCCCCCATATACTTCATACATTTCAAACATACACATGGATACTTATAACTGAAATGATTAACTCTTTGCAGAAAACAATATTTATCTAAACTATGTGGGGGCTATGCCCCCCATACCTCTCAATGTGGGGGTCTGTGCCCCTTACACCCCCATAACTATATATACTAACTCCAGGATCATGCTACAGTGGGGAAAAGGGCATAATGCTTTTAATTTCATGTGTCAGTGTTATGAGTTTCGATCAAATAGGTTTTAGGTGTTTTGAAATTTAGGTGTTTTGGTCTCGGTCAAATGAGTGTCAATGGAATGAACTGTCAGTCATATGCAGTAGACCCATATATATATATATATATATATATATATATATATATATATATATATATATATATATATATGTGTGTGTGTGTTATGACCTATTTTCCACAAATCACATATAGAAAGGAGAGTCATGTCACTGTGACTGAAATGATTTTGGGGGTAAATAAAAAGTAATGTCTTTTGGCTTCTCCTGTTAGGGGTCACCACAGCAGTTCACTGGTCTGCAGATTGATTGGCAGTGGAGTTTTTATGGTGTCAAGTTGCAAGCCTAGTGCCCAACCTTCACAGAAATTACACACACCTACCTGCATAACCTTAAAACTCACTCAACTACAGGGAGAACATGCAGACTCTGCACAGAAGGCACTCCTGCCAAAAATCAAACTGGAGAACCTCTTGCTGTGAGGCGACAAAGCTAACCACAGCACCACCACATACCTACATAAAAAAATCAATTTTAAAAAATGGAAAATTGTAGGGCATTCGAGCTTAATCTTGGGCAGGCATGCTTAGAAGGGATGTTGTGAACTTGTCAAGATCAGGGAAGATAATTTTTGCAGCAGCTATTTTGCAATATTTGTCAAACACAAGAGAGGATTTTTGTCGGGTTAGGAAAATTTAATAGCTCACAGATAGCAATATTTGATGCATCTCTGTAGTTCTTAATGTTAGAAGCATTAATAATAAACATTTTGTACTGGAAAATGTGCTATGTTCTCATAACATTGATATTGCTGTTGTTTGCAAAGCATGGTCAAAGAGCAATGACTGAAACCAGTTATGTCACACCCTAAAACATACATATGCACAAACATATACACAACATACATCCACACACTTACCAGTATCAACAAAACAGCCATCCACTCAAGTAAACATTTAATAATTCAATAATTTGCTTTATCAATTGCACCTTTCTTTTGCAAAAAGTCAAGTTGGTGAAAGCACCAGTAACCATATATATAGTTTTTTAACCTACTTGTGTAAGGCCATAATAGCCTGTGTCTGTATTCACTACCAGACTCCTAACAACTAAATTCTTACTGCCTGAGAAAATCACTTTGTATCTCATGCATCAGTAGATCCTTTTGCTAACAGATAGTTTTGCCCACATTTCTTGCATCTGCCCTTAACCACAATTAATTTGCTTTGGAGGCTTACCATCTATTCACCCCTGTGGAGCTTGGGTATACAGTCCTGCATAGGCACAGAATATCTAATTCCCTCTGGGAGCTGAGGGGAAATTACTTTACTGCCTTTTCCTTTGATATGTATCTCTTGCTACCTTAATTTACATGGGTCTTCAGTTTCACAGCCCCTTGCCTAAAGATGTCAACAGATCTGCTGTTTATCCCATTTTTGCAACCCATTTTTGTAACTTATATGCAAACATCTGCTAACTTTTGTCCTAAGCTGTCTTAACACTGCAACGAGAGACTTAAGCAATATATTTATTTCGAAGCTGTACAAAAATGTTATTCTATTTTTATTTGACTTAAGCAACTTTTTTGAAACTGTACATGTAATGCTGTTCTTTCTGTTACACTCTTTGTCAACTGCTAGCCAATATGTTTGTTTGCTGATTTTTATATGTTGATTTAAGACTGTATATGTAGTGCTTGTGTTATTTTTGTTATTTTCTAAGCAATGTTATTAGTTATACTTCACATATCATGATTTTCTGCAACCCCTTGTTTCATAATGTCCTCCACTTTTAGTGTTACAGTATCTATTTTGTTTGTACAGTGCAACAATGGTACTTATGATTGCATTTTGCACTGTAGTAGCATATCTATAACTTGATACAGAGTAACCTATCATGACTGCCACTGCTTGTCTCTTTCATTTTATTTATTTATTTATCAACATTTGTTAACCAGGGAAGTCTGACTGAGTTGCAGCCCTTTTCAGCGGAGGCCATGGAAGATAATCTCCAAAGTATTACAAAACATTTTAAGAACAGTAATTTTACAGAATTTAAAAATAATACAAAAAACAGCTATAGTTTATGTAATTATATAAAATCAGTCATAATATGAAAAATTGGTTAAGAATAGATGCAGGTTATATGACAACAATTAGATAGTTAGAGAAAGTTTAACAAGTTGGTAGAGATATTAAAGGTAAATTAGTATTATACAAATAGGAACTGCACAATGAATTTAGAGAAAAGCAGGTGTATGGTATATTTAGAGAGGAAGCCAGGGAAGAAAAATTGATAGAAATAAAGAAGTAAGAGAAGAAGGGAGAGTAAGGAGATGTAAGTTATGAACAGGTGTTCATTCACTTTTAGGGATGTAGTTTGTCATTGTGTAGAGAAAGAACACAGTTAGCTTTTGGCTAGGAAACCTTTCAGAATGGTTTTAATGGATGGGAGGGAGGGTATTGACCTGATGGATTCAAATAAGGAGTTCCAAGCCTTACCAACATAGTATGAGTATATAAAATGTCCAGCAGATTTGAGGGGTTTGTGGACAGAAATGGTTTTGGTTATTGGATCATAATGACTGATTGGGAACATAGCTGTGTAGAATATTATTTAGTGCTGGACAAGCAAATGGATTCTAGAAAATTTTACTGGTGGTAAGAAGCTGCATACATGTTAGTTCATGGGGTTGTTCTAACCAATTTAGGCTTTTTAGTGCTATACATGGATGTTTTCTAAAAGGGTATTTGATGCAAATTTTGCAACTTTGTTATAGCATTGTTCAAGTTTTGATTTTTTTGATGCCTGAAGGTTAGCAAGGATGAGAGCACCATAAAGAAGTGTGAGGAGGAGATAAGCAGTGGCAAGTGTAGTTTTAGTTGCATCAGTCAGAGAAAGTTTTGGGCTCTATAAAGCATCCCTAGACTTTAATGAGCTTTTCCTAAGCAATTTTGTATTTGCAGGTTGAATTTAAGATTATCGTCCACTATCATTGCTAATAATTTACTATGAGAAGTGGCTTCAAAGCGTGTGTTATCAAGAGACAGAATTTTATTTTTTTTCCCACTGGGAAAAAAATAGCTGTTTGCATTTTTTAGGATTGAGTATGAGTTATGAGTTACAAAGCAATGTTTCAGTTTCTGTGAAAGCTTCCTGAGTATTTTATTGGAGGCACGATATGTTGTCAGCTGTGCAAATGAGTGTTGTGTCATGTGCGTATTCCCGAATCCCTGCTGCTCTGTGATCTAACAAAAAAAAAAGAAAAGAAAAGAAAAAAAGCCAGTACTTTCAAACAGCTGATTTCCAGTCAGCTGTACTGGCTTTTAAAGCAATTTGATGAAACAAACTTTTGTCTGTGGAGGGTGTTAGTGAGAATGTTAAGGTGAAGGGGACCAAGGATAGAGCTTTGTGGTACATTCGTAATGACTGGAAGGTATAGAAAGAGGATGGAGTGCAATTAATCAGGTAGCTTTTGAACCATAGAAGAATGGGCTGAGAAAGACCTAATGGGGACATTTGAAGTAGGAATTTGCTGTGACAAACTGTGTTGAAGTTTTTAGACAAGTCTAGAAATAAGGAGGAGACAAGTTTGCTGTTATCTCTGGCTTTATTGGCAGTATTGATATAGTTTAGAAGTGCACTGCTAGTACTATGGGAAGGATGGAAGCCATGTTGTGTGGGGGAGATGAGTTCTTCCTACAGGAGATAGTTTAGCAATTGTTTTTGAATATATTTTTCAAGTATTTTGTAGAGGGGGATGGGGGTAAGATTACTATAGATCTAAAGTTAGTAATGTCTGTTGAATTTTCTGCAATTTGTGCAAAGGGATAATGTGTGACTTTTTTCAGAGAGAGACAATGTGAGATTCCTGGATTGACCTATTTATAAGAATTGAGACAGGATTAACAATGTTAAGGTACTTGCTTGGAAGGCCATCAGCTGAAGTAGAGCATGGTGCATTTAAGAGCAGCTTTATATAGAATGCTGGCACAAGTCTGAAGGTGAAAGTGGATGTGGGGATACCTGGCTGCTGAGCAGGGTTTGGATTAGATGTTGGGGAATCCTTGTTTAGACATGCTATACTGTCTATGAAATAAGTGTTCGACTGTATTGTAGTGTTGAGTGATAAGTTATTGGGAGATGGGTTAGGGTCAAACTTATGGCTGGGGTGCAATTTTTTTGAAAGGCTTTCCAGAATGTTTTAGGTTTGTGCTTACTATTATTCTGAAAGTTACTATAGTATAGTTTTTTGTCTTCATTATTTTTTCTTTTAGTGCCATTGTGAAGCATTCTGAAGCTTTCAGGATATTGTGGTGTTTTATATTTTTGCTATTCTTCCCATGCCTTTTCTCTATCTTTCATCAACATTCTACTTTTTTGGATAGCCAAATTGCATAGGATATTAAGGAAAGTTATACTGAATTAATTTAAAGCATCATCTAAAGGGAGGATTTTTAGGAAATTCCAGTTAGTTGATAATGAACATTTCTGGGTTAAACTGGAAAAGGTTGCATGGTTTTATAAACATATTGCTAAAGTGCACGTGCAGGATGTCTGATTGTATAGATTGGGAGACGATCACTGAGACAGTCAGCCATTGTACCTGAGGTGGAGTATTTGCTAGGGTATAATACTAGGCTCCAGTATAACAGGGAATTTGATGTCTTGCTATAATGTATGGAGCTAGTAATTAGTTGTGTGAAACCGAATAAGTTCATGTGAGATTATTGGCATTATACTTTATGTCCAACCAATTGACATTCACATCACCTAGTAGTATTTTTTCTTGTGAAATTGTAAGGAATATCCAATTTAGCATATCTTGCACTATAGCTGTATTATTGCCAGGAGAAATATAAAGGGCCCTAATACATATTTGTTAATAGTTATTTAATTTCAGAAAAGTAATAAGAACATCTGCTGAACTGAATGTTGGTATTGGTTTGTTGTAAGAGGAAGTGGGGTAGTTGCTGGACAACATTAAAGCAGTACTACTCCATTCCTCTTAATATGGTCATTACTGATGAAGGATGTAATTCTGCAGTCATTCAGGCTAGGCTTAAACCGGCTTTCAGTTAGCGCGAGAATATCAGGCTTAAATTGAGTAATCCAGGTATATAGTTCAGCAATTTTATCTGTTATGCTTCAAAGTTATGGCAACAATAGCTAGGGGTTGGGGATTGACCGCAATAGGGTTAGAGTAGTCTGTCGAAGAGAACTATTTTGAAATTCACTGTGATAGATAGGACCAGAATTAGGGCAAATGTCTCCTTCTAGGAGGATTTTCATATATCGGGGAATTAGTGATACTTGTTTTTTGAGAGATTTTTTCCTCTTAATTTTGTTTTGGTTTGAGTTGAAATGGATTTAATCAGTCTATATTTGTAGTAAAGGTGAGGGGTACCATTAACTATTTTTTTGAGATGTGTGGAGAATGTAGGGAGGGCATATGAATAGCTGGGTGGCACAGAGTTGGAGATAGGTTGAGAACTATTATACCTGTCTTATCCCCTCCCATCTATATGTTGCTCCCATATTCACTAACCTACATGCCTCTCTCAAATCTAAACTTCAGTCTTGTTACCATAAAATTGCAAAATTCGCCACTAATTCACCCTACCGTACCCATCACTGCAACGCTCTCAAGGAAGTAAACTGGTTGGAATTCCCCAAGTATCTCAACTACTTACAACTATCTACAGCACATAAAATAATATATAAGCCTGATAGCTGTCCAGTCTTAAAAGGCATCTGCCACACCCACTCACCCCACTAGAAATCTCTGCTCAAATAATAAGCTACTTACAGATGTGTACAAACCTAAAAAAAGTATGCCATGGCTAAACTCTGGAACAACCTCCCAAATAACGTTACCAGAATTGAACAGCCTAAAAATTTTAAGCTCGCTCTAAAAAACTACCTCTACAACTATTGGGCCTGTCCTTGTCAAACTTAATACTCACCTCATCATCCCCCCATCACCACTTCCTCACTACCTTCCTTAAACATCCCACCAATCTTCCTACTTCAACTCCCAACTTCTCTAAACACCACATAATAACATTATACCCTTCCTCCTATTTATTGCACTTCACTCAAACCTTCCCATCTCTTCTAATATTATTCCTATAAAGTATTTAATCATTTCCCCACTTTTCCCTACCAGACATTCTGTCTTAACTTCTTCTTTCTATAATATCTGATTGCATCTTGAAACTTGTATTGACATTTTTTTTTCTCTAAACTGTCTGATTGCATCTTGAAGCAATGTTAAGCTCTTTCTTGTATCTAATGTATTGTAACATTATATTGTATTATCTGTTGATGTCTGTACTGGAGCTTTTCACCCCGGGCCTCCACTGAAAATGGGTCCCTTAACTCAGTCGGACTTTCCCAGTTACCAAATGTCAATAAATAAATACAGTCATGGTAGGATAAGAGAGGGCCCGGTAGCAGAAGAAGAATAGAGGATAAGCAGGGAGTAGCATGATTAAGTAAATGGATGACTGTGTTAATATAGGCAAGTAGTAGAAAAATAGTAATCAAGAAGGAAAAAGAAGTTACTGGGCAGAAGGATATGTAGTGGTGGTGGAGTTTGAATGCTGATAGAGGCTTCGTAGGAAGGACGCATTTTTTGTGAAGGAAGAGATTTAGGTTATCCTAGTATCTTCTGTAGAATGTAAGGAATAGAGGGGTTTAAAAGGCTAGAGTATAAGTAATGAATATAGTAACAGAGATAAAACAACTGGAATCGAGATCTTTAGAAAAGGGTAGGAGGAAACTACATAGGAAAAGATTGGAATTGTGGGAACGATACATACAATGGAAGGATGAGGTCTAAAAGGCGGCAGGACTTAAATGAGCTATATAATGTTTGAGTGAGAAAGATTGGATAGATTATAAGTGATGTATAATGCTTGCAACTGGGAGTGTACCAGCATGGTTTGTGATGTAAAATGCTTGAGACTAGGATTGTGTCGGTGTGGTTTGTTTTCATTTATATAAATGTACGATTGCCTATGTCGACAGTGATGGTTTAATAAAATGATTCTTGTTTAAAAAATAGGCAGGAATTGAATAATTTATGTAATATTCCTTAGGTTATATGATGTATACCAATATATGTGAAGTATAACGTCTGTTATGTTAATATAGTTTGATTACTTTTATAAAAATGTAAGTTTGCCTATGTCACAAGTGATAATTCAATAAAGGTGTTTGAAAAAAAGTGAGAGCTTATTTGGGAAAAGTAGAAGATATAATGTAAACTTTTTGTGATAGTATATGTAGAGATAGATGCATGGAGAGAGGGCATGGATGTCACTGCTTGATTGTCTTTGTCTTACCTTGATTACATAATTGTTATTTGTGCTTGTTAAAGTACTTTCCCAATGTCCTATTTGCACCTAGTAAGATATATCTCCTACCTGTTTTATATCTTGTTCAGTCTCATGTTTATATTTCTAGGTGTACTTCACTACTTCTTTGCCTTGCAGAAGTGTACACTCTGTCTCCAACATCCAAGTTAATATCAAGTGCCAGCTTCAACTTTCTGAAAGCAATGCTGTCTCTGGACATTTTGCTGTTTAATACATTTTGTTCAGGAAGGCTGGATATCACTTGAGTTTGTTATTATACCATGATACTCTTAGGTTATCTAGATGCTGTATGTATTGACCTTCTTAATTATATAGGACCACGAGAGTCTGTGTTGCATATTTAAAATCAGTATCCACTCAGCTACTTTGCTACTACAGAGGTATTACTTGTACCAGGTGTAACAGTAGAACATTTTTGTTTTCAGAATGTTTTATGACAGTCCATATATATACTGTTAACCATATCATTTAATTTGCTTAAGTGAACACCTTTACTTTCTTAGGTCCTTGTATTTGTTTTTGGGGCATACCATTTATTCACTGCTGTAACACTTGAGCACATTATTCTGCATATATGCAAACTGATTGACTCCAACTGATAGGAAGGGGAGTGGCTCCTTTGACTTCCAGCCACCCTCATCCCTAAGCCACCTAATCCACACTCATTAAGACAGATATTGTACCTACCCATCTAGACATCTCACCCAATTTAGCTTTATGCCATCATATCAAAATACATTCAATTACACTTTAAGCTATCATACAAAACATCCAGCCCACTTTTACATATAGGTCTCATTCACAGACTATTAAAATGAAAGAAAATATTAGATTTTATGTTCCTGTTCCAATATGGTAAGCTATAATACATAACTCTGAGGTAAATTATCTTGAAGAACTATATAGAGTATTTGCTTTAAACTTTGCTGATTGGCTTCAGTGAGAGCAGCTATAGCAGTTGCAGCTGCAGGGCATGCTAGAATGCTTTGATTAATTTGATCTCTGCTTCTGGAAGTAGCAGTGGTAAGAAAGGCTATAAATACACGTTGAATTATCTTGGAGAGCTAGAGAGCATTTTCTGTGTTTGATAGTTTGCTTTCTTCATGGAGCTGTAAGTTGCATTCATTTCCTCCTGGTAGATATTTATTTCCTGCTTGGCCTGCCCTAGTACCTGCTGAAAGGGAAAGAAATCTGATTTGTGCCAATAACTAATTGTTTCAAAATAAGTTGGCTAATATACGTCTGAGTGGTAATTCAGATAACAAAAAGGGTGAAATTATTGATAAATTAATCAAGATAATGGCAGTGCATATTCTACTTTGTCAGTTCAAGTGGTTCATTTGTTCTATACTAAATTAAATAAAGATAGTAGCTCTAATAGAATTGTCACTTACCTACTTTTAGGTCACTGTCCTCTATATGGAACTTCTGTAGCATTTATTAATGAACATCTACTTCTGTAGGCTCACCACTTACTTTGATTAAATCATACCTTCTCAATAATTGTCTTAGTTCTAACTTGTTGTCCTCTCACACTTTCTTTAACTTTGCTCTACTATATCTAACATCCTTCCTGTTCCCCCACTATTTCTTCTATTATATGTTTCGTCTGCCCTCAATGTCTTCTCACTCTGCCTTCACTTCTGTACGTTCATATGAATCTCACATGAGTCTTACAACTTTCTTTGCTACTAAGGCCTGTCCACCACTTTTCCAAATACTATTAAAACCCATCATAACCGATGTAAATACTGCATATACCTTCCCACTATATTACCATTTTTTTGGAGTTGCTTGCTTTTATTTTGATTATATATTTGCATCATGTATGTGCTTGCTTCTCTAAACTAATGTTTTAATGCAACTGTGGAGCTTTCCTCCCTTGGACTTTGTAGAAAAGGAAGGTTAGCCTACCCAGACTAGTGTGGTTAACAAAAGGAATGAAAGGATCACTAAATGATAAAATAATCAAAGAAACAAGCAAACAAACAAATGTAGCTGTTGCATGCATGTCACCAAAAACTATACCTAAACTTTTTTTAAATAATGCAATAGAAATTACACACATTCTAACAATAAAATGGTAACTATACAGAACTTAAATACTCGTAACCCAGCAAGAATTGCAACGTGAAGCAATCCTACAACCAAGAAAATCCACAAAGGGACACCAATCCAATAAAATTCATGTCAGTACAATATAATTGATTGCTTTCATCCTATGATGAAATAGACTTCATCAGAACTAATACTGCAGTCAGGACACAGAATTTAAATATCCATTAAGACAATCCAGCATGGAATAATTAAAGAAATGTTGTTTATGTCAAAAAGCTTCTCTGTCAAATATTACATGTAAACACATGAAAACATGAATGAATTCTAAAACTGTACAATTGTATAAAATGTTAATGATAAAATTTTTAAAAACTAATAAATAAACTATAGATTGTTGAATATTAAGACATATGAATGTCATAATTTAGTAGCTCGTACTTTCTGTACAGGTAGGATAGACACTTGTTCATTCAAACCATGTGGGGACATTGCCTTTAACCTCAATTACCACCACAAACTTTTTAAATTGCTTGCAGTCTTACAAATAAAGTGCAGTTGTTTTCCCATTAGATCATAAAATAGACCAATATTAATTTATAATGTTTTTAATGGCTTTATGCCCCCGATTGTATTTAGCATCAATAATTTCTCGTATTGTTTACCATCCATTGTAGTTTGGTGTTGTGGAACTTGTTCCTGCCCTGATTTATTTAGCCCCACCCCTAATAAAAGGGTATATTGGTTTGGCCTGTTATCAAGAACTTCCTTAAAAATCTCTTCCAAATATTTTGTAGGATATCATCTCTCTGAAAACATTTTTGTGAGTTGTTTGCTTTCACAAATTCAATTTCTTTTATCTGATATTATACTGGGAGGTGAATAATCTGGCCTTTCACTAAACCTCTTTTCATAAAAAAAAGAAAAAGGATGGAAACTATCAAAATGAAGGCAACAATTTAAAAGTATGTTTCCTAAAAATGTTAGAAGAAAACCTGTTGCCAACCTTGGAATTTGTAACATCCAAGCAGTGTACACATTCCACATCAAAATGGTGTGTAAACAATAAAAAAAATGTATTTTTGTTTTGTAAATAATCTATAAATTCCTGGATCATATCCATATCTAAATTGCATATTATAATGATATAATCCAGGTATCTTTGATTTAGGCAATATGAATGAAAAAAAATCTGAACAAAATGCAAATTTCTTTTCCTAAGAGGTCATAACCAATTTAGCAAATATAGGGGCATAAGTTTCCCCAAGGGCAATGTCTCTGATTTGCTTACAGGCAGCACCTTCAACATAGATGAAATTATTATCTAAAATAGTATCAGTAAAACCCATAATGATCTTCATATCCAACGTACTTAAAATCAATTTGTAAAAGGATTTCATGTAACAGTTTTATACCTTCGTCTTGAGGGATACATACAAATAAATCAATTACATCAATTGTTAGGAATCCTGTAAATTCTTGACATAAATCATCATTTAATCTACTCAAAAAATCCCACAAGACGTCCACCTTATGTGTTGTTTTATCAAAAATGTGTTTTGCTAGTCTGTCAACTACTATATATGACTTGCAACCTTTGGTGAAAATAATTGGTCAAAAGTATGGTTCTCTAAATTTTTATGGATTTTAGGTAGCCGAAAAATAGTAACTATAAGAAGATGTGAGTGATACAGAAACGTATACATTTGAAGGTCTATCATGCCCTGAAGAAACCAATCCTCTATAGTCAAATCAATTTTATACAACTAATATTAATTTCATTTCCAGAAATAATCTTGCACACGTTTTCATCATATAACATATCATGCATCACAAATGAGTAGCAAATAGCATCAAAGATGATGATTCTAGGGCCTTTATCGGGTTTCATAATCCTGTATGATTTATCACTCGTGAGCTTCTTCAACAACTCAATTTCATTGCAGTTCATATTACTACTCTTATGAGTATTGTGTCCTAGTTTATAAAAGTCTGAAGCACATAATGACTCAAAAGTTTGTATGATGGATCCATAGGTGGAAAAACATGTTATTTTTATTGAAAGAGTTGTTATTGACTCTGTTTACATCATAGTTTTTTTTTTTTATAAAAAAAGTTTTAAATTAATTTTTTTGGTGAAAATCTTTAATTTAATAATAGCACCAGTGATGTCACATTGCTTTGTTAGAATAAAGGTAGAATGTTTAGTAAATAAAGAAAATAATTATGATGTGATTTCTAAACAACTTTAACTGAATATATTAAAACCCTTGATACTGACTACAACCCCACCAAATTCTATGTTCCTGATAGGATCTGAAAAAAAAACATGATTGTTTCTATCAAGTATATGTTTCTTCATCCTCTTTCCCCTGTTTCTCATGTCTTTTGTAGGGGCTAATTTGAGCAGAAGTTCCTTCATGGTTGGGGGTATTGTGTCAAATAGTATGTCATGTTTCCCCCCATTCCATCTGCCTCTTATTTTGCTAGCTGCTTGAATATCTGTAAATGGTGATAGTCTAAGTAGTTAAAACATTATTCTTCCATTCCTTACCTTAGTCCCTCAGAGTTATGTAACTGTACTTCAGAACTATTGGTAGTGGTGGAATTACTAACTGATGACTTCCTTC
The DNA here is from genome assembly GCF_019279795.1 of Protopterus annectens. Classification (NCBI taxonomy): domain Eukaryota; kingdom Metazoa; phylum Chordata; order Ceratodontiformes; family Protopteridae; genus Protopterus; species Protopterus annectens. The sequence continues at coordinate 315,023,643 of NC_056733.1, forward strand.
CTTGATTGTGATCATGTTGTGCCCCAACAATCTTATGGGTTGATTTTGACCCAATAATAGGGGCTTGTCCATGTTGTTTTTATATCAAATACTATCTATCATCTTCTTTTTCTTTTTCCTGTTTAGTATGACATCACTGTGTTTGTCTACCTTAACAAGAACTTGCCCAAGTTCAGAGTTTGCCAAACTCACTAATCAGCTACTTTACCCCACTTACTATCCTTTTTTTAAACAGAAAAGACTCTACCTACTTCAACAACCAGTAGAAACATCTCAGAAGAAAAAAAAAGATGATTTTACTAATGAGCTTTATACAACTGACTACTTTGCATTCTACTTACAAGAAGACCTTAAAATGCCCGATACTTCCCTGTCATAAGTAAAAGAATACAGGGTACAACCAAACCCTTGATTATGACTAAGCTATGCAACTGAAATTGAATTTAGAGATAATGCATGGCAAAAATGGAAGCTAAACAGTGATCATAATACCTTCCTTGGCACAAGTACATCCTGACATTTTAAGACAAAACAAGCAAGGATTTACTACTTAAGAAATAAATAGTCACAATTGGCATCTCACCTGAAAATCATTCTGGACACTTACAAAACATTAAGTTCGGTCCACCTTCTTCTCACTGAAGCAGCAAGGCAATAGACTAAAGTGAACATAAAAACACTCAACTACCATGACAAATATCTTGTCTGCCAAGTCCACACAGTCCAGTAATTCAGAACTCACAACTAAATACTTCAAAGAAATCTCTTCTAAGATAATTGAGACACCTAGATAAATCTGTCTACAATAACTCTAACCCACCCTTGCAAATGCTTTCTGACATGCTATTTTGGTAAAGAAATGGGGAGAACATTTCAGAAGGTCATCGATTTTATGTATTCACATATCAGATGTTAAGTCTGAAATAAATTTTCTACATTCATGACTAGACTGTTTAAAGATCACCTTTGTCATCATCAGTCCGCATTTTTACATACAATCAGTGTGCAGCATCAACATTAATCAATGTGACCAAATCACCTAGAGTTGGTCTTTACACAGCTGAGTGGCTTTACAAAAGGTTTCCTTCCACAGATATTTCAAGGGCAATGAATAACGGAATTCCATTCATTAGTGTACGTCTCAACTTCTCTACCATTCTCCCTGCTGTTCACTACCGTATTCCTTACTTATTCATTCATTAAAGTTTTACATCTATATTTCTTAAATATACTATCCCTTGCTTCTCATATGATTCACACTCTCTCTATGTCTCTGTATTGCACTCTTTTTTGTCACGTCATTCCTTTCCTCCCTTCTATCTCTTATTCTTACATTAATGCCCAGCTGAGAAAATCACTCACGTCCAATATGTCTCCTTTGCTTTATACATATCGTGCCATTGAATTAGAGCACTACAAAATTGTTACCATCTTTTCACAAACAGTATTTTGTTTAAAATTGCTATTTATGCATTATTTATATTTTGTGATGTGTGTGTGCTTTTTGAATTTATTAAATTGTTATTGTCTTGTTGCCTGGGATATGGATGAAACAGGCTGATCTAACAACCAACTTACCCAGTGAACACACAATGTAAATAAATAAACAAACAAATAAATAAGAACTTTAAGTTACTCAATGAACTATCCCTAATTTCTGATCTACAATAAGCAGCCCACTGCTGTTGGAATGAGTAAACATGCTCTCAGAATAAACCAACCTAACTTTACCTGCCACTTATAGAACACTACGAAGAAAAAAGCATTTTAACTCTGAACATTATCAAGCTGAACTAAAACAATGTAATTGGTCCCCACTAAAATATCTCCCCCTTAATGAAGCAGTAGATTACTTCAACTCCACTTTCTTATCTATTCTGGACCAACATGCCCCAAGTCGTACCATCAGAACCAAAACAAAAGTAGCACCCTGGCTAACTAATAATACTAGGCATAGAATCATTCTTAGAAACAAATCTTGGGCAAAATGGCGTACCACTAACAATCTAACTGATCGCCAAAACTTTAGAGAGCTTAGAAACAGCACAAAAAGAGCTATCCTGACAGTCAAAAAGAACTATTACCTTCAGTTGCAACAAACCACCAATAAGGAACCTAAAAATTTCTGGGCCAGTATTAATAATCTTCTATCTCCTGGTCATTCTATTACACCTAACCCCCAGAACTCTAACCCAGAGAACCCTACACAAATAGCGAATGACTTCAACTCGTTCTTCACGAATACTATCCAAACTCTTGCTAGTCATCTATCTCCTGATACCTCTAACCTACTTCCACCTACATCAAATCCACCTCCCACCCTCCACTTACAACCTGTTTCTACTTCCTTTATTTCATCACTGCTCCAAAAGTTAAAACCTACCACTCCCTCTGCAGACAAACTGCCTGCAGAATTCCTGCAGGTAGGAGCCAAAGTCTTAGCCTGCCCTATTTCCATCCTGATTAATAGATCTATAAAGGAAGGAATTTTCCCCTCTATCTGGAAGATATCTCATATCATCCCACTACATAAAGGGGGAAAGTCCAATGATTTTTCTAATTTTCGACCAATAGCACTCCTCTCACCAATCGCTAAAATCATGGAAAAATGTATTCACAAACAAATACTTAATCACCTTCTCAACAACAACCTACTTTCTAACTGTCAGCATGGTTTCAGACCTTCACACAGTACCACTACTGCTTTACTCTCCTTTACTAACTCCATCAACACTAACCGTAACAACAGCTATCTATCATCCTCAGTCTTCATCAACCTATCCAAAGCTTTTGATATGGTGAATCATAAACTTCTACTACACATACTAAAATCTCTTGCTCTCAACCATCTTGCCTTATCCCGGTTTGCATCTTACCTAGAAAATCGTCAGCAGGCAGTACTCTGGAAAAATTCACTTATCAAATCTTCTACCTATCTCTTTAGGTGTACCTCAAGGCTCTATCCTAGGCCCTCTTCTATTTTCAATCTTTATTAACGATCTGCAATCTGCTATCCCATATACTACCTGCATACAATACGCAGAAGACTCTACTATAATCTGTACTGCTACCTCTCAAACAGAACTCCAGTCTCTTACTCAAAAAGCTTTTAACGCTGTAGAACATTGGTTCTCTCACCGCTGTCTACTCCTTAACCCCAAGAAAACCACACTGTTACTTTTTTCACCTACTCGTAAATGTACTCCACCATATTTCACTCTTACCTCCTCTGACGGTACTCTCATTTCTCCTGACTTGACCACAAAAGTATTAGGAATAACTATTGATAATAACCTCAACTTTGACTCTCACATCAACAACACAATAAAATTAGTTAATAAAAAAATAGGATCCCTTTACAGAATCAAACCTTTCCTAACACCTACAGCAAGGTCCACCATAGCTAGATCTCACCTAATCTCTACTCTTCTCTATGCTTCCCCCATTTACACTAATCTTTCCAAAAACAACATTAAAAAACTAGCAACATCCTATTATAATATAGCTCGATTCACAGTAGGATCTCCTTTTCAAACCCATCACTGCTTGAACTTAAAAGAACTAGGCTGGATTGAACTTCCTAACCAACTTGTACTTCAACAGCTCTTAATAGCTTGTAAGATTCTATATCAGCCAGCCAACACACCAATACTTTCTAGCCTTATTTCACCATACAATAACCTGAAACAACTACGTTCTTCAAATAAACTTCAGATTAATATTACCAAACCCAACAATTATGCAGGCGACTGTCTATTCTCCAACTCTGTTGGAAAAATATGGAATAAACTACCCTCTGATATAACATCTTTGACCTCTTAACTACTTTTTAAAAGACAACTGAAAATTTATCTCAATAAACATTGGCTTTGCTCCTGCACTAATCCAGACTAACCTCATTTTTTCCTTCACCCTTTCCCTTGTTAACTTTCACTGCACAAAAAAAAAAAAAAAAACCTTGTAAATATATGTTGTCATATGACTATAGTAAAAAAAAAAAAAACCCTTATGTTCAATTTATATTATCTGTTTAACTTGTTATAACTACTTATGTTTCTAATGTAACCTTTTAATGCCTTTTTATGATGATACTTGTTACAACTAGTGGAGCTTTTCTCCCCGGGCCTCTACTGAAAATGGACATATATCCAGCTAGACTAGCCCGGTCAACAAATGTAAAATAAAAATAAAATAAATAAATAAATAAATAAATAAATAAATGTATATCTAGATCATGTATATCAGATAAATATTCCTTGGCCAAGTCATCTCTGCTTAAAGTTAGGTGTATCACTAGGCAGCCTATAGATGTGAGAGCGCCTGATAGTAAATAGCAATAACTTTTACTTGTTTTTTTTTTATTTATTTTATTTTAATAGAAATAAAAAAAACAAACAGCAGTAGTTGTTCTTTTTCTAGCACCAAAAATTCATCCGGTACCTCGGCCTTTCACCTTCAAGGATACATTACATTTTTATACACCAGGAAAACCCCATCAATTAACTAATTAAATTAAACACTTAAAGTGCATGATTGCATTTAAAGTGCACTATTACAAGTGCATTAATACATTTCAGATATATTCAAAAACATTACTATAATTTCACATTATAAACTACATAAATAACAGTCAAACACATTTAAATACATAAACTACCATGTTGAACACATACTAAGCAAATACATACTTATTTCTTAAATATAATTAATTAATTACAAAATTTCAAAATTTCAAAGGCACAAAAACATCACACCAAATTCACTTCCAAATTAAGACCCCTAGGTGTTTAGAGTACCAAAATTCAAATTAACTTGTTTTCAAGTACATTTAACCTTTGATTGAGCCCACTATCTCTTACATCCATATATACTAAATTTGTAAAAGCTAATAAAAAATTTAACTTAACTAAAGATGAATGGATAGAATTGTTAAAGCTTAGAGGTAGTCTCAAACATGTTGTATTTAGACAAGCTGATAAGGTAGGTAGCTAGTTTTATTTGTCAAAGGATTTATATGACAAAATGGTATATGATTTGTTACAAGTTAATGAAAATTACATTTTGTTAGATCATAACCCAGTTATACAGTATAACAATGAACTTTTTGATTTATTGGAGAGAGGGGAAAGGTTTTTTTTTTCTGGTGAAGATGTTAAGAAATTAAAGGTAAAAGATCCATATGATTCTGTTTATTATACCATTCCCAAGATAAATAAAAATTTGAATAACCCTCCAGGCAGACCAATAGTTTCTGGAATTAACTCTTTACTTATAATGTAGGAATCTTTTTAGATTCAGTTTTGAAAGAATATTTGTTTAGAGTTCCTGCACATGTTAAAAATACACAAGATTTATATGAAGCAGTGTGGTTTCAGTAGATGTGAATTCTCTTTATACTATCTTCCAGAATAGGTTTGGTTTGGAGGCAGTTTATGATATGATGGCTGATGGTCCAAATCAGCATTCATTGTTAGGTTATTGGAATTTTGTTTGACCCTTAACTAGTTTAGATACGAAAATAGTGTTTATGTACAAAAGAAGGGCACAGTAGTGGATGCATCTTATGTTCCTAATTATGCAGTGATAAGGGTAATTTTGAATAGCTATTTATATATAGCACTAATTTCTGTAGGGCAAGGGTTGTGCTATATAGGAGATTCATTGATTATTTACTTTTTGCATATAGGGGACAGCCTTCTGAGTTTGATAAATTATTTTTAGAATTAAATAATAATCCAATTTTATGTGTGTGTGTGTGGGGGGGGGGGGTGCTTGCCTCTCCCAAACTATGGTTTCAGTGTCCTTGGGTTAGTTGGAAACTTTGCATAACTTTTGAAATATTCAACATATTTTCCTGTAGTATAAAATCAGTAATTCCTTTAACCTAAGGGTATGTAGTCACATTTTGGCTGCACTTGTTATTGGAGCTGCCTGTGCCACAAACAAAGCTTAGATTTTATGCTGAGAGATGCTTTTGTCATTACATGTGTTCTTCATTGTTGACCTCTTCCATAGGATTTTGACAATTTTATTCATAGTCTTGATAAATATGAACATGTTACACTCAGCAGCAATCTCATGGAAATGCCCAAATAATACATTCAAAACGTTAAGCACAAAAGGCAAAGTGCCATGAGATGGAACAGATTTTGAAACTGACTGTAAACATATTTAAAGTGTTTTTATTTGTTTATTATTTATTTATTTGTCTTTGTTTACCATGAATGTCTGACTGGGTAATATCCATTTTCAGTGGAGGCCCAAGGATAAAAGCTCAATTTGCTTACATTGCATTATACTAAGTTTCAGTTAAACATAGTTTAGTTACATTTCTATTTACGTTTACTCACAAACAGTACTTACATTTCTATTTATATTTATACAGATACATTCTAAGATTTTACAGAGGTGGACGTTACTTAAAAGACGTCTGCAGGAATTTTTGCAGGGGATGCAGACCTAGAGGGGAGAACTCCAGGATATATCTGTTTACATGTGGATAACCAATAACTAGTGCTGTATTCCACACTGTAGTACAGAAACTGAGAGTATCTCTGTGGATTTATAGCATTATGAAATAAGACCTCAGTGAACTGTAATATTGAACTCATTCATGTAAAAAGTATAAAGTTATTGGGTAACTGTAATTTTTAAAAACTGAACATACTATATTGTTGTAAGTTTAGGCCTATGATTCCTATGGCCAATATCTGTTACTGCACATACAGTTTTGGGGATCTCTGTCTGCTCCACAAACATATCAGTGACAGCACCTTTCTTGGTACCTAGTTAACAATTTAATAAAGCTAAAATCTGATCCTTCATGTCCACCCCTAGCAGTAGAGCCAGATCAAGGTCAAATGGATCCTAGGCAGATTAATAGAGCAGAGTCTCCCCACAGCAGCGCCAACTGCAGCAGCCCCCTCCTCCCAGAGCAGCCCCCTCCCCAGCAATCCTAGTGTTCCATTACTTGGCTATTTTTCCCCAGTTATCATAAACACTGTTCAAACCTGAAAGTCTGCATATTGGTTTCTTATTTACTTCTACAATGATTACAGATATTGAAATAAAATAGCACAAACACTGATAGCCATTTGCTAAACAAACAATGTATTTTACCAATGAAAATAGACTTAGAATGAGCAGTAAACTTCTCTGCCCTTGAAACTCTCATTCATTGAAATAGTATTAAAACTCACATTCAAAGAAAATGCATCTGGCCAGTGAAGTATTAAGTTTACCTTTGGGCTGTTTTCAAACCATAGGCTCCTTGCACACATTTGTAGGGCCATGCATACATGTATGTGTTCTTTGATTCACCTCCCTGATTGTACTAAATTGTATTCCTTGTATAATGCAGCACCACTTGTTAGAATGTGTTTTAAATTTGTAGTTTTGAACATTCTTTCACCAAGCAATGAAACAAAATGTATGAACCAAGTGACAAAACTACCCATTTCAGAAAATTTCAATCATAAAAGGCCACTCGATATGTGTCATTACAACCCACCAATATCAGTCAATACACATAATCTCTGCAGAAGTAAAAGTCATCTGAATAATTCCACAGTAAAGAGAACTGTAACTAATGAAGAGGTTGCTACTTGCAAACAACTTTGCATTTTAGTGTTTCAGTTACAAATTCAGTGCCTGCTGCCCTTGAAGAATTAAATTGCTGCTGCTACATTTAAAAAAAATTGGCAAGCTGGTAATATTGAATAGGGAATGTCTGACAAACCAAGTTCATAGTTAAAAGGCATCTCATGCAAAGTAGGGCGTACTCAGAAGTGCAGATTTAGAACCCCTATCCCCCCTTAAAATGCACCAAATAATCAGCAATCGAAAGGGCACTGCAATACCAGTACTCCATCTGCATGGTGTGGGACTAGAATCCATAACCTGCTGCACCAAAGGCAATTATGCTACTAACACTGCTTTCAAATTCTACAGAGCAAACAGCAACTGCCATTTGCTACACAAAACAGTTGCACATTGAAAACAGACTTAGCATGAGCAACAGTAAACTTCTCTTCCCTTGAAACTCGCAATCCCTTGAAAATGCATCGAAACTCACAATTCCCTGAAAATGTACTGAAACTCAAACTCACAATTCAATCAGAAGTCTGGTAGTTGGTGTAGAGAATTCAAGTTGTTGTCTCCACTGAAGCTCACAATTCCTTCAACAGTCTCATAGTTGGTACAGAGGATTCGGGCTCTTGTCGCCTGTAACCAGATTTCAGGGTTAAGACTGATAAAGTTAATTGACTAACCTGCATCTACCCGACTAGGGTATTACAATACCATACCTCCATACCTCTCAATCTCTTAGCATAAGAAATATGGACAAAGCCTAAATAACGTGGGGACAAAGGCTCAAAAATAGAGACAGATTTTAAATATTGCTCTTAAAGACGTAGAAAGTTGCTCGAATAACAGGATTTGTGTTAGCATGCATTTTCTGGAGGATATGAAGTCTGAAACTCATATATATGTCATTGTTTAGTGACTTCAATCCTTTGTGAATTACCAGAAAACCACAAATTTTATGATAGACCAAATGTGAGGCTAAATCTGGACAGTTGAGAGGTATTTTAGAAACATACATACTCATACACACACCTACCTTCTCTCACACAGCACAGGCACACACACACACACACACACACACACACACACACACACACACACTTACCTTAACTTCACTTTTACCATAATGGCTATTTTAAATTCTGCATGCAAGTGTTGAATGACTTTACATCGTTGGCGGCATGCACACATGTAGAGTTGCATATACTACATCACCAAAGTGTCATTTGCTGAGTAAATGGTGGATTTTTTCAAAATGGCGATCTCGGAATTCTCTAGTTTAAAACTGAATAGCAACGTTGCAAAATTTTTTTTTAAGTCAAAATCCAGTGGGGTGCATGTGCCCCCCTTGCACTAGCCGGAAGGTGCAAATGCACATGTGTAAGTTAGGGGATTGTACAGGCAGCAGTTATGTATAAAACTGTTTTGTTGTTTCAGTAAGAGGTTGAGAATATTATGTTTAAGAAGAGTATTTGGATAGTATTGTACAGTGAAAAAGCTTTAACTCTGTGATGAGCATGTACAGGACCAGGATTGATTAAGATGTTGTTTAGGCAGTGGTTTAAAACTACCAATTTTGTCAGATAGTTTTATTTGCATGAGGATATTATTCCAGAGTTTAGCAATGCACTGGCAGTAGAGCGAGTCTCCTGCATTATTTTTTGACTTATTTGTAATAAGATTTTATTACTAGAATAGAGGTCTCTTGCCAGACAGTGAGGTAGTAAGTTTTGTAGTAAAGGCCATTTTTCTGGATGATGAATGAGTTTGTGTGCTGTAGTCAGTAGTGAATATATTAGACAGTTGTGGAGTCCAAGCCAGGTTAATTGTTTAAGCTAAGACAATGGTGGGTCCTATGAGGGAGACTGGTGGCAAATGTAGTTATTTTATTGTCGCAGGAGGCAAGTTTGTTTCTTTGAGTATTGTTTTAGTTTGTTATGATAGGAGCAGGGTATAAGAGGGTTGGCAGTAAGACGGTGATGGCTAGAGTTTTTCTTTCAGTATCTGTAAGGAATCCATAGATCCTATAAAAGGCACCTAGTTTCTGGTGTGTAGATATAATGGTGTGCAGTATATGGTGGTCATATCTCAGGCTGTCATCTATTATAATGCCTAAAAGTTTACCGTGAGTTATGGTTTCAATAACAGCACTATTTGCTGACTTTATGGTAAAAGATTTCTTTTAATTCTGGCAACTTTTTTAGGTGAAAAGCATTAACCTAGTTCTATTGGGATTGAGTAAGAGGTTTCATTCTTGAGTGATGAGCTTTGGGGAAACAATGTCTGTTTTTCCCCTACTACTGTGATGATTAGAATGCTGTAGGATGATAGTTGTCATTACTGTGTGTAAAAGTAAATATAAATTGGTGCTGATTTGGTTATGTATCGAGTGCGGTGTTATACACAGATAAGACTGAGAAGGTCAATTTTCTTTTCAACCTTTTCATCAATTCATGTGAACTTGCAGTTGGTATATATGGATAATGGGGATTTTGGTGACTTGAACCCCACATTGGGAGTATGCCTGAAAAACAAGAAAGGATTTGTTTTTCTTTTTTGTGACTTTGTGTGTATAACGTATTATATGATATGATGTTTTGGGTCTTAAAGGTTGACAGAGTGATTATGTTTTTGTAGCATTGACAGAAATGATCTTATCAAATCCAGAGGTTCACCCTTCCTCTACCCCAGATATGGAAGACTATGCCTGCCATACATTTGTTACTTATGTATGCTAACCTCAAAAGTGCTACACCTCTGAATTAGGAGAATTATCCAACCTACTGCTGTCTCCGACTTTGTTTTATGCATATAGTTAAGAACAGAATGACATATCAATATATGAAGGGTGTGTAACACTGATGGAGGTTTGAATTCCACCACTGCAAAGCAAAATGCCAACTGAGTATTTGAAGGCCAGGGACTATGGTAATTAGATCTGCTATGATGGTCTTGTTTGTAGTCTATACTTGTACAGCACCCAAGCAAGCCAACTCTAAGCACCTACTGTACCACCCCCTTATAGCTTATGTAATAAGGATCTCTGCTGCCAGATTGTTGGCTATGTGCATCCTGAGCTAATGTAGCAATTGCATCATGTTTACTGAGAGCCATCTAATTCTTAAACAAACTGATACAAGGTGTGAGAGATGTACTTATACAATGTCACTGAAGGCAAGGCTCTCACATACAGCTACTTGTAATACCAAACTAGTTGTCAGTAATGCACACATTACAGCCACCACACACAGTATGGACCAGTTATGTAGACCTATGTACATTGAAGCTCTAAAATGTAATTTTCCTAAACTCAAAGGGCCTCCAAGACATTACATTCACAATAAATGTTCTCAGTAACCTCAAAAGTACTCTACCAAAACAACACCCATCATGATACACATGGCCATATCTCACTGTGACTCAAGCCCATAAAACAAGCAACAACGCAACCAAATATTTTAGTAATAGGCGACATCATTATGAGACACACAGATATCCAACTGTCCAGGCTGAGTCAGGACACATCACAGACAGTTGCCTATCAGATACCAGGATGTACCATATCACATTTGCACTCAGATCACTAAACCACAAGTACCAGTATGACTCAATCATAGTCCATGTGAGTGCCAATTACTTATGTCATACCTCCCTGGACTATATAAAGAGGGACATGATGGAGCTATTGGACTACATGTTCCAGGCTGGTATGAGGCCAATACTGAGCAGCATCCTATTTATTTTTTTATTTATTTATTTAAATTTGTTTGACACAGTAAAATAAACAGACAGTAGTTACATTGGATTACATAGTGATTAACAATTTAACATAGAAATTACTTACAACATATTACAGATGAGAAAAAACATAGTACACAGTAGACAACTAGAAACTTTATCATTAACAAATGTAACAATGAGAAGTTCCTGCTGTATAATAAGTATTAGGCTTATGCATCTGAGCTTGCTATCATCAAGGTAGTAGTTAGAAGTGAAAGAAAGGTAGTAGTTGGATGGGGGGGATGAAGTTTTGAAGTTGGTGCATGATGGTACGGAGGTAATTGTGGAGTAGATTCTGGAGGGATGGGACATAGTGGATGGTTTTTAGATCAGTTGGGTATATATCCTACTTTCTCCAAGGATGATGCCACAATAAGAACAGAAGATAATCCCGCCTTTAGCTAGGATCAGACATAAAAACTTCTCCAAATCTGATTACAGCCTCCTGAGGGATAGTATAAACAGCTTCACAGCCCCCTTCCCCTCTGTTGAAACTGGCACCATTATTCAAAACTACACCAAATCACTCTATGGGCATTTATATAGATGGACGAAATCAGGAATACCCAACAGGACTAAATCATCCTCTGTAAGGAAGACTGAACCTGACTTGGGGACATCTGCAATAAATAAACTCTATAACAAAAGGAAAAAAATTGCTGTCCAAGACCAAGAAGGAGCAGGTGCCCAACTGGAAGCAATGTCTCCTTAGCCTGAACAAGCAAATAAGAGCACTGATTAAATCCTCCAAAGCAAACTTTGAGTCCAAATTGGCAACATCTACTAGAGACGATTAAAAAGTCTTCTTCACATATGTCCACGACCTCAACACCCAGATCTGTTCAGAACTGGCGGACAAGGATACCACATCTACAAATGCAGTAGATATAGCAAACTTGCTGATTGACAGATTCAGCAAAAACTTCACTCCTTTGTCCCCCCATAAGTAAATCAGATTTTCCCCAGTACCTGCCTCCTTCCCCTTATATCTAGGGAACAGGTCATCACTGCTCTCTCAAAGGCAAAAAATATAGCCTCCATGGGACCCGATAACATACCAGGCTGCATCCTACATGAACTCAGGCAGGAACTTACAGCACCATTAGGTGCCCTATTCAACCAAAGCCTGAGTACTGGCTTCATCCCAACTGAGTGGAGGACAGTGACTGTTATCCCTTTACACAAAGGTGGAGTGTCTACTGATCTGTGAAATTATAGACCCATCAGCCTAACTAACCTGATCTGCAAGGTCATGGAATGGATTATCATGGACCTTATTAACAAGAACATTGGCAACCTCCAAACACTTGATCCCACACAGTTTGGCTTCATCAAGGGAAGGTCATGTCTGCTAAATTTGGTCGACATCTTTGAGGAAATAAACCAAAGCCATGGACAAGAGAAAGACACTGCACACCACCTACCTTGACCTGACCAAAGCCATTGACACTATTCCCCAGTTGGACATAATAGATAAATTCTCTCAACTGGGCATCAATCCATATGTTAGCAGATGGGTAGCAAACTGGCTCACTGATAGAACCCACCTGGTCAAAATAGGGAAGCCACCTCAAGCAGTAGACCCATAACAAGTGGCGTACCCCAGGGTTGGGTCTTGGTACCTCTGTTATTTGGGATATACTTTTCTGAGGTGCAAGCCAAAATCAGTGAGCTATGAATGACCATATTTGCAGATGACTGGAAGCTGGGTGCTGTCATCAGTTCCCCTATTGATGTAGACATCCTCCAAGAGGGTATCAGTCAGACAAATGACTGGTGCCAGGAACATGGCCTCAAGCTGAATACCAAAAATGCGTCATCATCCCCTTTGGGGAGAGTGACATCCTCACAAATTATCACATTAACAACAACATCCTAAAAATGCAATCAGTCGTGAGGGATTTGGGCACCCAGGTTGATAGCAACCTGACTTTTGACCATCATGTTGCTTCCGTTGTATGGAAAGCCTTCTACATGGCCCACCTCATAAGAAAGGGTATCTCATCAAGGGATAAGGAGGTCATAACATCCTTGTATTCTTCCCTTATAAGGCCCATTCTTGAGTACAATGCCCCTTTTGGCATGTACCTTGCAAAGCACATGCAGCAGCTGGAAAGACCACAGAGGTTCCTCACCAGACAATCCAGGGCCTCAAACATCTACCATACACATATAGGCTAAATGCTCTATCCCTCTACTCTAATTCATACAGACTCCTCAGGGGTGACCTCTGTCTGGCATACAAGGTGGTCACGGACCCCATCTTGATGGGACTGCTGCATATCCGCAAGTAAAGCTCTGCTCAAGAAACTTGCATGCGAGGCCTAAACCTGGTCTGTGACATCAACAGGACTTGTTGGTGGGACAGACTCCTTTTCCACATCAAGCAGAGTACCTCTTTACCCCTTTTTAAGTGCAATCTGGATAAATGGATGGGAAACAGAAAATATATCACTGGGATTCCACCCATGTCTCTGCTGGACATAAGCATTGGGTGCTGACTTGTCTGAACATAGGTTTAACTCTTGGCTAGGCTTATAAGGGCCTCAGGGTCAATAGCCTAGTAACCTCCTATGATCCTATGATCCTATAATAATTGTCTTAGTTTTTGGTCATTAAAAGGGGGTACAATATTTGTTAATATAGGAGTATATGGTTAGCACACTATGCTGCTTTGCCACGGATGGTCTATCATTTCTAGGCTGTCAAATATTGGCCAAAACATTGTCCTCCCCACAGAGCCTTTCTTAGGCATTGCCAATTTGGCATACCTTCTGACATAGTAAAACTAACCAAAGAAAATGTAAAGGTTTTGCTGCTCAAAGCCAGGAGTCTAGCAGGGAAGCTCCACTTGCAGAAAGCTGTTTTCACCATGCAGAATATCAACATTTGTGCGGTTACTGAGACATGGTGTAAAACTGTGGACAGCACCTCCGCAATGCAGAGGTATACTGCCTTTCACACATTTAGACCAGCTATTCCACAGAAAGGGCCAAATGTAGAGATGTCTTAATTTACATCAAAAAGGACACAATGAAATGCAAAAAGTTATTTTTCGTGGTGATTCATAGATAATTATGTTTCCAAGTTTGTTACATCAAAAAAAATGACACCTCAAGGTTCGTCAAACCATATGATGCACTTGAGCTGCTCCACATCCAGATTACCACAGGCAAAGTCTAATACTATATCCTTACAACCTTTACATCCCCCTTTATGAACCAAAACACTCATAACACATATTTAAAGCCAGCAAAGGCAATTTAATTACCCACTATAAACTTCATACATGACCACAAACATTCAGGCCCAGAAATGGTTGTATTTTGTAAACACAAATAATGTAGACCAGATAGTCTATATGCCCAATTGGGCTCTATTATCCTGGATATGGTCCTTACAAAAATGCGATAATGTTGCACCATCCCTCATTGTAATGTCCTCTCTGATCAGTTTGGACCATAAAGCTGTTTCCTTAGAAATAAAAGAAATACAAATAAAAATAAAACACAGGACCCAAGCTTACCCTGAAACTTTTAGGAATTAGCCCAAGACAAACTTCCTACATTAAGTGACACCTGGGCAAAATTTCAAGCCCCCCCCTCCCAAACCCTGAGAGCACTGCCATTTATGCTGAGTTTTTTCACAGAAACCCTGTACAATTGTTTTGTAGCTGAAAGAGGTGGATGTACCTAACAGGAATAAGTGTAGGGCAAACTCAAGAAACAAGCTACCCTGGTGAAATCTCAATATTAACAGGTTGTATGACAAAAGGAAGAAAATTATGTCAAAAATTAGGAAGTGTAATGCCTAGCCAAATAAAACCCCCCTCATTAGTCTAAACAAGCACCTCAGAAGGTTAAGCAAGTCCACAAAGTCAAATTTAAGGCAAAACTAGCCTCTCAGACTAAGTACAATCACAAGGCAGTTTTAGCTATGCCTGCAACCTTAAAGGCAGTACACAACAATATACCAAGCTAAATATAAATGAAGCCACCTCTACTGAGTCAGAGGCTATATTAAAATTTACTAGACAACAAATTTAGCTCCAGTTTTACCTTCATCCTTGCAGACTTCCCTCAGGAAATACCTTCAAGCTTAACCACCCCTAGCCACTCTGGAGGCATAGAGGGATAAAGCCCTGACTACAGCCCGGGCCAACCCAGCTTAGATTAGTGACTCAGGTGAGTGATGGAGTGGCAAGAAAGGAATGGGCATTCCCATCCAGGGTGGGAGTGTGCTCATTTGTTCCCTCCATAAGGGGAGGAACGATCCAAACAGGGAGTTGCACCTGGACATAATCAAAGAGTGTGAGGGGTGGGGAAAGGGAGTGGCATTGGTCAGTCATAAAAAATGCCCCTCAGATGGAAGCACAAATGAGCTGAGCCCCCAGATACCCTCATGATCCACAACCAGCCCCTGCAAAAATGGACTAATTCCAGGGGATTTGGAGATTAGCTAGTAGTCCCAGTGGATCTTGGGTACTGAAGGCAGGGCCAGAAAAGATGAGGTCAATGGGGACCAAAAAAAAAAAGAAAACATAATTCCACCTACTACTTTCTCAATGCATTTGCTATGCTCAAGAACACTGCCTCAATAGGTCCTGATAATATGCCAGAATTCATCCTTAATAGCATACGATATGACCTATTAGGACCACTAGAATCACTGTTTAACCATAGCCTCCAGACAAGATTCATGCCAAGTGAATGAAGCACTGCAGCTGTCATCCCACTGCACAATGGAGGAGCATCTATATACCCCATTAACCATAGACTCATAAGTCTGACTAGTCTCAAATGCAAAGCCATTTAAAAAAAAATAACATGGAAATGATAAACAATAACACAGCGAATCTTCAGACACTGGATCCAACCCTGTTTGACTTCATCATGGGCATGTCATTGTTACTCAACCTAGTGGACTTCTTGGAGAAGGTCACTAAAGCAATGGATGAGGGCAAAATGGTGCATACAGCCTGCACTAACATGGCCAAAGCATTCAACACAATATCCCACTCTGGCATTCTAAGCAAACTTACAAAACTAGGTATAAACTCCTATGTCACCTGCTGGATAGTCAAATGGCTCATAAATGGGACCCAAGAAGTTAGGATAGGGAGTCCACCTCCACAAAGAGAATGGTCACTTGTAGAGTCCCTTGGGGCACTGTGCTGGATCTGTTCCTTTTTTCCATGTACTTCTATGAATTCAAAGCCAATCTCAAGGGCCTCTTGTTGACCAGGTTTCAGGTGATCATTGATATTGTGTATTGAACTTTATACCAATAGAAAAGTAACATGCATCATTTTAAGATAATTCCAAAAATGGTATTTCTGTGTTGTCTGCAACTGAGATATCCTGCTTTGCATTTTGTGAAACTGAACACATTAATAACCATTGTTCTTGTATGCAACAGTACTGTTCTCCTTCAGTGCAACTATGAATGTGGGGAAAGTCCAAGTGAATCTTTGAGATTTTACACTGTATTTAGACACACACACTCTCACACACACACACACACACACACACACACACACACACACACACACACACACACACACACACACACACACACACACACACACACACACACACACACACACACACAAACACACACACACACGCATGTGTGTGTGCATGCGTGTGTGTATCTATATCTCTCTCTCTCTTTATATATATATATATATATATATATATATATATATATATATATATTTATAAATATATATGGGTTCCGTTCAGAAGCTGGAAATACTGAAATCTCGAATTTCAGTATTTCGAGCCCAAGAAGCCAAATCCACATAATAGCGAAAGTTTAGAAACGAAAATTCAAAACCTCGAATACCGGAGGTATTGAATTTTGCGCTTCTAAAGTTCCGCTATGGTTATGCATTCAGGTAAGTGTATGTGTGTGTGTGTGTGTGTGTGTGTTTGTGTGTGTGTGTGTGTGTGTGTGTGTGTGTGTGTGTGTATATCAGTGTGTTTTGTTGCTGTGATGCGTGTGTGCGAAGAGAAAGTAGCTTGTGTGGTGGTGTTTTGTGTGTGTTTGTATGTAGTGCGACCTTGGAGTGAGAATATTTAAGTAGGGGGTGTGTGGGGGATGCAACCCCCCATTTGTGTGGGGTGCAGGGGGGGCTTTCCCTCCTGCTTTCATGTAGTAGAGTGATTTTGTGTGTGTGTGTGTGTGTGTGTGTGTGTGTGTGTGTGTGTGTGTGTGTGTGTGTGTGTGTGTGTGTGTGTGTGTGTGTGTGTGTGTGTGTAGTAAAACCACAAAATTCAAAACTTCCTGTATTCCAGGTTTTGAGTTTCATGGTTTTTAGTTTTCATTGTTTTGTGGATTCCACTCCTTGGGCTCGAGATACTAAAATTAGAGATTTCAGTATTTCAAGCTTCTGAAGTGAATCCATATATATATATATATATATATATATATATATATATATATATAGGTTTAATTCGTAGGTTCATAGGGTCATAGGTGTGTACTAGGCTAATAGCCCTGGGACCTTTACAAGCCAAGCCATAGGATTACCCTGGCATAGTGCCACCCAACCTTATTTCCCGGTGCCTCTGTCAAGTAGAGCCACTGGTGTTATTCCCCAGAGTGAATTTTCTGTTTCCCATCCACTCATCAAGATTTCTCTTGAAGAGGGTCAGCAAGGTGGTCTGCTTGACATGTATGGGAAGTCTGTTCTATAGCATGGGCAGTCTCTGGGTTATGAGCCTGTCCCTCCAGCATGTTCTGTTAATTGTGGTAATGAGGTTGAGGTCTCTGGAGCGTGTGGTGCGGAGGAATTGGGATTTCTTTAGATGTAGCATTTCTAACAGAGCTGGGTCAGACATGGCTTTGTAAGTCAAGCAGAGATTGCCAGATCAAAGGACTTCATTGTGCCCCTCTACTCATCACTCATCAGACCCATCATAGAGTACAACGCCCCATTTGGGATGTACCTTACAAGACACCTGCAATAGCTGGAAAGACCACAGAAATACTTCACCAAGAGGATCACTGGCCTGAAACAGATGCCCTATGCAGCTTGACTGAAGAAACTCCAGCTGCACTCGGTTGCATACCTCCTACTCAGAGGTGATCTATGCCTGACATACAAGGCCATGTCCAACACAAAATTGATGGACATGCTCCACCTAAAGAAAACCATATCCCCACTCTATAGGTCTAGGGATCTAAACCTCAACACAATAATAAATAGGACATGCTTGAGGGATAGATTCCTGTCCCAGAGACATCCCATGCTCTGGAACAAGATTCCAATCTACATTAGGCAGAGCTCCTCACTAACACTCTTCAAGAGAAATCACAACGAGTGGATGTGAAATAGAAAGTTTACCTCGGGGATCACTTCAGTGGCTTTGCTGGACAGAGGCACAGGGAACTAATCTAAGGGGGCGGCGAAAGCCAACACAATTCCGGCTAGGCTTGTAAATGCCTTTTGGCAGATAGCTTAGTACCTACCTATAAACCTATGAACCTATAAGTATGCAATATGAGACAGAGAATAGTTGGAGGTTTTTGAGTCTATCCATATAGGCCTAGGATCCTCTTTGTGAGGTACTTTTGCGGCCTCTCCAGTTGCTGCAGGTGTCTAGTGAGGTACATGCCAAATGGGGCATTATACTCGATGATTGGCCTAATGAGGGAAGAGTAGAGGGAGACAATGACCTCTTTCTTCCTGGATGCAAAACCCTTAGTAATGAGATGTGCCACATAGAAGGATTTTCTGACCACAGTGGCAATGTGGTGATCAAAAGAGAGGTTGCTGTCAATCTGTGTTCCGAGATCTCTTATAACATCTTCTGTGTTCAGTGGACTACCATCAATGTGGTAATTCATGGGAACTGGGTTTTTCCCAAAGGGGATGACGACACGTTTTTTGGTATTGGGCTTAAGGGCATGGTTCTGACACCAGTCTTCGGTCGCAGTGAGGCCATTCTGTAGGATGTCAACATCACTTGCAGAGTTAATAATAGCTCCCAACTTGCAATCATTTGCAAACTTTGTCAGCCAGAGTCCCTTCATGTTGGCCTGGACTTCAGAGAAGTAGATACTAAACAGGAGAGGACCCAAGACCGAACCCTGTGGGACTCCACTTATGACTAATCGGCAGTCTGACTTGGAGTCAGCTACTTTCACACTGTGGGCTCTATCTTTGAGCCAGTTTGCAACCCACCTAGTGATATAGGGGTTGATGCCAAGCTTAGTGAGTTTTTCTATGATTCCTGAGTGGGGAATGGTATCAAAAGCCTTGGCCAGATCAAGGTAGGCTGTATGAACTGCCTTGCCTTCATCCACAGCTCTGATGACTGACTCAAAGAAGTTGACCAAGTTGAGCAGGCATGATCTACCCTTCACAAAACCAAACTGTGTGGGATCCAGAGTTTGGAGATTCCCTATATCCTTGTTTATTAGGTCCATGATGATGCATTCCATAGCTTTGTATATCAGACTCATCAGGCTAATGGGGTGATAGTTCCCAGGGTCTGTAGTCACTCCTCCTTTGTGGATATGGATAACTGTAGCAGTGCACCATTTGGCAGGGACAAAGCCTGAGGTGAGGCTGTGATTGAACAGAGCACTCAGGTGAGATGCCAGTTCACTCTGTAGTTCATGTAGAACACAACCAGGGATATTGTCAGGTCCCATGGAAACTGTATTCTTGGCCTTGGACAGTGCTGTTTTAACCTGTGCAGCAGTAATACTGAGTGCCTGGCAATCTACTGGTATTGTGATTGGTCCTTGTGGGGGTAAAGTTGGCACTGAATATGTCGACCAGTATACTGGCAATATCTATTGGCTCAGTATAGGAGGTACCATTGTGCAGTAGCTCAGAGAAAATCTGAGTATTGCCATGGAGATTCTTTACATAACTATAGAAGGTCTTGTGGTTGTCTTTACTATCTGCTGCAATTCTGTTTTCATACCTAGCTTTAGAGGACTTGATGAGGGATCTCAATTTTTTGTTGAGGCAGATAAGGGAGTTTTTCCATTCTTGGGACTTCACCTTATTCCTCATCAGTTTCCTCCTTCTGTTGTAGAGTTTGTTTATGGCAGGGGACCACCAGATTGGCTTCCTTTTTTTGGAGGAGAGTGTCTTGGTTCTATTGGGTATGGCAAGATTCATCCATTTGTGTACGTGTTTGTACAGTGAATTGATGTATGATTTTGCAGTCATGCAACTATTTTCCATTTGCATGGGTGCCGTGAAGTTAGCCACCTCTGTTTTTAGGATCCCATATTTATCTTTGGAGAAGTTTTTCATGGTGATGATCGAAGTTTCAGAACATCATTCATCAGAGCATTGAAGACCAGATGAATGAAGTTTTGAAACTTCAAACATCAAAAAAAATTATAAAAAGAAAAAAAGTCTTCTTCTACTTTTTTTATAGGAGGCAAGCCCCCCTGTACCTCCACACCCCTTTCTACTTAAGTATGCCAACTTCAAGATTGCACTACAGTGAAGAGAATTGTAAATTTCCCTTTCCACGCTGCATGGTGATCTTCATTCAGAACATTTGATTCAGAACTTTGATCACCTGGTCTTCGACGATCTGATGACCAATATTCTGAAACTTCAGTCATCTGAAGTAGACCCATACATATCGATTTATATGTATTTGGGTTACTGATGATTGAACACTCATTCTACTGAGTGCTAAAAATACTTGTGGAAGTGATCAAATGCACATATTTTTTGATTGTAGATGTTAAAACAAGTGCGATTTAATTTGTTTAGGTAAGTTAAGTATACATTTGAGATGTTAATGCCAAAACCTGTTGGATATTTTGAATGTTTTGTAATTATGGGTGGGTTTGTGTGTGCAAGGGTTAGGGTTAGAGTTAAGGCTAATTAAGGGGATAGGTTCAGTGTTGTACATGCATCCTGATGTAGCTGGTATGTATGTTGTATATCCAAGTGCCTTATGTAGTAGTAATGTTATGGAACGGGTTTTTCTAATACAAAGTATAGAGCTGCAGGTAGGAGCATTGTTACGGTTATAATTAGCATGCATTAGTAAGGTAGGGGGGAGGTGAAGCCTACTTTACTATTACATGTTAATTCTAACCTTAACCCTGCCCTGCACCTTAACTCAACCCTACACTTAACCTTAGGAAAATCCCTTTCTGTAACACTACCAGATTTCATAATAATTATGTTTGTAGTTAAGTCTTAAAAGTTTTTTTTTGACTAATAGGAAAATAAATTTGTTTGGTTATATTTTTAATTGTCTCTTTTTTTATCATTAATGCTCAGTTATTTTGTATTCACACATTAATGCATTTGACCACTTGTCACATATGTGCACACATATATATATATATATGTGTGTGTGTGTGTGTGTGTGTGTGTGTGTGTGTGTGTGTGTGTGTGTGTGTGTGTGTGTGTGTGTATATATATATATATATATATATATATATATATATATATATATATATATATATATAGATAGATAGATACAGTGGATATAAAAAGTGTATACACCCCTGGTAAAATGCCAGGTTTTTGTAATATAAAAAAATGAGACCATAATAAATAATTTCAAAACTTTTCCCACCTCTAATGTAACCTATAACCTGTACAATTCAATTGAAAAACAAACAAATCTGTTAGGGTAAAAATATAAAAAATAAAAAACGTACAATAAGCTTGTTCCATAAGTGTACACACCCTTAACCTACTACTTTGTTGAAGCACCTTTTGCTTTAATTGCAACATTCAGTCTTCTTGGGTAGGAGTCTATCAGCATGGCACATCTTGACTTGGCAATATTTGCCCACTCTTCCTTGCAAAAGCACTCCAAACTGTCAGATTGCAAGGGCATCTCTTGTGTACAGCCCTCTTCAGGTCAACCCAGAGATTTTCTATTGGATTTACATCTGGGCTCTGGCTGGGCCATTCCAAGACTTTAATTTTCTTCTGGTGTAGACATTCTTTTGTTGATTTGGATGTACGCTTGGGGTCATTGTCATGCTGCAAGGTGAAATTCCTCTTCATCTTCAGCTTTCTAGCAGGCGCCTGAAGATTTTGGGCCATAAGTAACTGGTATTTGGAACTTTTCATAATTTCCTACACGTTGACTAAAGCCCTAGTTCCATCTGAAGAAAAGCAACCTCAAAGCATGATACTGCCACCACCATGTTTCACTGTGGGGATGGTGTTCTTTTGGTGATGCAAAGTGTTTTTTTTTTGTGCCAAATGTACCCTTTGGAATTGTGGCCAAAAAGTTCAACCTTGGTCTCATCAGACCATAACACATTTTCCCACATGCTTTTGGGAGACTTGATGTATTCTTTTGCAAATTTTAGCTGGGCCTGGATGTTTTTCTGTGTAAGAAAAGTCTTCCATCTTGCAACCCTATCCCATAGGCCAGGCATATGGAGAATATGGGAGAGTGTTATTACATGTAGTACACAACCAGTACTTGCCAGAAATTCCTGCATCTCCTTCAGTGCTGCTGTAGGTCTCTTGACAGCCTCCCTGACCAGTTTTCATCTTGTCTTTTCACTGGATTTGAAGGGAAGTCCAGTTTTTTGCAATATCACTGTTGTCCCATATTTTATCCACTTTTTGATGACTGTCTTAACCGTGTTCTATGGTATATCCAATGCTGTTGAAATTTTTTGTACCCTTGCCTGACTGATACCTTTCAACAATGAGATCCCATTGATGCTTTGTAAGCTCTCTGTGAACCATGGCTTTTGCTGTAGCAGGCAACTGAGTAAATGTCAGGAAAATCTTACTAGTACAGATGAACTTTATTTAGTGTTAATCAGAGTCTCTTTACTTAATGGCAGGTGTGTACCCAAGATGACTGAATGCTGTAATTAAACCAAAAGGTGCTACAACAAAGTATTAGTTTAAGAATGTTCACATTTATGCAACCAGCTTATTGTACATTTTTTATTTTTTTTATTTTTTCCCCTAACAGATTTTTGTGTGTGTGTGTATATATATATATATATATATATATATATATATATATATATATATATATATATATATTTTTTTTTTTGTTATACTGTATACATATACATATGTTTTTTATCATATTCTATTGTGTTTGCATTGTGCATTGGTTTGAGTTATATCAATGCAACATGAATCAGAAAGTGCTATGCACTTAGCAGGTTGTGCCTATGCTCCCTGTATTTGAGTCTGCATGTCCTCCCTGTGGTCATGTGGGTTTCCTCCGGGTGCTCCAATTTCCTCCTACATCCCAAAGACATGCTCTAGGTGGATTGGGCACTCTAAATTGGCCCTAGGTGTGAGTGCATGCATATGTGTGCCTTCTGTGGAAGGTTGGGTGCTGGGCTGGCAACTCGACACTGTAAAACTCCACTGTCAATCTTGAGCGGACAGGTGATCTGCTGTGGCGACCCCTACCTGGGAAAAAGCCGAAAGAAGAACAAGATTGGCAAGAAGATTGGCAAGGCTCCCCAAATCCATATGATCTGACAAGTAGCTGACAGATGTTTGTAGAGTATCTCACTTAATATTTGTGCTATTCAATCTCTTTAGGTAGAACACAAACCACTGATCAATGAACTTTGACACTGTATTTCACCATTTAGAATACTAAGAAACTACTCACTAAGAGGGAATTTCATATTAGTGAGTACCATTTTGTTTACAGTATATTGGCATTATCAGCCACACTTAGCATCTGGTAAATTATATAAAATTAGCCTTAAGCAGAGCAGCAAAATACAATGCCTTATTTTCCAAATCCAGCTCTTCATAAAACTGGTTGCACTAAAACAAAAGCCCATTATAAGGGAAAAAAGTATTGATCAGACATAAAAAACAGTAATTTACTAATTCATTTTGAAAATTCCAAGCCCCTTCCGAAGCCAGAAACTCAGTACGAATATTAAATATAACTTATGCCTTATTCTGTTTCTACTAAAATATTTGCTTTCGAATTGTAGCATTTTTGTTGTGGGCATAACAATTTGGTATGGTATCATAAGGCTGCAAACATTCATTAGCTAATTATTTTATTGAGTGCTTTACTGATGTTTGTATTTGAGAGAACGCTGTGCTGACATATTTGCATGTACTTCATTTACTGGGAGGAAAATGAAAACATTAGTTCTGGTGTATGGAATTCCCTTAGTTATGATGACTTCAAAAATCTCAGTATGTTTGTTTAGATTTTTCTAATTCTGTTGAATATGAAGATGAAAAACAAACAAATGTTAATCATTTTATAGGGCTTTATTATAACATCAACACATTTCCTTTATGTATTTTCAGGAACTAAATATTTAAAATATGTGTATTAGTTTCATTTTTTTTTATTTAAAGAGGACCATTTACCCATGGAAAATCTGAGCAAATAAAACCAGATATTCTCTTTTTGGGGGCAGAGGGCACAGACAGGAATTCTGGGTCATGTGCAAGGATCAGAGCTATACTGCTGAAGCGATTGTTTTCCAAAAGTAATGTATCCAACCACGAGGCATCAGATTTCTTGTTTCTTGTGAGAGAAATAATGTGACCTAAAAGGGGAGAAGAGTGCATGTCCTTTGAAATGGATCCAGGTGCTATAGTCCCTGAGCTGTAGAAACTAGATGTGTGATTCAAGTTGCTGCCTCCTCTCCCACACTTACTCACCTATCATTTCATTATGTTTTTTCAAGATGGCATTTTTTTAGCAAAGTCATACATTCTGTGTATAAACATATCTATACACTCTTGCATAAATGTGCTCAAACAGAGACAAATACACAATGCACACACAAACACTCACACATACACACACACAGATATGTACCCATACAGTTCTGAAAGAAACCTATATTTGTAAAATGGTAGTGAGGAAATAATTATTCTGTTTGCATTTAATGCCTTTGTTGTCCATTAGGATCTTCATAAGCCAAACTTTTTTAGACTGATTCAGAGTAACACTGCTATGTCAGTGGCTAAAAATGTTGAAAGATGCAGTATAAAACTGATAAGCAAATCATAAGAATTTGGTACTTCAAACAACTTTTGACTAGTATTTGCTTATGCTAGAATTAAATTTTTTGAATTTCTTGCAGTATCATATGGTGTGTGTTTTTTAATACTCAACATTTCTTTCATAGTATAGAAATATGTGGTTTTCATTCCAAATTTAAGATGTTACTTGCATGTATGATTGTTCGTTAATTATTGTAATGTTATATTTATGCTCAAACTGTAGCTGATTATTGTTTTTTTTTCCAGTGCTAACATGTAATGGAGAAAGAGTTATCACTGATTTTGTGTTCTTGAAATGACTGCGCTTTTTCAGAGTTTGAGCAACCTTGGAGTGACAACTCATAAGTTAGTGGGTGTGTAGGTGTATGGTGGAGGACTTGTCATCTGCAAAGAGCCTTCTTTAAGATTCTGACTTATTGGTCACCCATGCATGTGTCCCTTGAATAAATGAATTTAAGGTTGATAGATACTTGAGGTAACATGCTTCATGCAGTACAGTAATGTGCAAGTTATTACATTTATAGCCCCTGCATTTTGAGTAACTGTGGTAGATCAATGCAGTACACTGTGCAGAAGTGAAACACGAGCGTGCAGTGTTAGTCACAA
Source organism: Protopterus annectens (assembly GCF_019279795.1). Taxonomy (NCBI): domain Eukaryota; kingdom Metazoa; phylum Chordata; order Ceratodontiformes; family Protopteridae; genus Protopterus; species Protopterus annectens. Next base: position 315,049,600 of record NC_056733.1, read on the forward strand.
AAAGGTTATATGTTGATAATGTACTTCCAAGTCTTTTCAGCCATCAGAAACATCTCCAGTTACTGTGTAGTATATTTGCAGATATTTGTATGGTGGTAAATTGTAAATTAAAGGTAAAAAGAAGATAATGTGCTTAGTTAAATGTTTATCTTGTAGTTAACTAGGTATATTCCTGTTTTTGGATAATTGTAATGGGGCTTAACATTTATCGAGATGAGGATGACCAATTCTATCCTGAATATCAAAGGAGATTGAAGCTATTATGCACTTTTATTTAGATTGTTGGACTAATCAGTGATATATAACAGACCATGTGTTAATGATTATTAAGACAACCTTGGTAGCAAACATACTGTATCCTTTGCTCACTGTTATTGTTTTTTCCTTATTTATTCTTAGATGGGAAAGAAAACACAAAAACCTTTTAAAAGCTCAACTTCACTTTTTGAATTAGCTATAGTGCTATTGTCACATGGAAATTGGAAGGGTGAATAGAGTTTTCTGACCTCAGCAGCATTTAATTTTTTGTCCCGCTTACAAATATTCCACTTATTTGTAATTGCTTCACAAATGTGCAACACAGATGGCCAAAACTTCCTGAATGTGAGCAGTAATCACAAGAAATGAAGTATGTTTTATATCATCTGTGATTAATAGTTATATTTTCCCACTTTTCTGTGCTGGTTACAAATATGCTATATAAAGAAAAGTCTCACCAAATCTGTCTGGGTTGCAGTCAGTAAAAATGCTGTCACTTGCTACTAGCTTTCCTATTTCCAGGTTTGAGTTGCTTGTCTTGGCTAGGCCATAACCACTTGTACCTAGTGGCACTCACTGGCCAAGAAGGTGAAGACATAAGCAAAGGATTACTCATTATAACTTTGAATAATCAAGAACTCCTTCATAGGTTTAAAGTGGACAGGGACATTATAATGGTCTTACTGGGTATGAGAGGAGCACTAGAGGAATGTGTAGACTTCCTAGCCCTGTGGGCACCAAGGTATATATGTATAGCCCTTATTACACTTGCTACAGGGACATTCCTGTGACAGACTAGGGACATGATAGAGATCTCACAAGCTTCTGCCTTGATGATACTGCAATTGTTCCTGGATGTACTCTTAGCACATGTGGATAGGTACAAATATTCCTCCATGTCACCTCAGGACCAAGCCAGGACTACACATGTCTTTTTATGGGCTGGCACATTTCCCTGAGGTACTTGGTGCAATGACTTGAGGTACCGCAATAGGAAGATCTTTCATTCCATCAATTTCGAGGTAGTGCTTGTGATGCATGGGAGATGCATCACCAATGTCTCTGCCCAGCATCCTGTCAGTGTACATGATTCCCATATCTGGCACACTAGCTCATTTTACTACCTCATCCTGCATAGTAGGATGCCCAGTGGTCATCTTGTTGGTAAGTGGAAACATTTGTTTTTATATTTCATCTAAATAGTTATTTTATATTAAAAAGTATTGATGAATACTACTTTTTTGTCTTCCCCCTTTTTTTCTCTTTCTTTCAGGTGAAGCTAAATAGCCAGTGGAGCCATGGCTCACGACATCAGTGAGAAATCCAAGTGGAGCTGCACAGGAGGCATATAACACAATCCTGTCCCAGACCTGTATTGTCATTGAGAGGGTCTTTGGCCTCCTGAAGAGCCATTTCTGGTGTCCAGATTAGTTTGGGGGTGCCCTTCAATATGACTCAGCTACTGCACACAGGATGTTTACAGCACATTGCATTCTGCATAAAGCGATCATGAGCCAGTCAGGTGGTGAAGTGACCCATGCTGTCATTGCAGATCCCAGTTCCAATTCCACTAGTACTAATAATAACCAGCCAGCAGCAGTAGTAAAGGACCGCTGTGGCAGGCTTGTTTATGGCATGTAGCTGTGCAGGTAAAGAGGTGGTGTCCAGTCCACAACTATGAACCATGAAATTCAGGTAAGTGTTTAATTTCTTGAAAGAAACACATAGAGTATAATCAATGCACCATGAAATTCAGGTAAGTGTTTCATTTCTTGAAAGAAACACATAAAATATAATCAATGCATACAGTGATACCTGTGGGCTATGCTGTGCGGTACATATCTGCTGTCATCTGACATTCTCTCTTATCTTAAAATGTTTTCTATATTCTTTTAGAAAATAATAATACTCATGTTATAGTCATGCATGAGTGCTCACTGACTCCGGTTCAGTGATGTCGAAACACATCATATAGAAAATAATTCATAGTTTTGCCTGCTTTTATGAATAAATTCTGCTTAAATGATTACTTAATTTTGCAGAAGTAACGAATATTATCAACAGTGAAACATGCCCTGGGTTAATCCATTGCAAATGTAAGAAAAACAACTTGTACAGTTTTTTTAATATCATGACATTTCTTCATAGATTATCTTGTTGTACTGTACATCAGATTAATTTTATGCTGCTGTACACAAATTCTGACTTCAGGAACTATCCTCATTTGTGCAGTGTGGAGGGTGTAGTGACAGCAGTATAAGTTTACATGGCAGGATATTCATTTTAATCTGTCATTTGCTTATGATATATTTCTCCTGAAATTTCCTGTACACCACTGTTCTGATGCTTTAGGTACCTGCCACCTGTAGGAATGGTAATCCAGGTAGCACTGCTTTTTGTCTACCTTTTATTGATAGTACAGATATTAGTTTTACAGGGATGAAATCCATATATATGCAAAGTTGTCCCCCCAATCCCCCAATTAAGTTAAACAGACAACCCCCAATTCAAGTTAGACAGCTGTGTCTTTGAAGCTGATTCACAGTAATTCAATATCAAATATGTAATACACATCTCTTATTGACAGGTTAGGTGATGGTGCAATTGATTTTTGAGGAGTGGCTATATGAGAACTGTAAACTGAGTTGGTATGATGTCATGACATACTTGATGCAGGTGGCCCTGTTGCACTGACCTGACAGTGCTGTGTGACTGTGATTCTGTCCTCAAATGTGAGATTCTGCTAGGTCTAGATGAATGCTGATGTGGCCTGATTGAAATGCGTTGTACTTGTTCACTTTAACTGCTGACATGACTGTCCTGAGATGAAACAGTATTATCATGTGATTTCCCCCACATGTCTGGACAGTATCCCATCTTCTGCCCCTTGCAAGCCTGACTCCAGTTTGAGTCTGGGATGTCCTACCAAGTGTTAAAATTGAGGCAACCACTGATGATTAGTGTGCCATTATACTACACTTCAGTACATAATGGCATTATTCCTACTCTGTGCCATTTTGAAGTAATGCTGGAAACCATCATGCATACCCTGGAGGACTTTGACCATTTCCAGCTGACTCTCTATGGCAGTGTTCTGAAACCTAACAATGTCACAGTATATTTCCTGTTAGACAGCCAATACTTTACATGTTTCCTGGGGGTAGCTGTAAGACATTCCTGTGCCTGGCTCCCATTTTTTAAAAGTGCCACTGTGGACACCTCTGCATGCCTGCTATCATCCTCAGACTTGTCCTCTGGGTTTGGAGATATTGGTGTAGAGGTGCAGGGGTGTTCATCCTGTACAAGCATTTGTGGCATGTTAGCTTATGTTGCACTGTCACTTCCTGCAGAATTACTAACATGTTGTGGGGTGAGAGATCCTGCCATTAAACCTGGGAACTGCCTGTTACTTTCTTCAGGCTGTCTCATAAATATAAATATGTTATCCTCATTCATAGCAACACTCATTCTGTTTGATTAGGATGCTGCGCCTTTAAAAATAATTGAAAACATTAATAATAATAATAATAATAATAATAATAATAATAGTAACAATAATAATAATAATAATAATAATGATGATAGTCATTTAATCATATACAGTAACTTATACTTACAAGGACACCTAGTATGCACACTGCCTTCATTTCCATTCTTTGCTGATGTTTCACATAATAACAATTAATCGTGATGTTTAATTACATTGTTCTTGTCAGTATTCAATTCTATCTCTCTATAAATATATTTTATTGATTTTAAACCAACTTCTATGAACAGGTGAGTGTTGCTGATGCTGATGTTGCAGACATTGGAAATGACGACAACACCTCTAATTATTCCTGACTACAATATTCTGTGTCCTACAAATCCTCACAGATAGAAGGTATTCCTTATCTGAGGTTATTTGAATAAGATTGGGAGCCCCATCAGTGGTACGGGGAATTCCATTCTGCCTGTCTTTTCTTTTGGCATGTGATACCATATCATTTGTCCTTTTCTTGTGCTGTGACAATGCTCAATTTCTGCTATCATCTGCATTAATTTCAACAAGTACTTGATTGCAGGCCTTGCTCCTCTCAGCTTGTCTGGGCTCCCGTTTATCAAAAAGAAGTTTCCCATATGTCCTAAGTGCTGCTATGAGGACATGATTTTCTTCATGGCTGAAGTTATCATTTCTCTGCTTTGATCCCTTATTTTCCATCTGTACCATATGTGAAAAAAGGCAACAGTCAGAAAGTATAACAATAATGTTTGAATGTAATCAACTTTTAAAAAACACTGGCCAAGTCTTCCTGCCACCAACATTAAATAAATATGTTACATAACACAAACCACATAATTACTAGCAGAAATTTCAATTTAGCCATGTAACATAACAATATGCTACCTCCAGTTCATTCTGGTCATGAATGCAATCACTTTTGTCACAAAAAGTATTCTTGCGCTATCATTTGCCATTGTCATGTATGGATAATACTACCATGTTTTATTCCTCACTTTCACTCTGAAAATATCAAAGTCATCACGCAGTTTGCTAATATCTTTGGCAATATGGAACCTCTGTAGAATATTACTGCATTAATACCCATGTATGGACAATATGCAAATTCAACCAGAGTAATGATCATTTTCTGCCATCGGTAATCATTTCTGCTGCTGCTGTTATGAAATCCAACTTAGAAATGTCATAAATCTACCAATCAGTCAATGCTATCGTAACATGCACATCATACATTTAAGTTGATTAAAAATGACCCTTCATTCAATAATGAAAATATATTTTAAGTGCTTCTTATTAAATTCTAAAAATTTTTTTTAATGTCCTTACTATAATAAGCCTGTGAAATTCTAATGTATTTGCCACCTCTCTCGGACATTGGTGAATTAATATGGCAATTCTCAAGATATTGGTGAAAATTTAGAGCCATTTACACATTTTGCATGTAAATTAAGCTAATTAACATTTATTTATTAATGTCCGGAAAGGTATTGGTGAAGTTTAGCTTTTTGATGATCCTGAATACGCGGCCAAAGTAATATGAATGCACATCACGCTGAGATGGACACTGCAGATGGTACCATTATCAACAGCACTCCACAGCTATCTCAAACTTGCTGCAGGAATGCGTGAATTGCCGTAGACTAACAAAAATCATAATGCATTTAAAAAAAAGAAACAAAATGGGAGTTATCTGAAAGTGAAGTTTGCAGCAATCTGAAGTGTAATTTCTGTCCATCCAACACTATGCATCACAGTCTAGCACCTCAAACAAATCATAGCTTCCTAAAAGTTAAAAATAACACACATAGTGACATTTACCTGTACACCACAAAAAAATATATATATGCTGCACTACATGAGACATACTAGTATAAAAGTAACCTTTACCAATAAGCATTACCAATACAAATTATTAATCATATATTTCTGTATTATTTAAGCATAGAAAGGAAAGACAACTAGTTTCCTTTAAGAAAAAAAATGTGACAAAGCAGTTCTAGTTAAACCAAACTTGAAAATAATATAAATAGCTGTGTTAAAGCCTGTGCAAGTAAACAGGGTTTGATTAAGGTGATGTCACATCCCACAGGGAGTGGTTATAGCCATGAGTAATACATCCATACTTTCTTTATTGGTGTTCTGACACTTTGAAAGTTGGCAAACACTTCTGAAGGCCTGAAGCCATGCTCTTAGAAGGTTTGATAAGGAGACCATAATAATGCTCTACCTTCTCAATTATTCATATTGGGATAAGACCAGGGCATGCACAAGATATAGTTCATGGAAATATGGAAAACAAAATCAATATCTTGCAGGAGTGGGGTCAACACCGGTCAACCCTGTCAGGTATAACCCGCTCTGGCCATCACTGTTGTCACCATTATGAAGATTTGAAAAAGTTTAGCGATAACCAGCTGGCTGAGTAGGTAGACCAGGTAGTGCCAAGAAGAACAGAGTTCTATAGTAAGTAAAACAAATGTTTTTTAAGTGAATCACATTAAAGATAAAAACAGTTTAAATACTTTGCATAACTTAAGGTATTTTCTAAGAAAGATATGTGTACTTGAAAATATTACTTGTAATGCTGTCATGAAATGCAGATGAAATCATGAGCATGTTTGTAATTATACATGCATCTTTTTAAAAGAGATGCATATGAATAATTAATAATATATACAAATGTGACATAAGTTTATTAAATGAATAATCTGTACACCTAGCTCTGTAAATTGTGTGCTGGATTACAAGTTGAAGTATGTATTAATGGATTTATAATAAAATTAAAATTACAATTACACATTATAATGTATTACTATTGCATAAACTGACTTAATAATTATATTATATAAAACAAGCTCTGTTTACACCATCATACCTCTCAACTGTCCAGATTTCCCCACAATTTCCAGGTTTTTGGCTCATGCTTTTGGTTTGTTCCTCATAAAATTTGTGGTTTTCTGGCAAATCACTGGGATGATCTGAGGACTGAAGTCACGGAATAATGACATACATTTGCGTTTCAGATTTCTAATCCTTCAGAAAATGCATGTTAAAACAAAGGCTGTTACTCTAGCAACCCTCTAAGTTTATAAGAGCAATATTTAAAATATGTCCCTATTTTTGGGCCTTTGCCCCTCCCCTCATTTTGTCAGGCTTTTTCCAGATTTCTTGCACTACAAGTTTGAGAGGTATGTACGGTACAGAAATATAACTAAAAGAGTTGCTTAACATAGGTAGTTGTTCAAAAGTATTTCAACCTTCATGTACAACATGGCTGCAGTCTGAGACACCACACACTAATTGGAGTAGAGGATGGGAGTTGCTGTGCTAAGTGAATGACCAGCCCACACATTACTGAGCAATGTTATTTTCCCTATACATTACCTATCGAATTAGACACATTTGTACAGCAAAGGAAATGCAAACTTCCATGAATTGCTACATTTCTGTGTTTGTGAAATAGTTATAGCTGAACACAGTCTTACATGCACAGCATAGTATTTTGAAAGCCACATTCCACACACATTTCATACTCATGACTGATAGAAAATACTGGCACAGTATATTGAACAAATTCATATGGCTATGCATATGTAAGGTAAAATAAAAAGGAATATTCTATAGACACTCACACACACACGCACGCACGCACGCACACACACACACACACACACACACACACACACACACACACACACACACACACACACACACACACACTCACACACACACACAGTTTATAATCAAAATGTAGAGATGAGGTGCGGCGAATACAGGAATGTCAAATGTGTGTTGGCTGATACCGATATTGCCAACCTACAATTCTATGAGTGTTCTATGCAGTGAGTGCTACTGTGCATTCTCTCATATGTGGTTGACATTAAACCTAGAGATTGCAGTACAGTGAGGATCAGGAAATTTACCCTTTTCCTCACTGTAGCGCAATCTCAGAGTTGGAATATTTAAATTGCAGGGGGTGTGCGAGGTGCAGCTCCCCACAGGGGTGGTGCAGGGTGGATTATCCCCCTGCAAAAACTTGTATTTCAGAGATGTGCAGAGTTGGAAAGTAGGTAGGTTTACTTGTAAGCAGATATATCAACCAATGATTTCGAATATACCAAATTCGATATCATTTAATATTTTGGTTCTACATTGTCATCTAATTAATATTCCACATGTTGATATAATGGCATGATATTTTGATAGAAAACCACACACACACACACACAAACACACGCACACACATATATATATATATATATATATATATATATATATATATGGATCTATGTTAGAGCATTTATATATATATATATATATATATATATATATATATATATATATATGTGTGTGTGTGTGTGTGTGTGTGTGTGTGTGTATGTATGGATCTGTGTTAGGCCATTGAAATACCATAACGTCGAAACTCATAATGTTGATCTCACAATGTCGAATTTGCAAAAAAAATGAAAGACGACAACATCGAAGAGCAAAATTTAAAACACAGAAAATAGCAGCAATATTAATCTTTCCATGGTGATATGTCCACATGTACTTTCAAACTGAAATAACTTTGGTTTGCAATACAACTTCTTACAACCCGAACAATAAGATATCCAAGTTGTCCTTAACATCCATAAACACAATGTGATTCTTGCAAAAATACCCACAATAAGTAAAACAGAAAACAAAATTCCCAGAGTGATGATTTAAATAATATTTAACAACACAACTCAAATATTAAGAGATAGTGCATGGATCAGCATAAGATGCAGGATGTTTACATTTGCAGCAGTAGAGCTATAACTTTGAAAAACTTATTTTTAGAATGTTGTGTCTTTCGGCTTTTCCCGGTTAGAGGTCACCACAGTGGAACTCTGGTCCGCTAATGATTGGCAGTCGATTTTTACGTGCTGAGTTGCCGGCCCTGATGCACAGCCTTCAACGAAGGTATGCCCATTCACGCATGTCTCCACACAGAAGACGATCTAGCTGAGAACTGAACAGGACAACGTCTTACTTTGAGGCAACAATGCTACTGCAGCACCACCACCGCAGTTCTATTACCTATTATTTTATATCCTTATACATTTTTTTGGAATAGTATAAGTAACCATCTAACATAAGCATTTGTTTATTTTTCTGTGACATTGTTAAATGATAAGTACTGCCTAATGCTCCAGGGCACTCTGCAGCCATCTGTGACATCTTTACCTAGGCATCTTTTGTTGAATAGTTAATACAACTGCATTGGCAGTTAAATCATGCAGTTTTCAGTATTCTGCACTCCGATGTCTTTCGTTCTTTTGCAATTTCGATGTTGTGAGTTTTGATGTTATGATATTTGGATGTTATAACATAGATCCATATATATACATATATATATATATATATATATATATATATATATATATATATATACAGTGGCTATAAAAACTCTACACATCCCTGTTAAAATACCAGGTTTTTGTGATATAAAAAAATTAGATCAGAATAAATCATTTCAAAACTTTTCCCATCTTTAATGTGACCTATGACCTGCACAATTCAATTGAAAAACAAACAAATATGTTAGCGGAAAAATATAAAAAATAAAAAATGTACAATAAGCTGGTTGCAAAAGTGTGCACACCCTTAAACTAATACTTTGTTGAAGCACCTTTTGATTTAATTACAGCATTCAGTCTTCTTGGGTACACACCTGCCATCAACTAAGGAGACTGATTAACCTCAAATAAAGTTCAGCTGTCCTAACAGAATTTTCCTGACATTTACTCAGTTGCCTGCTACAACAAAGCCATGGTTTGCAGAGAGCTTACAAACCATCAAAGGGATTTCATTGTTGAAAGGTATCAGTCAGGAGAAGGGTACAAAAAAATTTCCACAGCACTGGATATACCATGTAACACAGTGAAGACAATCATCAAAAAGTGAAGAAAATATAGGACAACAGTGATGTTGCAAAGAACTGGACATCCTTCCGAAACTGATCAAAAGACAAGACAAAAACTGGTCAGGGAGGCTGCCAAGACACCTACAGCAACAATGAAGGAGCTACAGGAATTTCTGGCAAGCACTGGTTGTGTACTACATATTCAACAATCTCCTGTATTCTCAGTATGTCTGGCCTATGAGATAGGGATGCAAGAAGGAAACCTTTTCTTACACAGAAAAACATACAGGCTCGGCTAAAATTTGCAAAACAATACATCTAGTTTCCCAAAAGCTTGTGGGAAAATGTGTTATGTTCTGATGAGACCAGGGTTGAACGTTTTGGCCACAATTGCACTTGTTTATATATGTGTGTGCGTATATATATATATATATATATATATATATATATATATGTAAGTACAGGTAAACAGTAACTTCTTACTGTCTTTTTTTTATTTTTTTATTTACAGATGAGGAAGAATAGAATATAATCATCAATCAACAGCAACAACAAAGAATAGAATGGCTGGTTGAATATTCTGCTAAGTATAGCTGGATCCAGGGAAATTCTGACTTATTAGTTTGCAGTGTGTATAAGAAACATACAAAAAAGGCTTTAAAATAATTTTATTGCTATACAAAGAAAAGAGAAATATGTCTATACAGAACTGCTTTACTCTTTTTACAACTTTTTCTGGATTGGTAATAAGAAAAGTGTTTTTGCAGTTTTGCAGATGAAGAAAATGCATCTGTTCTGCGTCTAACTACCCTCTTTTTATCAACTACTTATGTATGTAACTATTAACGCCTGTATCTCTGGCTTCTTCTTTTTTATAAATTCTATAATTGTTGTTTAATTTAATTTAACATCAGTTTTTTCTATGTAACAATGTACCAACTGTTAAATGTGGAGCTTTTCTCCCCGGGCCTCCGCTGAAAATGGACATGTATCCAGTCGGATTTTCCCGGTCAACAAATGTAAAATAAAAATAAATAAATAAAATAAATAAATAAACTGCAAACCTTTAGAGTTCAAGGTAATGTTATGGTCTTAACCTGAATACTTGTAATTATTACAAAGGGTATTTTTATTAATATATTGAATGTATCGTATGTACATAACTTCAGAGATACACACTATCCTTCAAAAAGTCACAAGCAGTTGCCATATGAATTCATCTGAAGTATGCATAAGCACTATTCATATCATTCTTCCCCAAGTACAAAAGCACTTCCCAAATGACTACTCCCATTGCATGCATAAGCAGTTCCCGTACACAAGTTTTACTTTAATAAATATTTTTCTGCAATATTTCAATAGTGTATGAAATGGCATGTAAAAATGGTGTCAATTTATTGTACTTTTTCTGTTTTGTCTCTCCCCACCTGTTTTTCTGTTTTTTTTTTCTTATTTTGATTACGCATTTCTTTCTTTTTTTATTGTTTTGTTTCTTTCATATTTAGTTTACGTTGTTTACAGCTTCAGACTTGTCAGGATCAGACCGGGCATGTACATACAAGGCTAGGGACAAGCCACCCTCTGTCTGTCCTGGGATGTCTTTTTAGGGTTGGGGTGAAGGCATTGGTCCTGCAGGCACTCTAGCACATGACATCCTGGAAAGCTTCACTGAAAGGAGGCTTTGGAGCTTGGTAAAGGATGTGCTGGTGGAGGTAGTGGACAAGAGAATTCAGCCAGTCAAAGCTTTTCTTCAGCCTGTAGAAGACATGCTCATGCTCTCCCATTTGGTGCTGACCACTGAAACAATACAGGTCCTACTCCCTCAACATCGGGGGTCCTCCACTGCAACACTATCAAGCAGTGGACATGTTTGAAGCTCTGTAGACTGGGAATTCAGCTGGCACTTCATCAGCCCTTCTTCTCTTATCCTTTCTCGTACACTGTCTTACCTGTTTCCTACTCAAAGTAACACTAGAGAGGTCTATCACCCAACAAAAACATAGTGCCTACCTTCATCCACCTCCTCTAGCACAAACCCTCTTGATGTTTCTTTTGTGTATTCCCCTTTTAGTTTGTCTTCCCTTTATCAGTCTTTCTTATCTCCCCTTTTCTATTCTTTAATGAAACCAAGAGAGGGTCCACAAAAGAATACCCCTATGTAAAACATTATAAATCCCTTTTCTTTTGAAAAAAAATTGATTTTAGTTGCTGCACAGTCTGCAACTTTCCTTAAATGTTTTAAATGTGACTGTACTCAGCCATGCTTTCCCACAAAAAATCAACTCAAACCCTCATGCTTTTGAATGTAATTCATAACTTTGGAATGCTGAACTTTATATAACCTACTCTTTTGCAAAAAAAGACTTCACTTATTCGTTATTTGTCACAAATGACTGTTGCTGACTTTTTCTGCATATCCATGTAGTGCTGCCATTCACAGGTAACTAAAAGTCATTTGCAAAGCTCCAAAGTATGAATACTGGCCTAAATCTTAGTGGAGAAATGCCAAGTGCATAAGTTTGAAGGGAAGATAAAACATGGCTTTCCTTTCTGGTATTGCTGATGAGATCAGAATTCTTAAGAATCCTCCTGAAGGCTGCCTAAGCACTGAGAATTTCTGAAAAAAATGCATTCAGGATACAGATATCAGAAGTTTTGAGCAAGACGGATACTGAGTAAGAGCTCTAATTGGATGCTATACAAAGAGGGATTATTTTAACTAGAAATTACTCTGAATTTTAAATTTCTTCATAAAATTATCATTATTTACATGTCTGTTAATATTACACCAAGATCTATGATCTTTTAAACAGGATAAAACATGAACTAGTATCAGCACTAAGTACCCTTTTCAATCACAGACTAACCACAGGCTTTGCTCCTGCAGAATGGAGAACAGCTACAGTTATTCCCCTCCACAAAGGTGGCCTAGCAACAGACCTGGGTAATTACAGATCCGTAAGCCTGACTAGACTCATCTGTAAGGCCATGGAACATATCATTATGGACCTCAAAAATAAAGACATAGGTGACATCAAAACCCCTGGATCCTACCCAATCCAACTTCCTGAAGGGCATATTCTGCCTGTTAAATCTGGTGAATTTCTTTGAAAGTGTGATGAAGGCCATTGATGAGGGCAAATCTGTGTACACAGAATACGTTGACTTGGCAAAGGCTTTCAACACAATCTCACATTCAGGCATTACAATTAAACTTAGCAAACTGAATGAAACTCCCTTCATTGTAAGATGGGTTGCCAACTGGCTCACAAACCAGACACACACTATCAAAGTGGGTGACTCCACATCAAACAGCAGACCTGTTACCAGTGGGGTACCACAGAGGTCAGTGCTAGGCCCTCTACTATTTGATATATACTCCTCAGAAGTTCACGTCAAAACTAAAGGGTTGTGGCTGACAAAATTTGCATTAGACTTCAAACTAGGTGCAATCATTGAATCCTCAAATGATGTTAGTATACTCCAGGAGGATCTCACACAGACTAACGACTGGTGTATTAGTCATGGTCTCAAACTGAATGCAAAGAAATGCATCATCATTCCCTTTGGTACAAACAATGTCCCTTTACACTATCAAATCCGCAACAATACCATAAGTACCCATGAAATGGTAAGGGACCTATGATCACAGTTTGACTGTGACCTTAGCTTCAACCATTACATGTCTACTGTTGTAAGGAAAGCTTTCCATGTGGCTCACATGATTAGTAAAGTTGTCCCCTCGAGAAAAAATAGGTTATAACCCCCCCTATACTCAGCACTTATCCATCCCATAATTGAGTATAACTCCCTATTCAGTATGTACTATACTGAGCACCTGCAACAATTGGAGACACCTCAGAGGTTTCTAACAAAGAATATCAAGGGCCTCCAGCATGTGCCTTACATGGACTGACTAAAGTCCCTTTCACTATAGTCCATATTGTATAGACTTCTAAGGGGAGACTTATGCTTGGCCTACAGAGCAAGCCAAGACTCAAACCTGATGAACTTACTCCATCTCCATAAATCAAATGGGTCTAGAGTTACCAATTCTGGGGACTAAAATGGCCTGTGACTTAAATAGGACAAGCTGGAGGGACAGATTTACCTTCCAGCGACTGCCTTGTCCTTGGAGCAGGCTGCCAATTCATGTGAAACAGAACATGTCTATGACTCTGTTCAAGAGGAACCTGGATTAATGGATGGGCACCATAAATTGTTACCAGGGATAGTGCCCAAAACCCTCCTGAACATGGGCACTTATTATTAAATGCAATCTTGGGTATTGACTGGTACTTCTAAGGTATTACATTATGTTGAAATGACTAGGCTTAGAATGACCTCTGGGTTGATAGCCTAGTAATTGCCTGTGATCCTGAAATCCTATTTGAACACCCATTTCTGTCAAACTCTTTTTTGAAACATTCAGATATTTCTCTTGACTCCTCACTCTGAAATGGCTACCAGGAAAGAAATGTGATAAGTTCTTTCCCCTATTCAAAAACATGTACTTAAAATGGATCAGTTTTGGAACAAAATGAAATTAATTCAGGATTATTGTCCCAAACAAACTGAGCTACTTAAAAATATGTTGAAAGTCAGTCACTACAAATAAAGGACATTGAAATTCTCTCACTGACTTGGAAGGCAAAATGGAAAATGAGTTACACACTGACTTCCAGTTAAAACAAAATACCTGGTTAACTACTCAATTAGATTTGGAAAAGAGAGAAAAAAGAAATAATCTACAAATGTTGATATCTCCAAAAAATGTGAAGGCACTGGCACAATAGCTTTACTCACTTCTTGGATAACACAAATATTAAATCTTCAAGAAGGATTATCATATGGTATCAAACGAGCCCATTGAGCCATAGGGAAAAATCATCTAATCCTGACTCTCCTCCCAGATTCACAGTTGTTAAATGTATGTCTTAACTAGACAAAGAATTTGTGCCAAAAAGAGCCTGGTCACGATCTCCAATTAAAATGGCTTTTCTTCCAAAACTCTATCGAAAAGAAGAGAATGCTATCCTTTAATCAAATCCTTGAAGCAGAGTAATATGAAGCCTCATTTCCTGTATCCTGCTAGATTAAATCTTTTTCTAACTACTTGTACAAGAACTTTTAATTTAATAGAAGATGCAATGCTATTCCTAACTTTGGTAATAAGGTCTTGGCTTATTCTTCACTGAAAATATTTACTAGCAAGACAAAATGGATGGATACTTCAAGCAATAAAAAATAAAAAAATCCAAGATCCCAGCTTCCTCAGCAGATCACAAAGAAAAAGAGAAAAAGGAGATGTACTTCATTCACTTACATGACTTGACTTTATCAGCAGTTGATCTTTTTATTAACTATGCGACTTAGTAGGAACTAATTATCCTGTTACAGTTGCTTGATGGAATTATATCTTCCTGTATTAAGCTATTTTTCTCAGTAACAATCAAGGTAAGATACATTTTTGTTGAGTTCATATATGCATTTTACTACCTTCTCTGTTTTTTCCTACTTTAATTAGGTGCTCTGTTTAATTATATTATTATTTAGTTTTATTTACGTCTTTTTGTACATCAGTTGTACTACAAAATAATGCAATTGTGGAATATATCTATCACTTCTTTAGTATTGGGGATGGAGGCATGATTCCCTTGTCATACAGGTTTTGATTTTTTAGCAGTTATTTGCATGTATATTTTAAACTTTATGCAAATTCTGTTTATTTTATTATGACCTTCTAAACTGCACACTACTATATAGGTTTATGCACTTTTTTAACTTGCACATATTACATTTTATATAAAGTTTGATATATACATTCAAATACTGACTGAATGGTTTAGTACGCTGACATTTCTAGTGCAAGCCTTTGTCCTATCTAATTTCTTGAAATCTTTCAACAGTCAAACAAAATCATTTCACTTCACCTTTTTTTTCTCTCTTATGATTTAAAGTACTTTCTGATATAATCATTTCTCTGTTTACATCAAGGTTGAAGGCATCAGAGTCAGCCTAATGATGTATTGAAAATGCTTTCTGTGTTCGTTCTTAACCCAAAATGCAGGAAGTCACTTTAGAATGACTGTGATCACTCACTGGGTTATCTTATAAGAAATAAAACTTAAAAGAAAAACAGGCATTTCATTTCCAAAAGACATATCCCTAAATGTAATTGCTCATATTGCACATCTGTTACCCAAAGGTAAAATTAAAAAAATTGATTGAATTTAATGCTTGGCTGAAATTTATGGATTTTCCACTGTAAGATGTATCTTGACCTGCCCAAAATTACATTGCAGTGTGGCACCTTATTGGTATTAAGTTTAATTAATATTGCTCTCTTACACTACTGTAATACTGTGCCTGTTGCTTTGTTAGTGTTCCTCACTACTGGCATTATCTAAGATAATACTGCAGTATTATTTATTTCTCATACTAGGTAGATAGAACAAATTAGCCTTTTGGCTCAGGTAATGATTGCTCTTCTGTGATCACTAGAGGATTTGCATTTCTGCTTGTTTCTGATTACTAGAATGTTGCAATATTTAAAGATACTGCCCTACAGTTGCATACTGCAGAGTACATGGTTACCCTTGTAATATACTTTTGTTACATGGTCAATTGATATACTGGTAGTACACTTCATAAACTACTCGTTTAGATTATTTGTAGCTTCTACAGTTACTGCAAATGGATCCATTGAGTTAGACTAATCATTGTTCATTGTTTTTACTAGCTAGGTGGACAATATATTAGCCTACTGGGTAAAGCTATCTGGTTAAATTTATAACTGCTACTGATTTTCTTATTGATTCTACATATTCTGTCACTTTTGTTA
Source organism: Protopterus annectens (assembly GCF_019279795.1). Lineage (NCBI taxonomy): Eukaryota > Metazoa > Chordata > Ceratodontiformes > Protopteridae > Protopterus > Protopterus annectens. The sequence continues at coordinate 315,066,094 of NC_056733.1, forward strand.
TCTTTTGCATTTGTGAATACTACTGTAGTCATAGCTCATTTTTTCATCCTTTAACCATATCCTAGTTTATCACCTTTTTTGTAGTCCAGTCAATTATGCTCCTCCATCTTATTATACTAAGAGTAATTTATTAGCCTGTACTGTTTTGTTACACCCCTTTATCTGCACTGGCCAATATAGTTAACTGTCTCATGCTTACTGAAAACCCTTTATTGTTACCCGTCAGTGATTCGGTATATGAGAATTGTTAAGTATTTACTTAATTTATATGCTATCTTCTCACCTCAGAACTCATTTGGCAATCACAACACACACAGTGCAATTCACTCCAAATATACCTGCCCTCACCAGGTTGGATAAGTATAGGGTGACATTTAGCTGTCTTTCTGGATCCAGGATCTAGAATGCATCAAGGGCTCTTAGGTCACTCTAGCCTGGCAAATTGGATTATGACCTGACAGTGGTCCATGTAGGGGTGAATGACTTTATGTGCTCTGCCCAAAGGGGCTCAGAGAAACATATGACTGAGCTTGTTATTCATGTGTCTGCGGCAGGAAAGGCTTTAGTCTTGAATAGCATTTTGCCAGCACCCAGAATGATGTGATGATTCAAAGGGGAGCTAATTGGATTTAATAACTGAATATGTAGGTGGTATCATTCTAGGGAGATCCAGTATATGTGCCACCTTGGAATGAGATGACTGACAAGTCTTCCTGCTTCCCAAGGGATAGTCTGTACCTTTTTTTCCAAGGTTTTCACATTCTGGCTAAGGACTTTACTGCCCCCATAGTGCCTTTGTTGGCATTTATAATAATGTTGAAATACTTGCCTATATCTGGATTTTAATTTTCAGCAGTCCCAGTGCTACATTTTGTATGGTTAAATGCATATAGCATCTGATATTACAAACATCATCATGCCAAACAGGTCAGAAAAATGGTTTTACATGCTTCAAAGGAAAAAAAAAACAAGTAACTCTGTCAAAATAACAAACACCATTTCACTCAAAAAATGGATTATCTTCAGTAGTGTGTCTTTGTGTAGATCAATTAATATAGCACACAGATGCTGCAGCTTGACAGATTGAAAAATATAGAATTCAATTGCAAAAAGACTAGCAACACAGAAAAGTTAAGGTTACCAAAGGTACTTTAACTTTTACTAAAAGACTTAATGTGGCAACTTTGTACTTTATTGGAACATTGCTGTACTTTAATAAAAAGATTAATTCAGGGATGTTAAATATTTACTTTTACCTAGCTAAAATCTGGCTAATGGGAAATTAGAAAGTGGCAGAAGTTTTGCTTTCACTTTTTCAAGGCGACACACTTCCATCTCATTATTATTCATAAAGATATTTGTGTAAAAAAACACTGCTTTCTCACTGTATATATCAGTGGCATATCACATTGAGCTTTTATTCATTTCTATACTGGCCTGCATCTTTGTGAGCGAAGCAATGTGTTACACAATCACACACATAAACACATGCCATCAAACACCAAAATGACAACTGTTTTCCTTGATTGAGCTATCATTTATTTGGGGAAACAGTGATTCTTCTAGTCCCTTACAATTAGAGCCCTGGTCTGTGAAATTCAAATTTATTTATTGTCAATTAATAATATTAATAAGGACTATGGGTGGGAAAGTGGGGTGAACAGCAAAGATAAAACTAAATAAGATTAGCAAATGATGTTACAATATTGTTTTTGGTAGATAAAGCAGGCAGTATGAAGAACTAAGAGACATGAACATGAAAAACACAAAACATTGTTTTCCATAATATGCATTTGGCACTTGGGGATTCAGTCATTCATTGTTACATTAAAGGATGGAAAATGAGGATCACTTATTTGAAGTAAGATTTCTGATTTTCTAACTGAATCCAATCACAGATTATAAGTTTGGTTAATAAGTACCCAGTAGTCTCATTGCAATATGTGCTGATGGCAGAGAACTACACATTTACCTTGAATTAATATGTTATTGTCTTACAGCATATTGTATTGTGTATCATATGTAGGGAGATTTGTGGAAACCTTTTTCAGTTGAACATGCTGGCTAAGGAACTTTGGTCTACCACCACTCTTACATGTTTATACGTGTGCTCAGAAGTATACACACACACACACACACACACACACACACACACACACACACACACACACACACACACACACACACACACACACACACACACACACACACACACAGATACTCACTAGTTTCCCTGTAGCCTACTCTTAAGCAACATATACCAGCAAGTGTAATTAAAAATGTACTAATTTAATGACATAATGTTTTCTTAGGTGAATTGTATAGTTTTTAATATTTTGTTCCTGTTTAATTACAAATTATTCTAGCATACAATAATCACCAGTACATTATTGCAGACAAAAATGTTCTCCGAGTTTTTATTAAGTCTGTATATCTACCTATTAGAAGTACAAGGTCTATATTTGCTTGTCCCGTAAATGCAAAAAGTAAAATAAAGCATAATTACCAATAAAATGCACTAAATTTCAAAACTTGCTGAAATTACATTTAAGTGTTTTTACTCTCTCATACTCAGCTCAAATGGTGGTGCTGCGGTAGCGTTGTCGCCTCACAGTAAGACGTTGTCCTGTTCGATTCTCAGCTAAAGCGTCTTCTGTATGGAGACGTGTGAATGGGTGTACCTTCGTTGAAGGTTGTACGTTATGGCTGGCAACTCAGTACATAAAAATCTACTGCCAATCATTAGCGGACCTGAGTCCCACTGTGGCGACCCCTAACCGGGAAAAGCCGAAAGATACAGCATACTCAGCTCAAATCCCAGTGACTTAAATATACTAATTCTGAGGTTGCTATAAGCTCACAGTAAGGAACATTCTCCAAGGTACTGCAACCTAAGACATTATCCATATACAAATCTTCAGTCTTGCTGTTTCAGGATTTGCAGCTGTAATCATTCAAGTTTCAACAAGAGTGTATTTGCACAGCTATCAGAACTGTTCTTGACTTACTATAATATTTTACCGGTTTTAGCATGGTTTAATGATACCCATCTATTGTTAGTTTAATAATTCATTTGTTCATTTTGTAGTACTTTCTTTATTGTATTTTGGGGTTTTATTTATTTCTTGATTTATTTGTATTTATTTTCCATGATATAGCACCCATCTCCATGGACCTTTTTCTGACTCAGCCTGGGAGTTGTGTCTGGTTAAGTGACTTGCTCAAAATCACACAATGGATACTGAGGGAATCAAACCTTGCACCACTGGATCACAGGAAACAGCTCATTAACATCTCCTTAAATTTCTAAGCCAACTGCCAGACACCTGAGACAACCTGCGATCATCTTGGCACTCAATGGACAGGCATCATAGAAACATTTATGATGAGTATCAGTCAATCACTAGATGAACATAAACATGGATATAAGATGCATATCAATGGGAAATCTGGATAGCCATTTTTGCCTAGGGCAGCAGTTGACCTAAGGTCACTCCTGACTGAGCCCCTGGGAAAAATCCACATAAACAGAGTGAGGACATTTAGATTCCAACCAAAAAATGCCATTGTCAGAAATTGAATATTAAAAAAAGTGCTGTGAGTCAAAAACACTAATTTCTTAAGTTAAAAAAGATGAAGTCCTACATGCATACATACATACATACCTATATATATATATATATATATATATATATATATATATATATATATATATGCATACAAATGTTTCATGCATGACAATAACACCTTTCTGGACTGCCAAAATATCAGGACAATTGTTTCCATAATAAGTGTCCAGGTTGTTGTTGTCAAAAATATCTAAACTAGGGCTTGCATTAATGTCATTTGATAGTCTTTTCAATGTATTAACTATTCTCTCAGGGAACCAATTAGTATAACTCTCATTCCTATATTATCTTATATATATGTTGTCATAGATCCTCTGCTACTTTTTGATAACCCTAAAAATTCCCACAGGTAGTTAGTGCCTTATATACCCGAACAAGGTCTCCTCTTAAGTGTCTACATGAGACACTGTACAAGTTTATATATTTTAAACTTTTATAGTAACTTAAATATTTGGATACTCTTGGTTTGGTTCCACTGTACTTTTTCCAGTTTACGCCTGCTTGTTTTCTTTTAAGGTTTTCATATCTTTATTCAATACTCAAGTTTGGGTCTAAAGTAAATAACAAACAATAATTTAATAATAATTTCTGATATCCTAGGCTTTATGAATCTTTGTTTCATGCAACCTATATTTTTATAACTATTATTAAACAATTGGCTGATATGAATAGAAGTACTCAACGCTAGATCTACCCATATATGGAGATTCTTAAATGAATCTACAATTTTAATCAGTGCATGCTCTGTTAAATATTCACCTTTCAATTTATATCTCCCAAATCTCTTATGATTATTTTTTGATGTACTAATCAGCATATTATTTTCCTATGCCTAAACAGTCAATTTAGTCAAATTATTTTGTGGACATTTTCCAGTCTGTAATACATGCAATCGGTTTACCCATTTTCAAATTATCTACATGCTGACTGCTGAACACTTTAGATGAAAAAGATAGATCTGAAAGATAAGACCTATACAAGTATGGGTCTAGGATGGAGCCCAGTGAGACACCTAGATTGTAACCTGAAATTTCACTTGTCCAATTGCCTTGTGATATTTGCCATCTCCTATTTGTAAGCCATACAACTATCTATCTTATGAAGAGTACATCAATATTTAGTTGTTCTAATCTATTGAACAGTGCTTCCTGTATGATTTTATCAAATACTGAAGTTAAGCCAATACAAATTATACCACAATACAATTTTTCATTTATAGCTGTTATTATATTATTATAGAACATTGTGTTGGAGGTGGTTACAAAACTATTTTCAACATATGCATGCTGATATACTGTTTCAAATCCCAAGACGTTTATCCAAAATGACCTTCACTCCATTATTTAAGAGAACACAAAATTAAACTTATGGGTTTGTATGACTCTGGATTTATCCTATTCCCCTTTCTCTAAAAGACATGTTTAACAAATGCATGCCTCCAATCTTAAGGGATCTCCCCATATTTAAATGACCTTGTGAATAAGAAAACACTGGTATTGTAAGTCCATGCCAAAGTGACCTCAGGTTATTATTAGTAATTCCATCTCCTCCCTATGGGTCCAGTTTGCATTTTTTTTCAGTATAATCTAATATGATTTCAGTATCTGAAGTTATCTGGATGTTACTAGGACAATGCATTACCCCCTTTCTGAAGCCAAACTGATTTGCATAAGATTTTGCAAATGTATCTATAATCTGTTGTATTTGAGAACAAATTTTCAAATCAACACACAGTTTATCAATTTGTATATCTTTACTTCTACCACATCATGTGTATCTATAAAAATAGTTTAATTTATGCTCTATATCTGTATATAAATTTTATTCAAATATTTCTTGCTCTTGTCTCACACTATCCCTGGGATTCATGAAGCTTGCACCAGGTGCTGACGTAGCGTTGGTACTTTAACACCACATATGGCCACCGAGCGATTTAGTTAGGAGCTGTTTCCATGTGCACTACCTGCATATGCTACGCCCGCACAACTCCTGAGCCATGTATGCTAATTACCCCATGTGCAGCAGTGTAGCATGCAAATGAAGGTATGTAGCGATTCAGGAAGTGGTGCAGACATAATGTAAGCATGCAGAAATGTAAACCGTAGAAAACAGTTTACATGTTTGCAAACATAAAATCGGAGCCATGACAGCCGACCAAACACATGTATTATAATGTTAATATATGCCAATGGCTAAATATATAGCCATTGGCATAACAAAAATGTGCAAAATATAAAATTGACACAATTATATATATATATATATATATATATATATATATATATATATAGTCACACTATCGTGACATGGAAGCGCAGGGCAGCGGTGCGCAAAGGGGATCGCAAGGAATATATATAAATATAGAATAAAACTGCAATGAAACACATATCACGATTTCCCCATAATAGTCAGTGGCAGGCATGCCACACCATACTCATGGCACAAGGGTTGCTAAGGGGCAGTGACAGTGTTATGTGCAGTAGCTAGGAATTAGTAGGCAATGACACGCAAATGAGAGGAGTAATAGTGAGTCGCAGACCCCCCCACTGGTGTAAGGATGCACCTCACAGCGTAGCATTATAACACCGAGGTGAGCACTTAAGATAAAGATGGCATCAAGAGAGGGGTGTGTCGCCATTGCTGTATGCACATTGGAGCATTGCTAAACTGGTCTGCCCCTAGCTAGGCAAAGCTGCAGGATAGGGGTGTGTCAAATCGCCCATAGCTATGCTTAGCTGAGAGTATACAAGGTAACCGAGTATGCATATGAACGGAGATGAAAACGCGAGTAAACCTGGTAAACGGGTATGCACGTCGTGCACTGCAGCCGAAACAGGAAGGTTATAGGAAAGAAATAAGGAAATGCTTCAGCAGTGAAATTGAAGTACAAATGACTAATTAACACCTAGGAGCCTACAGTGGGCCACTGATAGCTAACAAGGCTGCAAGCAGCAACCTGCAGAACAGGGAAGGGGAGGGGCTGTACTGCAAAGAAAAGAGCAAAATGTCAAAGCAGAACAAAGGTGATATGCAGTATATCAGCTACAAGGCACATTTCATCATGACTGGGTAGGGAAAGTACAGAACAAGAAAGACAGCAGGTGGATGCATGACTGATTATGGGAGAGGATCCAAGTCTAAAAGTGAATTAAAGGGCAACAGATTAATCAAGGCAGACAAGTAGATTGCCACAGTAAAAGCCCCACACTTGCAATACTCATTGCAAAACCCATAATTAAGACACACAGCAGCGGGAATAGTTCATACACATCCACTTACATCAGCAGCATCCATAGCACAATACTATAAAGTGTGAAAGCAGCTCACACACATTTGTGTATTCCCATACACTCTGCACCAGTGGTATATGCAGACGGGGAACTTTTATTATGTACATGTTATGGGCTGCCATAGCTTTGATCCACCAGCATGTGTTGGAGACTGAAGGAGGTGTGGAGGATGATGCACACAACCACCTCAGGCACCAGAGGATGAGGAGAGTGTTTAGACCCAGGCTAACCTACCAGCGACTACATAATCTAGAAACATTAGAGCGTTACAGAGTGGACAGGGACACCCTACAGCAACTTGTAGGGCTGTGCCGGCCATGCCTCAGAGCCAAAACAAACAGAGGGGACCCATCCCAGTGGATACAAAGGTATGTGTAAGCCTGAGAATACTAGCTACAGGTACCTTTCAAAGACCAACTGGGGATATCATGGGTATCTCACAGGCATCAGCATCCAGGGTACTACACCAGTTCCTGGATTCCATGTTACCACATGCCAATGAGCCCATATACGTCCCCTAAAGCAGGAGGAGTTGGCCAACAATATGTGTCTCTTCCACCATGTGGCAGAATACCCGGAGGTACTGGGTGCAATAGACTGCATGCACATACACATCAAGTCACCACCCAGTGAGCAGGGAAGGCACTACATAAACTGCAAGGGATACTCTTCCATCAACTGCTAGGTCATGTGCATTGCCCAGGGCATTATCATGGATGTGTGTGCTGGCAGCCCTGGAGCTATCATGACTCCCACATCTGGCATGCCTCACAGCTGTATCGGTTATTTGCCAGGAGGGACATCCCAAATGGCCACCTGGTGGGGGATGCTGGCTGTGCACTGGATCCGTGGATGATGACTACCATCAGAAATGCAGAAACACCCATGCAGAAACGCCATAATGAGGCACACACACAAACCAGAATCATCATAGAGCATTTGTTTGGGATGCTGAAATCATGGTTCCATTGCTTGGACATATCTGGTGGAGCTTTTCAGTACTCTCCAGGCACATGTGCCCACATCTTCATAGTGTGTACCATGCTACACAATATGGTCCTGTGGAAACAGCTGCAACAGGGACAGAATGGTGAAGGCCCTCTCAGCCCACCACCATTGCCAAGGGCCCCACAGGCACAGAGGTACTCAGACCATGAACACCCTGAGCCAGCCCCAGTAGGCAGATGGAGGTGTGGCCAGTATGCCCATGCCTTGGCAAAGAGGGAACATATAGAACACACCCTGACAGTGTAGGCACTTAGGGACTGACACCTTTCTCCACCTGCACACACAGTAAAAATGGATGGCACACACACAAGACTACCTGTAAATTGTCATGTATAGGCAGTCTACTGTGTGCATGTAACATAGGCAGTCCTCAACTATTGCACACACAACAGCCATTGGCACAAGTTAAGTCAACACCTGAACAGTAAATTAAGCTATCAGCATATGCAGATACTGTATGTATAGATTCATAGGTAGGTACTTGGCCAGCTGCCAGAGGCCATTCATAAGGCCAGCCAAAATGTGTCAGCTTTTGCCACCCCATTGATTCATTAACTGTCCCTCTGTGGAGCAGAGCCAATGGCGAGATCCTTGGGATGCGTCTACTGTTCCCCATCCACCCTTCAAGGTTTCTCTTGCAGAGTGTTAGTGAGGGGCTCTGTATAATGTAGTTAGGGATGTTGTTCCAAAGTATGGGGAGTGTCTGTGACAGGAAGCTGTCCCTCCAGCATCTCCCAGTTATTGTTGTGGCAATGTCAGCTCACTACAGTGTGTGGCTCTCTGTGACATGGATTCCCAAAGGTGGAGCATATCCATCAAGCCTGAGTTTGACATGGCTGTGTTGATCAGTGGAGATCATCTCTGGGTAAACGAGATGCCACTGAGTAAAGCAGGAGTTTATTTAGTCTGGCTGCATAGGCCATATGTTGGAGGCCAGTATTCCCCTTGGTGAGGTACATTCGTGGACCCCCCAACTGTTGGACGTGTCCTCTGAGGTACATCCCACATGGGTTATTATACCCTATGATGGGACTGATGAGTGATGTGTAAAGGGGCACTATAACCTCAGTATGTCTAGATGGGAATCCTTTAGTAGTCAAATGGCCTACATAGAAGGATGTCCTAACTACTGTGAAGATATGATTGTCACAGGGGAGATCACTATTTACAGTAGTCCCCAGATACCCCATTACCTCGTCTGTATTAAAGTGGCTGCCGCTCATGTGTTAATATGTGGGTGCCAATTCCACAATGGAATGACCATGAAGTTAGTGGCACTTGGCTGGAGGCCATGTCATTGGCACCCTGTGACATTCTCTGTGAGGCCCCCTGAGGGATGTCCGTGTCAGCTGGACTATCAACCATGTCTCCCAGTTTGCAGTCATTGCCAAACATGGTCTGCCGTAGTCCACCTATGTTTGCCTGTACATCTGAGATGTATATGCCAAACAGTAAGGCTCCCAGGACTGAGTCCTGTGTGACACCAGTCGTGAATGTTCGAGAGCTGGACCTGGAGACCGCTAGTCGTACCATGTGGGTTCTGTGTGTAAGCCCGTTGGCAACCCAACCTGTGAGGTATGGGTGAATGTACATGCTGGTGTGTTTATCAATAATACCTGATTGTAGCATGGTGTCAAAAGCCTTGGTGAGGTCCACGTAGTATGTGTGAACCACCTCCCCTGTCATCTAATGTCTTGGTGACTGTATGTAAGATGTCAAACAGGTTCTGTAGGCATGAACTGCACTCAACCAAACTGACCTGGGTTGGGTCACGTGTTCGAAGGTTACCAATTATTGCTAATGAGTGCCATGAGGATGCAAACCATACCATTGCAGACAAGGCTAGTCAGGCTTATGGGGTGGTAGTTACCATGGCCAGTTGTTATTTCTCCGTGATGGAGTGGAATAACCATTGCCATGCACCATTGTATGGGCATGTAGCCTGTGGAGAGCCTGAGGTAGGAATGCTTAATTAGGTGTGGGGCAGGTTGTCTTCTACAGTTTGCAAGATGCAGTCTGGGTCAACGTCTGCCTCCATTGATGCTGTGTTCTGCAGTTAGAGAGGGCCATTTCCACCTGTGTGTCTCTGATGGTTGGGATACTGTACCTTTCGGGTAGTGTTGTGGGCTCTTTAGGGGGTGAAGTATGCACCGAATGTATCTGCAAGGATGTTGGTGATATCAGTAGGTCAGCATATTTTGTGCTATATTTCACTGGCACAGTGCAAATCTGTGTGTCACGACGTACATCCTTGATATAGCCAAAGACGGCTTTGTGGTTCTCTTTTGAATCCTTGCGTATTCTCCTGCTGATGTTAGCCATGGATGATGTCATGAGGGACCTACGTATCATACTAATAGTGGTCCCAGATGTCTGCCCTTCATGGAATTTGCTGTGTGTCTGGAACACTGTCCTATGTCTTTAGTATAGCCTGTTTATTGCAGAGGTCCACCAAACTGGTGTCCTTGTCTAGGAGGAGTGAGTATTGGTTTACTAGCGATGGCACGATCCATACACCCATATAGGTGCTTATAGACTGCGTTGGTAAATCTGTCTGTATTTTGAGCAGTGTTTGCCTTTAGCTTGGGGGCTGTGAAACCCCCCACCCCTGTCACTGGTAGTGTAAATGTAGCTGTAGGAAAGGTATACACTGTGGTATCTGTGGGTGGGGGAGATGCTAGGGTGTGGAAACAGTGAATAGTTCATGGTCAGATCTAACCAGTGACCGGTTAACCTCCACTGTGGTGCACCTGTTGCCCATGTTGGTGATGACCACATCTAGTAGTTTCCACCCCACGTTAGGGAGGTTTCCATCTGATACAGGGCATATGACGTGATACATTCCAAGAAGCGCTGGTCCTGGAAGTGAGTACTGGAGTACTTTTCCCAGGTAATGGTATGGTAGTTGACATTGACCAATGCCAGGGTGTGCATTAGGACTGTTGTGTTCTTCACTGTCTCCAGGTAGGTGGAGTGGAGGTCCTGGGTCATGGAGGGTGATCCATAGCAGGCCACATTCCACATTGCAGTTGTGGCTGATGTTAGCTGCACATGGATGATCGCAGAGGTATCATGCTGCCCCACTAACCTGGAGGTGCAGGTATCCCTGATGAATATGGATACAGCCCCTCCATGTAGTTCAGTCCATGTTCTGTTGCTGAAATGTGTGGCATGGGTTGTAGTATGGTAGTGCTGGTGTGCTCTCAGGAGCCTTAAGACAGATTTCAGTTAATGCACAGATGTTGATGTTGTCCATCCTGAAGAGTGCTGTAAGTGCATGCATGTTGTGATCACAACCCCTGGTGTTGAGAAGCATAAACCTCATTGAATCTTCGATTGTGCTGTTTACAGAGCTGGTACTCACCTTCGAGACTCCCCTAAATAAGGCACCACGGGGGTGCCAATAGCCTTGCCCAGTATTCCAAAGCGTAAGGCTGACACATAGGCCGGTATAGAATCATTGCATGCATGTTCCCCATCTGTGCTTGTTTTTCATCTCCCCTGTCGGTGACCTAGTGGTAAGCAATAGAAAGCCTTAAACTTATACAAGTCTTCTAGCTTCCAAGATTGGCTTTCGGAGTGATTAAGTATCAGTGTTCTGTATGTTCTTGCTGTACTCAACTGTTTCCTGACTACATGGTGAGTTTGCACTGTATATTGTGATCAGAAGGACTGTTTATTCAGATATTATGGCTGTAATGGCCTGCACATTAGAGATTCACAGATAGCCTACTATCTATCTGCCCAAGGGCAATTAGAAGCATAGCAACAGTGTGTTGGCCTTCCCTGCACCATTGATGAAGTAAATGAGCCTCTGTCAAGCATAGCCAATGAAGCAATTCCAGGCAGATTTTCTGGAAGCTGTTGAAGACTGCAGTTGTGTGGGGTGATAGGGGGACTTAGTGCTCTAAAAAGGGCATGTTATTGTGGAAATTCAACACCATTCAATTACCCCAACAGGTCTTGCAGCTATCAAACTGGACAGGCTCCCCCATCCCCTAGTTGTATGATTCTGGGACACATGATCCCAGGGGTGTATAGTTTGTTACCCATTCACACAACAAGGTTTCCCTTGAAGTGTGTCAGTGAGGGGCTATGCCTAATGTAGGTAGGAATGTAATGTATTGTCTCACAGTACATTTGTTATATGTTATGTCAAAAGTATGTGAAGCTCAGTGAGTTTGGGGGCTCCTGCCCTTTACTTAGCCTGGCTTACACATAGAAGTCATCTAAACAGGAAATAGGCGGAAGCAACGTTAATGTCAACACTGTAATGGTTACAGCATCCACATAGTATCTGTGCATTCGAGGTTACAATCCCGATAAAGGCAGGGATGTTTATCATGTGCAAAAGTATAGCTTAACCACAGCTTGCATATATAGGTAGCAATCATCTGTATAATAAACATTCGAATCACCCATATCAAAAAATGTGTGCACGAGAGTACAGTCAACAGAGAATGTAATGTCATGTCAGCAGATAGTGAGATGTTACATCACTGACAGGTATATATTCGGAGTAGTTAGCAGATGTGGCCGTGTTTGCGTGCACAGGTTATACGTTACAACGTTTGTTTAACTGTGTTTAACCGCTGCTATAATGTCACACAAACACTTTTAAACATGCTTACAACTGCTTAAATGAGCCTTATTCTGCAGTAAAAAACATTCATAAAGCATTGTAGGTGTCGAACCATGGACCATGCACACTATAGTCATGGGATGTACCACTAAGCCATCCAAGGTATACACATGTTTCATGTTTCTGAGACTACACCTTATACCATATGCTTTTCACTGTATTGACCACAAATGGGACAGTGGCTTTGTATGCATATGTACAGTAACACATTCCGGTCTACAGATGTATTGCTGTTACAAACTAATACAAAATAAATATATATATATATATATATATATATATATATATATATATATATATATATATGTGTGTGTGTGTGTGTCAGTGATGTCTGCACATAGGTATATATATATATATATATATATATATATATATAGATATAATAATACAGTTACATCAATAGCCATATATATAAGCATCTATGAACACACTTCGTGACACAGAGGCACTCCAAAGGAATTGGAGTGTACACAAAACACATGCAGCTCTGGTATAATAACAATTAATATTAACCTAATTCACCATAGAAGGAGAGATTGTTGTGTATGTGAAGATTGGGGTAGGGGAGGAATGATGGGTAATGCAATCATGCATCAAGGAGGGCCTGGGTCGGATGTCCAATAAGTGAACTGGCAGGGCATACATGGAGTATGGGGACAATATAAAAAGGACATAAAGCAAGAACCTTGCTCATTCATAATACACCCTGTCATGTCACATTGCAACACCTACTTTCTCAAACATATGAACATTAACATGTATCAGACATTTGTACATCAACTGATTGTCACATTTGTTTTCATTACTGAGGAATGCCTGTAGTATAATGTATATTCTAAACACCATATCATTTGTGCATATCTGAGATGCCTTAGTGGTAATTTTGAGGGCCAGATTAAGGGCTTTTGGATGCAGGTGGATTAAAGCACTCTTAAGCAGTTGTAAGCGGGTTTCCACGTGTTTGTGTGACGGTAAATGGCGCTGCAACACGCTAAACGGAGAAGCGCTTCACAGGTTTGACCTTTGCTTAATGTCCCGCAGACCACAGGCAAACCTGCTCACAACCACATAAATGTGTGTTATTCACACTTTCCCTACCAGTGCCTACTCTGACAGGTAAAATAATAACACCTTCCAGGAGTAGAACCCACAACCATGTACTCCATCCTCAGAATAACCTAACACTAAGCTACCTGGGATGTACCTGTCCCAGGTGTGTATACAGACAGGTTAAAACACAAAAGGGAGGAATGTGTTGAAATAGGACAACCTGCCTTGCTTGTACCCAATTAAAGGTGTATGCTCATATATATATATATATATATATATATATATATATATATATATATATATATATATATATGTATATATATAGACAGAGAGATAGAGACATCGATATATACAGGTGTAAATATATATGTAGATATATAGATAGGTTAAAGACATCCACGCATCTATGGAGGTACAGATAAACGTATGCAATAATTTATATATCTATATACATACACACACACACACACACATATATATATATATATATATATATATATATATATATATATATATATATATGTGTGTGTATTTACACACACATACATACATGTCTGTAGACAGCATCCAAAGTGGTCATATCTGAGTATAACATGGACCATAGCAACCAAACATCCCCCAAACAATATGAACATAACATATGAAGAGTATATGCCAATACACTATTACATATATGTTCTATGGACATAGTCATCAACACAGCTGTATTGACTGCAAATATCCATGACAGAATTACTCAGACAGCTTTCATTTTGCAAATCTTTATTACATTCCAATGTATTGCCCAAAGGATTCAAGAACTAACAGTACCTGCATGCTATACAGGAAGCATTTATTAGTGCCTTAATGAATCAGCCTGCAATTACCATAGTATTAGTCCACTAAGGGATAGGTGTTCACATAGGGAAAGAACACCCACACGCATATAGACATTGTATAAAAGGGATTCCTACACACCTGCATGTACTATGTACACCCACCAACATTTACCCCACAACCGAAATTATTACATCAATACATACTGTCATACCATAACCAATAATGCAACTACTGTACAACATCTGCTGAAACCTTAACATACCTGGACACAGACACACTAACATGGCCCTATGTGAAATAGTTCCCGTTATACAATTGAACAGCTCCTGATGTAACAGGGTTTGTATGAACTAATCCCATTTCAGAGGGTTCAAAGGTTCGTACACCAGGAAATTTTACCGAGTACTGATTATTAGCACAGTATGATACACAGTAACACCAAACTAAATATGTCTGGTAAGCACACTGTAAACCCCTTAACATTATATGCATAGCTATGCAGCCTTGAGCTGGTCAAACAACCTGGCCAGACTGACACATATGCAGAAGTATTAGGTACAATCAAACACTGCACAAATAGAAATATAACAGCAGTACTCACATTTAGACCAACTCCTCTAGTCATTACACACAATATATTACTGTTCGTCTCCATACAGCTGTTGCAATAGATTCCAAACAAAACTTCCACGCTATCTTCCTCACAAGTAAGGCAAAGGGACAATGCCCAAGTGGAGTACTCAGTTATACTCCACTTTAGCCATGGTATTGGCTAAGGCAGTAGCAGCACAGCTGATGTGTATGTAATTAGCTACTTAGGAACACCAATTGGTCATCGGGTAGCACATGTTACTGATCTGTAACTATAAAAGGTTGCCTTGTCACACATTCAAGCCATCTGCATCTACCTGTAGGACATTCCAAAACACTGAAAGACGAACTGAAAATGAGTATTACACTGGTTAATAACACCTCCAATTACTAAAACGGTATGTATAACATGTAAGTCTGTGTATGTAGTATCTGTACTGTAAGAATTACAGTGTAATCAATGCATATAGTGGAAATAGCTATCTTGTAGCGATGTATTGTTGAGCAGTAGTAATGCTTGCAGTATTCTGTGTGTGTACTGCTGTAGGTCACACGGCACACTCTACATACACCACAAGGGATGATATGGGCTTGGAACCCACCAATTCGCTTCCAGCCACTGTCAGTGTCAGGATTGGTCCAACAAGTATGTGCTATAACAGGGGATAGTATATGTTGATATATTGTAACAGTCGACATATGTATGGGTGTATAAGTAAGATGAACAGGTTAAAGTTGGGCTTACCGTGCAAATATGGTGTGCATTGTGGGATAGTGTGCCAATAACTGTGTAATGTATAGTATTCTAGGCAGATCTGTATTCTATTCTACATAGTGATTCTGTTATGTTATGCAAACAGTAGTCTATTGGCAATTACAGTACTCAGTGACAGGATACATAGCATTAGTATTCATCTGAAAAGTTAACAGCATGACAGAAAAGATAATTGGAAGAGCCAAGTAACTATCCATGCACATAACACATGTAATATCCACATCTCTACTATCGTTTGCAAGCAATAACAGCTGTGCATGTGTACATGTTATGCAAATGTGTAGTGACCCTTGTTACAGGGCTGGGCCAAATGGCTATGTGCACACCTACATAGAGTGGATATTGAGAGTACAGACACACTGGTTGAACTACCAGGTTTGTGTAGCCCATCCTCTCATTGCCAACCTAACAGCCTCCTGCACATACTGTATGTAAGGTTGTGCACAGTACTGGTAATGAAACAGGTTGCATATCATCTTTAACTCCAGTGTAACATCTGCAGTAGGAGTGTAAGATGTAGGAGACAGCTGCCCATGTATAATAGCAGCATCATTGGTGATGGCTCACACTATCTGATTATATCCTGGTCATGTTGATAGTGGCATCAGAGCCTATTGATACAAGACTCTGTTTGGGGAGTGGGTGTCTGTGCCCAACAGAGCTCATGGTCCTGAAGAATATGTGAGTATATACCCAGAGAATGAAACAGACTTGTAGACACTTGCAGCACGTACCAAGTCCTATGCAAGAGGGTTTGCACGGTCCAAACCATGTATCCAAATTAACCAAATAGACCAGCAAGGCAGCACAGAGTTCAATAAATTTATTAGATACTTGTGTCCATAACAGACTAGTTTCGGCAAACAGCCTTCCTCAGTGTAACACAATGTAGTCAAGTTACATTTTAATCATCTTTTAAATACTTATCCAGAGCCAATCACAATAATTTGCTCATGAATATTAATAAATTTGAAACATCTTCATTTTATAGAAAATACAAAGGGTACTGTATATATTAATAAAGTCAATCCTGAATGTAAGGTGAACCACCCCAAAGAGGTGCAAACACAGAATTGAAGAGTTATGATAATATTATGGTATATCCATTCTCATGCTCACATTAGAAAAGGACAGTGTTTGAATAGCCATAAACCCTGGCTACTAATCCAATCTTCATCAAAAGCACCAAAAGTGTAATGCTCAAGTTAAATGGACTAACAAAATTGATAAAAAATATAGAACATATATATAAGAAATCATAATGAATATACATATATGAATGTATATGGGTGTACAAAATTACTGAAATAAAAATAGAAAAATGATGAATAAAAAATAAAATAGATAATAAATACAAATCAGCAACATCCACAATGAAAATCTTATATCGAAGATTAAGCCCATAACATATATCGTTAGCTTCCAAGACTGATAATGTACTAGTAAATGTAGCTATATATTAATAACTTGTCTAAGATAATAGTGAAAACAGTCCTGAGAATTAACATGAACATCCCGAAAAAATGTGTTCATGAGATATAGCCACTTGTTTACATAATATAGTCTATCCATCCTGTCATATACCCATATTTTATCAATCAATGTATGTATAGCAATAGTCCTTAGCTTTTCAACAATTATTCATTTGAGGCACCAAAAATGTTGCATATCAGGTATTTGGGGTAAGAGGCCTGAACATTCTACATCCGAATAATGGGGAAATCACAGGCATATGTATACCGCTAATAAGGTAAATATACACTTAAATTAAATTTGTGTATGCCATTATACATACTGTATGGTCCATGCTGAGAATCTTCAGTTGAGTGTTGAAAAATAAAAATCAAAATCAAAAGACATATTCCTAACCACCAAGATCTAAACAAGTATGTTGATATGTGGAACTAATTGGGATACTGTGTGAAAGACTGTGTAAAGCTTATATGACCACATTGATTCAAATTGGTCAATATGTTACACATGCAAATGATCCATATGCTATGTATAATTAAAGTAGGGCTCATGATCAATACCAGCCAAGATGCTAAATGTTCATGGTCCCTAGATAAAGGATATCCTGAAGAAATATAATCCACTTGTTGGAGTCAGTTGAATCAACATAAATGTTATCAAATAGCGAACTTCTCCTATAACCAACTTCTCCTATAGATGGTCATTCAATCCGGGATGAAATAAACCCCCCAATGTAGTAATCCAGTATTTCTCCTTTTGGTCCAGTGACCCATGCCAGCCCTGTTTATTGGTTCTATCTCCAGAAATGCGGTCAATAACCATAAAGGTAAACCTAGCCTGAGGATGTTTTAATGTGTGTTGATATAGAGCGCTAGTCTCCTTATGGTTTTTCATATCGCTACGGTGTTCATTCATCCTTAGTCTCAAAGCCCTTGAGGTTTGTCCAACATAAAATCCCCCACAGTAACACGAGGCCAGGTACACCACCCAATCGCTACTGCAATTACCAAAACCTTGATGTCAAAAATTCTACTGGTGTTGCGACTGGTAAACTCCTTGGATTTATGCATATATTGGCAGGATCCACAATGGCCACAAGGGAATGAACCAATAAGTTCATCACCATAGAGTGTCAGTTGTTTATGGGTCGTCCCCCCACTTGCCATATGTTTGAAATGTGAAAAGTAAGAACCTAAGGTTTTACCTCGTTTATATGAGAAAAGACAACGGGGTCCCAAGATACTCCGTAGCTTTTCATTAGCCAGTAGAATATTCCAATGTTTGTTAATAATGTTTTTAATCATATTAACATTTCGGCCATATGTGGTGATGAACCTGACATCTGTACTGCGTGATGATTGATTTTTGTTCTTATTGTGATATTGTAATAGATCATCCCTTTCAAGAGTATTAGCTCTACTCTGTGCAGACAGAATATCAAATCTGTCATATCCCCTTTCGGTAAATCTCCGACCGAGATCCCTACTGGCCATTTGGTATTCCTCTATATTTGAACTGAGCCGTTTGATACGTATGAACTGGGATATAGGAATACTCCTGATGGTGTGACGGGGGTGTAAACTTGATGCGTGTAACAGGGTATTGTATTGAGGGTATTTACGATAAACCCTAGTAGACAAAGTGTTGTCTGAGTTCCTATATACAGTGACATCCAAAAAACTGATGCTGTTTCTATCATATGACACAGAAAATTCTATTCCCCAGACATTATCATTAAGATACTCAACAAATTCCCTTAGGTAACACACATCAGCCCGCCACACCAACCAGCAGTCGTCCAGGTAGCGTCTCCAAATGTCCATTTCCACCTGAAAGATATTATGTGACGTATCATAAATCATATATTCTTCAACATAGGCCATAAATAGGTCAGCGTATATGGGGGCAAAGGATGCCCCCATAGCTGTTCCTTGTAGCTGCCAGTAGCATTGGCCTTGGAAATACAGGACATTCTTATTTAACACATGTTCAGACATACATATCAAAAGAGTGTTAAAGCCCGGTGAATATAGATTAGCCCTTTCCAACCAATATTGTATAGATTGAAGACCCGCCCAATGTGGTATGCTTGTATATAATGATTTCACATCCAAAGTACATAAATACCATTCGGGTTCCAATTGAGTTTCCCTGATAATTTGTAGAAACTGAGTGGTGTCCTGCAACCTAGATCTTATGTGTTCCAATAGGGGTTTAAGATATTTGGTAAGGAAGGCCGACAATGGTTCGGTCAAAGAACCTATTCCTGAGACTATTGGTCTGCCTGGTGGTTTTACTAAAGATTTATGAATTTTGGGTAAAAGGTACAGTATCTGTTTGCATGGTTCAGAAACCATAAGTGAATCCAAACATTTCTTGTTAATAATACCCTCCTCATAGGCTAGCCGCAAAAACAATCAATTTCATCCTTAAATACTGGTGTAGGGTCTATAGACATGTTCATATAGCACTTAGCATCTGACAATTGGGTTAGCCCTTCCTGGACATAATCCGCAGTATTCCAGACCACAACCGCACCTCCTTTATCAGCAGGGACAATAACTATATCTTTATTGTCACACAAAGTATTCAGAGCTATCCTGTCTTCAGAGGTTAGATTACTAGCCAACATGATATGTCCCATATTCTCAAAGTGAATATCCCTCAAAATACTGTCCATAAAAATGGAAACGTGTTTATTCATAGGAGGTTGGAATGAGGATTTGCCAAAACGGAAGTCCCCAGAAGGTTCTGACTGGTTATCCTCAAAAAACAGTCTGAGATTTAATCTCCTACAAAAGGCCTGTAAATCCTGTACTATATGATATTCCTGGCTGAAAAATGAGGGAATATAGTTTAAACCCTTGTTTAGTAATGCAACCTGTTCATCTGTCAATATAGTTTTAGATAAGTTTAACACATTCTGAGTGGACCCTGATGTATCACCTATTTCAAGAAATTGTCCAGTAGACCCTGAAGGGAGACCGGAGTATTTGGTCTTTCTGTGCTTCCTACCGCCCCGGTGTCCCTTACTCCCTCTAAAGGGGAAATTTTGTTAGTTTTCTTCCTGTTAGGCGAAACCCTTTCCCCAGATGCCTCAAAATCAGTAAGGGAGGATTCATCACCAGAGGTACTGTATGAGCTCTCCCCCTTATTCTTGAGAATAGAACGTGGTCTCTTTTTGGTGCGACTGGGCCCCGTTCTAACCTGATTAGTATCGACAAATCTGACCGATCTACTGAAATCAAATGGTTTCCCCCTTTGATAATCGGAAAAATCACGATGAAATTTCTTAATTTTACGTTCTTTTAAGGATTTTTCATGCTCCATCAGTTCTGAAGATAATTTTTTAATATTATCCTGATATTTTGGGGAGGATTCAAACTTATGAACCTCAGAGCATATGTTTTTGATTTCCAATATATTGGAATCTACTGTCCTTTCATAATATTGTAACAAAATGTTCACAAATGTCATGGATCCAGTCTGAAGAGCCTCCTGCCAATCTTGATTTAGTTTATCATCTGGCTTCCCTACTAGAGGCTGTGTTCGTATTCGTAATCCTCTGGGAGCCATATTTTGGGCCGAATATGCTTTAAATAACTTGAGATGCCAAATGTTGGATCTAAGAGTCTTAAATGCCTTGGTGATTGAATGGAAAAACATGTCACAATCTGCCAAAGACGTCTGAGCCATATTGCCTGGATCATTGCTTGGCAGTTTTTCAATGCTAAATACTGCTATATCTTGCCGATCAGCACATAACCCAGATAGAATGGTATTTAGATCCATGGTGTGAACAAAGTTTGATTATACTACCAGTAAAAACTGATGGAGCACAAAAATGTCCCGGAAATATA
This sequence comes from Protopterus annectens, assembly GCF_019279795.1. Taxonomy (NCBI): domain Eukaryota; kingdom Metazoa; phylum Chordata; order Ceratodontiformes; family Protopteridae; genus Protopterus; species Protopterus annectens. The sequence continues at coordinate 315,087,231 of NC_056733.1, forward strand.
GTGCTTAGACAAAAAAAGTGACTATAATTGACGTACCCAGTCGCATCAACCAGAGAGAAGAAAAATTTTTTTAAACAGCTAATCCTTTATAGAAAGTCACAGGGGCGGCAGAAAGCACAAGTAACACTGTAATACAGTGCAAGTAAATCCCTGTATCAGGTGGAACACCAAAATATCTTAGTGGTAAATTGGAATATTGTTATACCACCATTGACTAATACATAGGATATAGGAACACAACATCGGAATGATTCAATATCAATTAACCAATAGTTGAACACTAATCCAAAGGTTCAATATTCTACACTTCAATGGACATAACTGTCCACTAAAAACAACACCTGTTTGCAGTGCCACAACAAACCACTATGAGTATTGCTAAACTGGAATATTGAAACAATGAATATTGAGAGTACCATGTATTCAATATGCAAAATAGTTGAATTATGTAAGTCAAATGATCAATATTGGACACAAATATAAACCATATTAGATTCAGTTTAGATGATCTGTTAGAAAAACCTTCATAAATATTATAAAGTCCCTCTCTCAACCAAATAATTATACTAGTCACCATATATTTGGTGTGTTCTCAGTTGGTATCTATATGCAATATTCACTCAATTAACACATACAGCAATAGGTAACAGAGCAAATCTTTTAATCAAGACTGGGGGACCGAGCAGTGGCTCGCTATTAAATAGATAAATGGCAATAACTAACAGAGTCAAAAAACATAAATTCTGCTATAAATCAGTACAACCATATGTATGGTATATCCATTGGTATGTTTGACTTTTTAAAGACACTATAATTCCCAACACTGAAAATTAGGCAACATATAACAAATCACAACCATTGTTGTCCCTCTTAAACTTGTATGTTGGGAGAATCACAAAAACGGCCCGATTGGTTATACATCCATCCTATTTGATATTATACCTTCAAGGAATCATATCAACTATTATATGTATAATACACACTAAAGTCAGGCACCTTTACAGGTATCCATACCCCCGTTGGCTGGCCTATCCAATGGCAAAAAACTAAATCTGTCAGTGATTCCAAACATTCAATGTTTTTAGGATTCCTTTAGCACACTGTCTAATGATCCCAAAGTGAATAATATAACTTGTACACTAGCAGGTGTATAAACAGGTACATATAAAAATGTCCTGTATCATAGGTAGTAGTGCACAATCATATACTACACTATGTAGTCATTGGGCTGATTATTGTTCCAGCAGTGAACCATATAGGTATACACACAAGGTATACAACCATATATTGTCCAAACCTATAAAATTTTGTATATAGTTCTGACCACAATTAGAGAACCAAAATACAAATGCTGTTCACTATTCAATTCTACACAGTCCGTGTACCCAAAGGTTATATCAAATGCTTATAATGAGAATCGTAATTCTGATCCAAAAAATTTTTTGTAGGAAACATATAATATTTAGAATTCCAGTCCCCCTACACAACATAAGGGTCCCAGATCCCCATCCTGCACTAATTGCAAGAAAGAAGTCGTTCAATAGTTAAATCCAAAAATATACTACTTCTCCTAAGTATCAGCCAAAATAAATGAACAGTATAGGTAATAGTTTGGTTCATGCAAATGTTTGATATAACCCTAAATAGTCACTTCAGTATGTCAAATATATGCCTTCAATATGTCCTGGTATTTTACAACTCATTCACCCAAAACATAATGTTTAGGGATCAAAATACTTTGTGTAGTTACATGCCCATAAAAATAAGCAATGTATAAAGTCAGCACATATTCAACAATGTGTTCGATGCATCCCAAGTTGTAAACCCTCCTAATATAAGACCATACCCAACTCTCAAAGTATATTATTAAAATTCAGGTGTCATTAAGCACTACAACACATAACAAATGTGCTACATAACACTTTTCTAACGAACAATAAAGAAGTTCGTTTCGTTCGTATAAATGTTTGAATAGACCCTAAATGCTAAGTATGCCTTTGAAAGAAATACACATTTGACAGGGGCAAACAATGTAGTAATACACCAATTCAGTGTGCCCAAGGTGTACCTACTGTCTTACACCTCGTTCCCCCAAGACATTGCATTTAAAGTTCAAAACACTTTCCGTGGTTGTAGGCCCCAGAAATTAAACAATGTAAGAAATCAGCAAGTGTTCATAAGCATGTTTGATGCATCCCCGAATTATCGAGCATACTAATCAACACCATGCCCAACTCTCGAAGTATGATATTACTTAAATTCAAGTGTCGTTAAACCCTGAACACCCTTACTGAATTCTAAACAAACATGAACCACAATTTCACCTCTTAAGGTATAATACACATAAAGAATGTCCATATCCCTTTGGTCCGTAGGTTGTTTAGATTAGATAGGTTCAAACAAAATGAATAAGTCCAAACCGCATCCAAGTAGACGTCGCTGTATTCCAAATACCATGAACAGGATGTTTCGCTCAACAGTCTCGAACCAAAATGTCCCCAAACATAGGTATCCCACACACGATGACAGATATATGTTGTAAAATATCACCACAACAGTTCAATGTCCCCCAATGTCCAAAGCTACCAATTCTTGAATTAGTTTCCCTCACAAATGCACCAATTCAGTAGGCCCAAAGACTACCTTGGATATATCTAAGTGTATCTTGCTGTCATACACCTCGTTCTCCCAAAACACTGTATTTGAAATTTGCGAAAACAATTACCGTAGTTATAGGCCCATGAAGTTAAACAATGTAAAATATCAGCAAATATTCAAAAGCATGTTTAGTACATCCCTGAGTTATGAAGCATACTGATTAAGACCATGCCCAACTCTCGAAGTATGATATTACTTCATTTCAAGTGTCATTAAACACTGAACACCCTTACTGACATTAAACATACATGAACCACAATTTCACCACTTAAAGTATGATAAACATAAAGAATGTCCATATCACTTTGGTCCGTAAATAATTTGAATCAGATTAGTTCAAACAAAATAAATAAGTCCAAACCGCTTCCGAGTAGACGTCGCTGTATTCCAAGTGCCAAAAACAAAATGTTCCACTCAACAAACAGAGTCCAAAATGTCCCCAAAAGTAGGTATCCCACACATGAAGATTGATATATAATGTGAAATGTCACCACATCAGTTCAATGTCCCCCAATATTCAAAACTGCCAATTCCTGAAGTAGTTCACTCACTTTGAACGGATAAACCATATAGCCGTGCATCCGGATGAAAGAAAGTCAAAAGCCGAGGGTCGATATGGCCATATTTCAAATAAACAATCAACGACCAGCCAGCGTTCCTCAATTCAAACGCTGATATACAAAAATTGCTGCTTACACTTACGGAAAGACCGCAACCATGTGGCTTTACCCAAAATGGCGCTCGACAGGCCCACAGCTATGCCTCCTTCTTCCAAACTCACTCGTACCCAAGTAGGTGAACTGGACCAAATGTGTGCTACCCGCTCACAATATGTGATACATCAAGTGAGCCAATGTAGCAAAAAAGAACCAAAAGTTATCACCATAAATCATCAGCCAAGAACAGGCTGAAAAACGACTCCACTGCTCGGTCCCCCAGCACAGAGTGAAAATGCAGCACGTACCAAGTCCTATGCAAGAGGGTTTGCACGGTCCAAACCATGTATCCAAATTAACCAAATAGACCAGCAAGGCAGCACAGAGTTCAATAAATTTATTAGATACTTGTGTCCATAACAGACTAGTTTCGGCAAACAGCCTTCCTCAGTGTAACACAATGTAGTCAAGTTACATTTTAATCATCTTTTAAATACTTATCCAGAGCCAATCACAATCATTTGCTCATGAATATTAATAAATTTGAAACATCTTCATTTTATAGAAAATACAAAGGGTACTGTATATATTAATAAAGTCAATCCTGAATGTAAGGTGAACCACCCCAAAGAGGTGCAAACACAGAATTGAAAAGTTATGATAATATTATGGTATATCCATTCTCATGCTCATATTAGTAAAGGACAGTGTTTGAATAGCCATAAACCCTGGCTACTAATCCAATCTTCATCAAAAGCACCAAAAGTGTAATGCTCAAATTAAATGGACTAACAAAATTGATAAAAAATATAGAACATATATATAAGAAATCATAATGAATATACATATATGAATGTATATGGGTGTACAAAATGACTGAAATAAAAATAGAAAAATGATGAATAAAAAATAAAATAGATAATAAATACAAATCAGCAACATCCACAATGAAAATCTTATATCGAAGATTAAGCCCATAACATATATCGTTAGCTTCCAAGACTGATAATGTACTAGTAAATGTAGCTATATATTAATAACTTGTCTAAGATAATAGTGAAAACAGTCCTGAGAATTAACATGAACATCCCAAAAAAATGTGTTCATGAGATATAGCCACTTGTTTACATAATATAGTCTATCCATCCTGTCATATACCCATATTTTATCAATCAATGTATGTATAGCAATAGTCCTTAGCTTTTCAACAATTATTCATTTGAGGCACCAAAAATGTTGCATATCAGGTATTTGGGGTAAGAGGCCTGAACATTCTACATCCGAACAATGGGGAAATCACAGGCATATGTATACCGGAAATAAGGTAAATATACACCTAAATTAAATTTGTGTATGCCATTATACATACTGTATGGTCCATGCTGAGAATCTTCAGTTGAGTATTGAAAAATAAAAATCAAAATCAAAAGACATATTCCTAACCACCAAGATCTAAACAAGTATGTTGATATGTGGAACTAATTGGGATACTGTGTGAAAGACTGTGTAAAGCTTATATGACCACATTGATTCAAATTGGTCAATATGTTACACATGCAAATGATCCATATGCTATGTATAATTAAAGTAGGGCTCATGATCAATACCAGCCAAGATGCTAAATGTTCATGGTCCCTAGATAAAGGATATCCTGAAGAAATATAATCCACTTGTTGGAGTCAGTTGAATCAACATAAATGTTATCAAATAGCGAACTTCTCCTATAACCAACTTCTCCTATAGATGGTCATTCAATCCGGGATGAAATAAACCCCCCAATGTAGTAATCCAGTATTTCTCCTTTTGGTCCAGTGACCCATGCCAGCCCTGTTTATTGGTTCTATCTCCAGAAATGCGGTCAATAACCATAAAGGTAAACCTAGCCTGAGGATGTTTTAATGTGTGTTGATATAGAGCTAGTCTCCTTATGGTTTTCATATCGCTACGGTGTTCATTCATCCTTAGTCTCAAAGCCCTTGAGGTTTGTCCAACATAAAATCCCCACAGTAACACGAGGCCAGGTACACCCAATCGCTACTGCAATTACCAAGAACCTTGATGCCAAAAATTCTACTGGTGTTGCGACTGGTAAACTCCTTGGAGTTATGCATATATTGGCAGGATCCACAATGGCCACAAGGGAATGAACCAATAAGTTCATCACCATAGAGTGTCAGTTGTTTATGGGTCGTCCCCACTTGCCATATGTTTGAAATGTGAAAAGTAAGAACCTAAGGTTTTACCTCGTTTATATGAGAAAAGACAACGGGTCCCAAGATACTCCGTAGCTTTTCATTAGCCAGTAGAATATTCCAATGTTTGTTAATAATGTTTTTAATCATATTAACATTTCGCCATATGTGGTGATGAACCTGACATCTGTACTGCGTGATGATTGATTTTTGTTCTTATTGTGATATTGTAATAGATCATCCCTTTCAAGAGTATTAGCTCTACTCTGTGCAGACAGAATATCAAATCTGTCATATCCCCTTTCGTAAATCTCCGACCGAGATCCCTACTGGCCATTTGGTATTCCTCTATATTTGAACTGAGCCGTTTGATACGTATGAACTGGGATATAGGAATACTCCTGATGGTGTGACGGGGGTGTAAACTTGATGCGTGTAACAGGGTATTGTATTGAGGGTATTTACGATAAACCCTAGTAGACAAAGTGTTGTCTGAGTTCCTATATACAGTGACATCCAAAAAACTGATGCTGTTTCTATCATATGACACAGAAAATTCTATTCCCCAGACATTATCATTAAGATACTCAACAAATTCCCTTAGGTAACACACATCAGCCCGCCACACCAACCAGCAGTCGTCCAGGTAGCGTCTCCAAATGTCCATTTCCACCTGAAAGATATTATGTGACGTATCATAAATCATATATTCTTCAACATAGGCCATAAATAGGTCATATATGGGGCAAAGGATGCCCCATAGCTGTTCCTTGTAGCTGCCAGTAGCATTGGCCTTGGAAATACAGGACATTCTTATTTAACACATGTTCAGACATACATATCAAAAGAGTGTTAAAGCCCGGTGAATATAGATTAGCCCTTTCCAACCAATATTGTATAGATTGAAGACCCGCCCAATGTGGTATGCTTGTATATAATGATTTCACATCCAAAGTACATAAATACCATTCGGGTTCCAATTGAGTTTCCCTGATAATTTGTAGAAACTGAGTGGTGTCCTGCAACCTAGATCTTATGTGTTCCAATAGGGGTTTAAGGTATTTGGTAAGGAAGGCCGACAATGGTTCGGTCAAAGAACCTATTCCTGAGACTATTGGTCTGCCTGGTGGTTTTAAACTAAATACAGTACTTGGTACTTGTAGTACTGATTGCTTATACAGGCATATCCACTAGTCAGCTACTGGTATTTCCTAATGTCAGCTTTGTGTATGTGACCATCCTGGGGGAATGTAATCTCTATGCCATTTACACTGCCAGACCTACCTAACACCACGCCCCAAAACATTGTCTGGGATGCAGCTACAGGGGTAAGCTGGAGGGCAGCCCAGTCTACAGCCATGACTGGACAGGACAGTCATAAAGTGTAGGTTAATGCATGCAGCTCATCAACACAACCAACACATACCCTTACCAAAACACATTAAGGACATCCACACACACTACTGGAAATCACACACATTCACAGACACATCTAAGTATCTCACCAAACAAGTGACCCCCCAAGCAGGAAGAGACAGACACCAAAATACACAAACTGTATGACATAGTTTGCATAATTGTGCCACACCTCTGAACACATGACCTGAAACATGCCCAACAGTACTCATTTGTGAATGCAAACTCTAGCACTATGTTATACACCGACCTATATGAGGGCATACATACTGTCAACTGCCTATTTGCCATGATTAGCCACATACTCATACACTCAGATCACCTTTTGAACTATACACATGGCTCTGGCATATTCCATGTTGTTGTGCGGGACCTGTGATGCAGTAGCCTGAACTGCATGAAAACACATGTAGGAACTGTCAGGTCTTGTAGCCCATGCAGGTATGTCCCAAGGCCTGGGTAGCATTCTGCCATTGGCCAGAATGATACTGCAGTACAGGGACAAAAGGATTGTATTCCACAATTGTCTAGTGTAGTGGTGCATGTCGCAGGGTATCCAGTATCTGTCGTCCTGGGATAACATGGTTGACAGATCATGATGCTTTGCTAGACAGGGCCTGCACCTGTCACCCCTGGGAATTTGGATATAGCCTAGGGCTCATGCTTCCCCTATAGTGCCTTCATCATGCACAGTTCAGGTGAGGGTCCACTGCTGTTACAGGGACAGCCAAGCAATAAACTGCGGGTCTCGCTACACAATGATACATGTCAGAAACACTATACAGGCACGCATGGAGAACATATCTGTGCAGTGGCTGAGACATGTTTCAATGCTCCGGAGAGCACACCTGCATGACCATGTTATAACACATACCTCACCTCTTGCCCATTATCCTTTATTGGAACACACGGGCCGCAGGTGTGTCCATATTCCTGAAGGATATGTACACCACCACATGAATTGCACTTGCATAACATCAGATGCATTATGCTGAGCAACTACCTTTGTGCCACAGTGGAATTCAAAATGCACCCTGAGACAGATCACTCACCAGGCCGGGCACTTCCCAACTATCATAATGTGCTGTAATGGGGAAGATTAGGTCTGAGACAGAACCATAATAATGGCTACTCTCAACTATTCCATTATGAACTGGGAAGACTCCTCATGTACCAACATCTGCGCTCAATGCATGTTGGCTTCCATCCTCCCCACTGACCTGGATAACAGTAGTCACACAAACAGGGCTAACAGTATGCTACACATAGTTAGTCTACAAAGCCAATGTTATGTTTCCTAAGAGCAGAGTGGTGAGTGCCATAGCACCCATGCAGATGGACAATTCATGTGCAAATGCTGAATCCTACACAAATGAACCTTAAGCAGTCACATATGTGCAGTGATTGTGCCATTGAAACAGAACCAGGAGTCAACCCAACACAAACAAGTAGGCAAACAGGTGGTACCATGCTTTAAACTGTACCATAGAAGGTAGTAACTGTTGCAGCAGTGAACACACACATGAGTGTAGGTGATCCCTGGTCAGACTCAGTAAGATGCAGATACACCATATAAAACCACACAAAGCTACTGTGAAACCAATCAGTCACATATTATGAGGCCAAGCACAGAGCATTCTATAGCTGCATCATTAATCGTAATGGCAACGACAAGACCTGCCATGCTGCACAGCACTATGGCATGGGAAGTACTGCACCTACAGAAATAGCACCCACTCATCCAGATTGGGTATCGGAGAACCTAAACCCACTCCCACCTCCCCCCACCCCCAACAGGTACACTTTGTATTATATCCACGTACACAAGCTGCACTCTCTAATGCCATACATACAGCTTTCATGGGACCTGTCAGCATCCCAGGGTATATCCTACACAAATGTAAGAACATTCAGCTATCCACATACATATCATGTTCAATCATAGCTCCATGTCAGGCTGTGTACACACCGACTGGTGCACAGCAACAGTTATCACACCCCACAAAGGGGGAGACACCATTGATAATGGGACATAGTGCACAACTACCCTGCTGAGTCTGGTCTGTATGGCCATGTACCATGGTCAATGTAATTGATGTACTCAGTACAGATGTAGATGACAGTAGGGTTGATTCACACTGCATATCATGACCTTGGCAGGCCCTAGGACATCATCACCCATATTGTGTTCCAGCTACACTCAGTAAACTAGGTGTATATTCCTATGTCACAGGAGTTGTTGGCAACTGGACTGCTGGCAGAACCCACACTACAGAAGGTGTCTGACAAATACACGCACATCAAACCAGAGCCAGCCACAGTAATACAGGGGTCATTCCTGGTACTCCCCTCTTTGTTATCTATACCACATAGACTAACAGAGAAGGCATCAGCCTATTGATGTCTGCAAATGGCAATGAACTAGGAGCAACAGTCGACTCAATGTGTGCTGCGTTCAACATACAGAAGGGCCTTAGTGTGTCAGATGTGTGGTGTGTGATGTATGGCCACAATCTGACAGCTAAGTATTGCATTGCCATCCCCTATGTTGCAAACCCTGTACCCATTAACTACCACCTAGGCAGCGGTCAATATAATGGCAACTGTGTGTATGGGATGCAGCTGGACAGTACTTCCCTTTGATAATTACATCACCAAAAAAGACAGGTTGTCATATGTGGCACCTCTAATCATGACAGGGTGCCATCCAGGAATACAGAGATAACTGCTCATCCATACTCAACACCAATGTGACCCATAATGGATCACATATTTCCTGTAAGGATTATTGCCCATGTGTAGATGGCCTACACTGCCCTTCACAATCCCTAGTTGCACTATGTAGCATGCAGCTTACCCTGAATAAAGCCATGTTCAACCCAGAGGTGTTGGACATGCTACACTTAACACATCCTGATCCCAAACAAACACATACATCATGGACATCCATCTTTCTAGTACAAGGATCACAACATGCTTGACAGATCCCTGTCCCATACACTTAACATACTCTTGTCATACTATGCATCCCTGTCCAGCGAAGCTGCACATCGCCCTTCTCTGTGACATGGTGTGATAACCGCATGACAAATATATCAGTAACCATGTGTATCAGTTCTGTGGCACTGCTTGAACTGGCCACTGAAACTTACATGTCTGTTGCCTACAGCTAGGTAACCTGTCTGCCTAGGCTCATAAATGGCCCAGGGCATATAGCCCACTAGACCACTATGACCATACATGCCACAGTTGATATCCAACCCTGCAAATACCATCAGGCTAGCTATTGTCCCATGTGTTACACATGTGCAACACAGGCAATACATGGCAGGATGCTACACAGCTGTACAGTGCCATGTAGATGTATATGGCAAAACACATACATGCTTGCAAGTTTGCAGGGTCACAGGTCATGTCCCTAACAGCTATGTATGACTATATATGTGGCATATACACAGAATTAAGGTTGATTGCATTAATGTGAACACATCCAGGCATGTGCTGATAGGTAAAGACACCACTACAGGCAAACAGACATGCCCACGTGAAGACAAAATCTACATGGTGTATGAGCAATGTCATCACATGACACACACATATATGGTGATAACATCACATCACCAGCAGGTGTCAAATGTGTGTGACTTATACATGTCAGTGGTGTTAGTGTCATGTAGAGCTACAAAGACATATTTGTAATCTTAATAAATGTGATACACATGTATGTTCAGCTGTACCGCTGTACTTCTCTGTCAGTTACTGTGACCTGTCCCCATAGTTATGTCTTCCAGGTATGCCACGTAGCAGACTGCCGTGATACAGCCGCTTTGAGGATGAGGTCCTCATCCCATACCTCCTCGACAACTACACAATTCTCTTCAGCCATGTGCCACAGGATGCACAGCAGCAAGATGCCCTGTGGGAGGAACTCTGCAGGAGGGTAAATGATGTTGGCGGTCACAATTGCAGCTATCAGCAGGTGTGCCAACACTGCACTGACCTGATAAGATGGGCGAAACAGCATGCTAATGCAATCACCAGGGAACAAGGTGCAACAGGTGGGAGGCCACTCACCCAACCCCCACTCACACAGACCGAGGAGCTAATGACCAACCTTAGGAAACCTGCAGACCTCCATTCACAATATTTTGCTGGTATTGTGGAGGTGGTTGTCTTTTCAACCACTGAGCCTGGACTTGCCTGGTAGGTAACTACTGCACATAAAACACAACCATATATAACATAGTTACATATGTTACTGTACAATATGTAATGTAACATCATATGCAAGGCATGTATGCTCACATGCCACATACTATAGTCTGCTACTCTATGTATGCACAGATGTGCATACTCCATAGTATAGTGTATGGTACTGGCTTATGTGCTAACATAAACATTGCACTCTATAGCTACCACACAGGTGTGGATAATGATCTTACTGCTGTGACACTCCTGTTTAGGTACCTCTGGCATTTTGCAGCAACAGCGGCCTGTGTCAGGTGAGATTGCTATTATTTACCAGGCTTGATAGTGCATGGAACATATTAATTTCATGCTATCTGCCATAACACACATACACATAATGTATGGCGGTACTGGTAATGGACACTGGTCAGACCTGCAATGCATCACACTGATTACCTATGTGAAACAATTGAAGACTATATAGTTGCAGAGTTTCATAGTTTAGTACTAGGGTATCTGCCTTGGGGCATTTATAAGCCTAGCCATAGTGATGTGGCTTTCGCCACCCCATGTAATGGTACAAAAGTGTAGAGAATAGATTTAGAATACTGTGCTTCTGTCTAGTAGTGACACAGTGAAGACCCCCTTACATAATAGAATTAGTTTACTGTGCCTCTGTTTAGTAGTGATACAGAGATGACCCCTGGGGTAAACCTACGATCTCCCATCCACTCGTCAAGATTTCTCTTGAAGAGAGTCAGTGAGGGGCTCTGCCTAACATGAACTGGGATTCTGTTCCAGAGTATGGGAAGCCTCTGAGTTATGAATCTGTCCCTCCAGCATGTCCTATTCATACTTGTGCTGAGGTTTAAATCTTTAGCTCTCGTGGTTCTGATGGATTTGGATTTTTTGAGGTGGAGTATGTCCATCAATTCCTGATTGGACATGGCCTTGTACGTCAGGCACAGATCGCCTCTGAGTAGGCGGTATGCTACTGAATAGAGCTGGAGTTTCTTTAGTCTGGCAGCATATGACATATGTTGGAGACCCTTGATCCTCTTGGTGAGGTACTTTTGGGGTCTCTCTAGCTGTTGCAAGTGCCGGGTGAGGTACATACCAAATGGGGCATTGTACTCAATCATGGGCCTGATAAGGGAGGAGTATAGGGGTAAAATTACCTCCTTTGATCTGGATGCGAATCACTTCATGATAAGGCGGACAAGATAGAAAGTCTTTCTAACCACTTTGGCAATGTGGGTGTCAAATGAGAGGTCAATATCAACTTGGGTCCCCAGGTTTCTGATTACTTTTTCCGTACTCAGTGGGTTACTGTCTATGTGATAATTTGTGGGTACTTTGTTTTTCCCAAAGGGGATGACTATACATTTTTTGGAATTTAGTTTAAGGCCATGACTCCGGCACCAGTTGTCCATTTCAGTGAGGCCTTTCTGTAGGATGTATGTGTCAGCTGGCGTATCGACTACGGCGCCTAGTTTGCATTCATCTGCAAACTTTGTCAGCCACACCCCTCCCATGTTTGCTTTCACATCTGAGAAATAAATGCCGAACAAGAGGGGTCCCAGGACAGAGCTCTGTGGGACACCACTTGTGACTGGCTTTGAGTTTGACATGGCTCCAGCAATTTTGACTTTATGGGTTCTATCCTTTAGCTAGTTTGCAACCCATCTTGTGACATATGGATTTACATTTAAGCTGTTGAGCTTGTCTATGATGCCTGAGTGGGGTATTGTGTCGAAAGCTTTAGCCAAGTCCAAGTAGGCTGTATGGACTGCTTTGCCCTCGTCAATGGCTCTAGTGACTGTTTTGAAAAAGTCAACCAGGTTCAAAAGGCAGGATCTGCCCTTTAGAAAGCCAAACTGGGTGGGATCAAGTGTCTGTAAGTCCCCAATGTCTCTGTTTATGAGTTCCATAATGATGCTTTCCATAGCTTTGCAGACCAGGCTGGTTAAGCTTATGGGGCGGTAGTTACCAGGGTCTGTAGAGGTGCCTCCTTTGTGGAGTGGGACTACTGTTGCTATATGCCAGTGTTCAGGTACATATCCTGTAGTAAGGCTAAGGTTAAATAGCATTTTTATGTGCGGGTTTAGTTCCTCTTAGAGTTCACATAGCACGCAACCCGGGATACCGTCAGGTCCCATTGATGCTGTGTTTTTAGCTTTGCTGAGGACGGTTCTCACCTGGACATCTGAGATGACAAGGAGGTTACATTCAGCTGGGATAAGTATTTCTTCTTTTGGGGGTGAGGGAGGGGAGAAATTTGCACTGAACCTGTCTGCCAGCATGTTGGCAATATCTTTGGATTCAGTGTATTTTTTTGTCATTGTGAACTAACTCTGAGCATATCTGAGGGTTTCTGCCCAGGTTTCTAAAATAGCAGAAGAAGGCCTTGTGGTTATCTTTAGTGTCCATAGCGATTTTTCTCTCAAAGTTGGCCTTGGATGTTTTTATGAGAGAACGTAGCTTTCTACTAGTGCTGATCAGAGATGCCTTCTCTTTATGGGATTTTGCTCTGTCATGCAGTAGCTTCCTTCTTTTGTTATACAATTTGTTTATGGCTGGGGTCCACCAGACAGGATGCCTGCCCTTGGTGGAGAGGGTCTTGGTTTTATTTCGGATTGCATGATCCATGCATTCTTGGAGATGTCCGTAGAAAGCATTTGTGAAGGATTCAGCATTGTGGGATGTGGTTTCCACTGGCCCAGTGGGCTTATAGGATACCATCTCAGTTTTAAGAAGTGTAAAGTCGGCTTTTGAGAAGTTTTTCACTGTAGTCTTTTGTGTTGGGGGTGGAGGTGGGATATGTATATCCAGGGTGATTAGTTTGTGGTCAGATCTCACTAGTGAGGGATATACTTCCGGTGTGGAGCACTTTGTCCCCATGTTTGTGATGATCAGGTCTAGTATATTATCTCCCGTTGTGGGGAGGTGACTAGCTGTTCCATTGCATTTGAATTTATGAATTCCAGGAACCTTTGGGCTAGGGTGTATGGGCTAGAATAATGTACCCAGTCTATGTTAGGGTAGTTGAAGTCTCCCAATATGATGGTGTTTGGTGAGACATTCATATCCTCCAATGTCTTCAGGAAGGCTTAATGGGGTTCCTGAGATTGGGAGGGTGGTCTGTAACATGCTACCAGTTGTATAGCAGTTTTGCCTATGGTTAGTTGCACCTGGATGGTCTCTGATGCTTCATGTGTTGCCACTAACCTGGAGGTGTGGGTGTCCTTGATGAATATGGACACCCCCCCTCCCTTTTTGGTTTGGCCCGAGTTTTGGGGCCAAAAAGCATGATACGAGGTATAGCCTGGTAGCGCTGGGGTGCTCTCAGGAGCCTTGAACCAGGTTTCAGTTACTGCACAGACATCTATGTTCTCCATACTGAGGAGTGCTTCGAGAGCCTGCATCTTGAGATTTAGACTTCTGGCGTTGAGCAGCATTACCCTTAATTTTTTTCCATTTTTGTTTTCTAAGGAGGTGGGTTTGACTTTTGAGCCTTGCCTAAAAAAGGCACTATGGGGGTGGCAAGAGCCTTAGCCAATATCCGGAAGCCCAGTGGTGACAGATGCAAGCCGTCCCTTGTGAAGCAGTGTGGCTTGTCCAACATGTCATCTCAAGCAGACAGACATTGGATCCCCCTAGAATGACACCAGTAACTGAGCCAATTATTAAAGCTGATCATCTTGTCTTTGTATTGTGGCATCATTCCTGGTGAGGGCAAGATGCTGCTCAGGGTCAGGGTCATACCAGCCTGGGCTACATAATCAGAGATTTCCTCTATGTCTCTTTTCATGTAGTCCAGGGAGGTACATCTCAGGTCATTCATGCCGGCATGGACAATGACGGAGTCATATTTGTACTTGCTTTGGAGTGACCTGAGTGCGTTTGTTATGTGGTGGATCCTAGCTCCTGATAGGCAGCTCACCGTTACCCTCTCCTTGTTCAGCCTGGTAAGCAGAACGTCAGTGTGTCTGACTATAGAGTCACCTATTACTAGTGTATCAGGCATGTTGTTAGACCTTAAGGGCTGTGATTGTTTGACACACTGTTTTGAGGTGGTGGATTTTTGGGTGTCTGCTTTGGGAGCCTCTGTTGTTTTGGTAAGTTTTTTGTTAGAGCCTCTGAGTATGTCTTTGTGTTATTATGTGTTTGGTTTGCAGTTGTGGTAGGTCTATGTGGGACTGGGTTTGCTGTGTGTGTGGTTACATTCTCCTCCTGTCTGGTCTTGCCATTCCTGAGTTGAGAGAGTTCAGCCTCCAGTTTGGCTATATAGTTGCATCTCTCACATGTATTTGTGTTTGTTGGGAGGAGGAGAGGGTTTTCTGTGTACATGAGACAATTGTAGCATTGTCTCAAGATTCCCAGATTAACCAGCTGAACCGGAGAGGATGCTAGTAATCTACCGCTCGACATGCTAGAATATTATAAGGGAGTGCTGTGCCTTTAAGGGAAGTGGGTACTCACAGGAGTGGTAGGTGGATGCAGTGCTTACTTTAGTTTGAGAGTGCTTACTTAGAAGAGAGGTTTTGAGAACAAGTGCTAGGCTTATAATAAAGCGAATAGACTGATAATTATAAGAGTAGAGCTTTCTTAAGGGAAGAATTGAAGAGCAGACTTGGCGGAGCCAGAAAAAGTTTAACCTTGTTTAACCAGCGCTGCGCTATGCGCACAATCTCGCAAAGCCGTGCAAATGCGGATTTTAAACAGGGAACTTCAAAAGAGCTAGAAATGGTCCAAAACAACCAAGTACTACAAACTCTTATGCTGAGGTCACTCCTTTAGGGACAGATAGGCTGCTCAAGGCTCCCCACTCCCACTGGTGAGCAAAAAAACTTCCTTCTATCCAAGTAAGACAATGGACAACACAGGAACTACACCAAAGCCCAGAATACAGCAAGCCTGTATACTGGTCTAAACTAGTCGAGGAGAGGTGGGAAAACAAAGATTTTTTTTTGTTTTTTTGAGATTGAAAGCACACAGAAATGCAGGAAACAGTAATAAATCAGTTACACAGGTTAGCACACTTCAGTGGGCAGCCTCAACAGTTAAATTTAACAAACAAACAAACAACTTTCGACCAATTTTCAACTAAATGTAACTTTAAGTGCAGATAATATATAATGCAACAAACAGCTAAAAAAACAGTTTAAGCTTGTTCACAGTAAGCAAGAGAATGTATTTTAGGTAAAAAACAGCAAAAATACTTAAATTAGGAAAGTAGTCACTTTTCTCAGTTCTCTGCTGCTAGGACCACTCTGCAGGACCACGAGGAGCTGTTTCAACCTTCCAAACTGCCAGTAGTATAGCCAGTGAATACAATGGTGGAGGTGTGTTCCATTTTAAACAGGGTACTTCATAGCAGCAATACAAATGGTCCAAAACAACCAATTACTACAGAGCATATGTGCACACACACACTAAATGTGTTAGGGAGCAGATAGGCTGCCCACAGGATACACCCTTGTGGAACTCCCACTGGTGAGCAAAGAAACTTCAGACTTCTATGCCAAGTAAGGCAATGGACAGCACAGGAACTACACCACAGCCCAGAATACAGCAAAGCCTGCATACTGGTCTAAACTAGTTGAGGAGAGGCAGGAAAACAAGGATTTTTGGGTGTATGGCATGTGGGATAACACTGAAATGTGAAATAAGATGGCCATTACAGCCATTGGACTGAACATGTGTACACATGGCCATGGAGGATGGCCAGAGACATGAAGCAAACACACAGTAGAACTGATGTACATGTGTGTACACCCTGTTGTACATTGGCTCGACACAATACAACTATGGCCTTTGTATAATGGAGATATTGCAGATGTGAAACACTAAACATCATACAGGCCTGTGCTCAGCTTGTGTAGGCATAACATGAAACCATCACATAACATATTTTGAACATCTGGAGTGTGTCACAACATGGAAGCATTCACCTATACAGTATCCAAATATATATTGCACAACATCCACATACATCCACATCAAGCCACAGATACAGTACATTCACCTTGATGGTGTCAGACATCACTGTCATGCCTGCTCCTCATGTGTGTGAGGTACACAGATGGCATGTGGGACATAGAGTACTTGTAAGTTAGCCTTGTGTGGGCATAGTTGGCAGGTATCAGTAATATGGTTGCAGATGTGCAGGGGTGTCATCCGTATACCCTTCTGTGACCTTTGTCACACATTCCACATTAGGGTTTATAGTATGCAGTCAACATACCCTACTGCTCATGTCCTCACACATAGGGGCGGTGGCCAAAACAAAGCATCAGTGGCAGATGTACAAAAGTCAGTGATGGTCTGTTAACATGTGGTGTATGTTGCACGCACCATGGCAGTGCAGTGCAATGGTTCAAAGTGTATGCATTGTGTCGCAGGTGTGGGGCATAGGCTACTAACACAAATGGTGCAAGACAGGTATGTATGCTAACCACCACTATAATTATGTAAGGTGCATGCCGCCTGCTATACCACATGCATGCTGTTGTGTGCAACTCATGGATGTATGATAACTACCACTATAACTGCCTAGGCTGAAACTATAATTGTCTAAGCTGAATGCCATCTGCCATATCATCTGCATGTAGCGTGTGTGTCTGTGTGTGTCTGTGAGTATCTGTCTGTCTGTGTGTGTGTCTCTGTCTGTCTGTGTGTGTCCCTGTCTGCCTGTCAGTGTGTGCCCCTGTCTGTGTGCCTGTCTGTCTGTGTGTCTGTCTGTGTGTATGTGTCTGTCTGTCTGTGTATCTGTCTGTGTGTGCCTGTGTGCCTGTGTGTGTGTGTGTGTGTGTGTGTGTGTGTGTGTGTGTGTGTGTGTGTGTGTGTGTGTGTGTGTGTGTGTCTGTGTGTGTCTGGTATAACTTGTAATGTACAGTTCTTGTCCTCCCCTCACAGGTGTTGATGTAGGTGCGTTGCCCTCCTGCAGTCCACCTGATGTTAGTGTCCCCACAGACTCTAGCAGTGATGATGATAGTATGATTGAGGTACAGGCAGGATTGTCAGGGGCTGAGTCTTTGCCATTTGTTGCCATTCCACCTGTCTCCCCGTCATCTTCGCACACAGTTCCCCTGCCTGCACATACCCCATCACCATCAGCCATATAGGAAGGACAGTTGGTGGGTGGTAGCATGGAACAGGGAAGTGTGGTGACTATGGAAGGTGTGTCTGCACACCATGATCCCAGTCAACAGACTGGTGATGTCCCACACAGGCATGTGCCCAGTGCTGCTCATGGGGAGGACCACTGACCAACATGCCCCTGTGAGACCAAGCACATCAGCTAGAGTCACCAGACGTATGTTTTGGACTATAATGGAGGCACAGGCATGTGCTGAATGGCACAACAGAGATGGTCTGAGGCTTCAGAGGGCTGCTGTCCATTCATTAACAGACAACTTCCAGGCACTTGCAAATGTTCACCCTCATCTTGCAGATGTTTTGGATAGATAATTGGGTGACATGGTTGGAGTCCTTGACCGTGGCATGTCAATCCTCGAGCATGTAATGTCTGTGCTAGAACCTCTGGTGGGAGTGAGGAGTCGGGCATGTGGACGTAGGCTAGCTACATCATCTGTTGAAGGTTTACGTGAACATGCTACTGCACATGCTTGCTCCCATAGTCGAGGTAGCATCAGCAGTGCTGCTGGTGCTATGCAGTCCACACCAGGACACAGCAGGTCACGTGCACATGGTCCTGGATGGTCCCAATAGGGACATGATTCCAGTGGACATGTGTCATTAGACGGTATCCAATCTGGACCTCTGTCTGGTAGTGCCCGTACAACCCCTGGAAGGTGCAGGTCATGTGGCCATGGCCGGACATCGTGAACTGTGTCACCTGCCTTGTACAGTCTGCAGCTGTCAATATTACCGCTGTGTAGGCCAGCCACATGCCAGACCTGTGTGCATACATACGCATACACTGGAAACAAATGTAGGGCACCTCAACACACACACACATAACATCCACACATGCCCAATGATATCACAGGCCCTAACACACACGCATGATGTCATCCAATGGCAAAGCCTAGGCCTCTGGCAAACATTATCACCCTGTGCATATGATGATGCCTGTGCCACATCCCTGTCATCCACACCATCAGTGCAGGGACATGTTAATATGGTATGATGCACAGGGTGAACATACTAGGTAGACAATTGTAGATTAATATTGTTGAGTAGTGTTGACAGGCAGCAGACATACCATGTATTGCAGTTTTAGAATGCATTTTGTACATTTGACAGCATGTATCATGTGTAACAACACTAACAGCATGTTGATCTTGATGTTCTGCCTTCCTCTTTCAGGTGTAGTTGCATGTGCTGGGGGATGTTGGTGTTTGTGGGAGTCCCATATGTACATGATGACTACCCACAAGTCAGTAGGACAATACCTGCATGCTCTTTGTAGATTCCACATCACAGTTATATTCACCCATGTTTCAATTATGTTTACTGTTCTAATGATCCAAGGGCATGATAGCTATGTAGTAAGCTATTGTGTTCAGAGCCGTCACATCCATAGTGGGTGACATCACAGGTATAGTTACCTGGAGCATGGAGTGGGTAAAAGAGTGGTATGCTGGATGACAAGGGTAAAGGCCAGTGGAAATAGTGGCTTCTCATTGGGAAGCAGTAATATCCACTGCCATGACAGCATGCAAACACAGACACACCCACACTCTCAGGGATTGCAGACACAGTAACACACACTCTCACACACACACACACACACACACACACACACACACACACACACACACACACACACACACACACACACACACACAGTTGCCAGCATTCGGATAAGAGCCCCTGCCTATGTGCATATCATTATAGTACTACGCAATTACAAGACACGCCACAGAGATTACACATGTACAGGTAGTTGGAATGGCCTAAGATCAAGGTCATTGACAGGGATACTACAGTGCAGTGAGTGTATGTGGGGAGGGAGGTCCATCAGTAGGCTATGTAACAACAGGTCACACTCCAAGGCGTACATGTTAACAAGCGGTTAGTATGCCCGTCTATGACTGATGATTTCAACAGGGATGCTAGACTGCTTTGATTGGATGGGGGAGGGGGCATTAACATTTCACTATGGTAAAATACAACCTCACTTCAGGAACTGGACAGCCATACACACACACACACACACACACACACACACACACACACACACACACACACACACACACACACACACACACACACACACACACACACACACACACACTAGCATTCACAAAGATATACACCTATGTCACACACATACAGACACTTTACATGTGTGAGATTTAGCCACCTGCCTATGCCTTTCTTTCTACACTTCACTCTGTACTGGTGTCAGCAACAGTGTTCAGGAGAGTGATAACATGTGGGATGTATTCTCAACCATACGTGACATATATGGATGCACACCCACACATGTCAGTACTGTGAATCAAACACCTGCCTATCTCATGATAGGTACTACAGCAGTACAACACTATCACATCCGGTACAATGCTTACTAACTCCTTCCTTTGACAACTGTGCTGATGTATGCACAATATATGCACAGGGGAGGTATTACTGTTACAGGTGTCATGGGGTTTGCCTTCGGTGTCACCCTTACAGCATTCTACATTGTCTGTCTTCCACTTCAATTAACAAATCTTGACCTTAGCAGGTGCACAGGTTATCATAGGACTGGTTGCAACACACCAGTGAGCTGTCCTCAATAATCATTCATCTGCAAAGAAGCCCCACCACTTAGTAGTCATGTTCAAACATCTGTCCATACCTACTGTACAGCTTACTGTACTTAGAGCATATCACCATATACAGTTGGCAATGTTGAGGCTGTATTGCAACAGCATGATGTACTAAGACAGCAGTCACCTTAAGTCATTAGACACTGCACACACATGGAATCTACACAAACAGCAATACATGTACACATATGCGGTCTACATCAGTACGTGCACTAGCAGGTCAAGAGGATACATTCCACACTTTTCCCACTCCATGTGTGAAACATAGCTGAGCATTACACCATAATGGATCTTGTATTCATGTACTGGTAGGACACCACCACTTTCAATGAGTAGCCAAGTGTACATATATTACAACAGCACATATCAGTGTGACATACACAGCATTATTTCATGTCATGCTACTACAAACTTTTACTTGACAGTGCCATGGTGAAGCCAAGGCACTGTAATGGTCAGCAGTGAGCACATCATATTTGCCACGCACACCTCATGTGCACTGGACGAGTGCCAGCAATGTGCTCTGTTAGAGCTAGGCAGTACCCTCATTCAAGCATGTGCGAGGTCTGTGGCATGTAAACATCTCACCCCAGCATGTACTGGCTATTGTGATACTAAGGCTAATGTCCAGACAGCACACAGCATGTATGGCTTGCAATTGTTGGCATGGGGTATATGTAGGAGCTGTGGCCACACATGGCTGTACATGTCATGAACATATCACCTGTGACTACTCAGGAACTTATAGTGCAGAGCTGGATTTCTGTGAGTCTGTCAATACAGGCCTTGTGTAGGTCCTATGGTCCTGTTGTTTGGGTATGTTTGTAGGCAATGCATTAGGTGGACATGTCTAAAGACATACATGCCACATGGGGTGTTGTATGATATGATAGGTGTCATGGGTGACCAGTAGGGAGGGGATATTACCTCTGTCAACATAGATATCAAACCTTATGTACTGTTAGCATGCTATCTGCCATGTGCATGTGTGTAATGACTGTAGCCACCTGTATGTAGAAAGGTAAACAAAAGCTATGGTAATGTAATATATATTGTATGAATGTGGGATGTACATATCCAGGGCAGGTACGGTTAGGTCATATCCAACCATGAGGGTGTTGTTTACTGGTGTATAGCAACAACTGACTGTGTTAATGCTGACAACATCCGAGGGACCCTGGTATGTGTACAACTGTGCAGGTTACAAACAGTGGTATTATTACATTGCATAACACATTATGCAGCTGTGTCTGTACATGGCTACATTGCACAGTTGATGTAGGCCTAGCTACAGTCCACCAATTGATGGTTATCTGGTGGTCTGCCATACTATGTCATACCACATATGGATGTGTGTTCATAGTCTGGGAACAAGGTGGTGGATGTATATGAAGATACAACCAAGAATGCAGCATTTGCCTATGTCACCTGTACCTGACTCATCGGTGATGTGTTATGTCAGAGTAGTGGTCTTTACATGTGAGTAGCCTTTATGAATATGTGTACACCACCACCTGGTATGGTCCACACCACTGTTATGGCCACATGTCTGGATCTGAGTTATATGGTGGTAGTGCAATTGTGCACTACAGAGCCTTCAGCTAGGTGTTCCTCACTGCACAGATAAACAGATGTCAGTATTCCCCATTATAGAATCTACATTGATCAAATGCATTACTAAAGCCACACATCTAGCATGGGTTAGCATAAGCATCCAGTGGAATTGTCATGTAGGTGTCAGGGTTTTTACTTCTGTGTGTAGGACATTTGCCTTGGAATGTGGCTATATGGGTAAATGCGACCTAGGTATTATCCACACACACGTGTAACATGGATGCATTTGCTCTGTGTTGAAGCCTCGTCATATGGTCATGACAGCCCAGAATGACAGACACCGGACAACCTCATAATAACAGCAAGACATTGGCTCATTGTTTTGGTTTAGCAGTTACCACCCATACCATGACATCACTGCGTGTGGCATTAATGTGCTTGGTAGCAAATGCCCCATGTAAGGTGACGGACAGCAGCAGAACTTGTTTATATGACCAATGTGAGATATACTTAGGGTAGCAGTCCTGCTAATAATGACAACTACTACCACAGCTGGGAGAGGTCATCTTGTCACCTGCATCTCAGTACCATTACACAAGGTGGCTCACACATTATGCTTGCACATGCCACTGTTCCACATATAATAACACTGTCCACAACCTGCTATCAATGTATGCCTTTCAGGGCAGCAAGGTGTGTGACGCATGCTGTAGGTAGCATCCGCCTGCATGACCCAGGTAACCTATTGTCTGTCATGTCCACACATACATGAATGTGTATACGTAACATATATATATATATATATATATATATATATATATATATATATATATATATATATATATATATATATCAGTACTTCATGTACATGTATGCATGTGTATCACACAGCACAGACACAGATATATCATTTACAGGCCACATACAGGTATCAGGTAGTAAACCAGTATGATGTGCATATATACTAACAGATAAGATGTACCTAACTGTAAACCTGTGTGTTTACAATAGGAGTCCATTACAACATGTTCTGTACATGTAAGTGTTTCAGCATGTACACTGTGGCGTTCAGTGGTTAGAATCAGGCTGCATCCCAAACAGCCCTGTGCTACTAAGTGTATAAGCGTACCCACTGCCACCTTGTGTAATTTGAGTCAGTGCATCCAGCAAGCCCTGGGGTACTAAGTGTATGAGCATGCCAACTGTAACCCTGTATAGTGATAGTAGTTGTCCATTCCGCAGATGGCCATACTCCAGTTCATTGTGCTACAACTATACCTCAGGCCTACCTAAGGATGGTGTGTCTTGTTTGTGCATACAGGTTGTAATGGACAGCTAGTTTAAACACACAGGTCTACAGCTATGTACTTCGTGACTGTCAGTCTCCCTGTTGTTGTCCTCAATTGTAGAAGGGCAGTCCGACTGCCTTGGGATGTGTAATCTCCATGGCGCATCTCGTAACTGTGTAGTACTATAATAGTGACCCTTAGATAGGCAGGAGTTCTGATCCCACCACTGGACACTTTGTGCATGTGTTTGTGTGTATGTCAGCATAGGTTGTGTGTGTGTATTTGTGTCTTCATCCTGTCATGGCGGCAGATTTTGCTGCATTCCAAAGAGATACCACCTTTTGCACTAGCCTTTATCCTTGTCAACCACTATACCTCTCTCTTCCCCCCTCCCCACTGCAAGTAATCGGTCCTGTAATGTCACCAAGCTCAGACGTGGAATCAGTAATTGTAATTTCATGTGTTCTGTGGCACATACCCCAACTGCATAGCACTGTGCTAGTTACCTTTACATAGGCAAGACGTGTATGCACAATACTGGCTAGTGTGTGCGTGTTTGTGTGTGGTGACTACCCTGTAGCCAGGCATACATGTGTAATGTCATTTAGCACACCATGGTAGCCATCTGTGGTGACCGGTGTCTACAAAGTATTACATAGTTAGGAATGGTAAAGAATACACAGTTAAGCATGACTATAGTTGGGTTTGTTATTTTCCTGTGCCACTGTCGAGCAGTGACACAGAAGTGGCCACTGGGGTGTAGGTCCATACCCATCATTCCCCCACCCTAACTCCAAAATCCCCGGGGTAGATTACATTAGCCATCATTTCCCACCCCAAACTCCACATACACAACAACCATCCCTTCTCTGGTGAACTGCTTATGATTTAAATGTTATAACACAAGAGATGCCTCTGTTTTGTGTACACATCAGTTCCTTTGGAACCCTTCTGTGTCACAAAGGGCATTCAGACGTGTGTGTGTATATATATATATATATATATATATATATATATATATATATATATATATATATATATATATATATATATATATATATATATATATATATATATATATATATATATATATATATAGCTATGGCTGTGTCTGTGTATATGCATATATGTGTGTGTGTTTGTGTGTGTGTGTGTGTGTGTGTGTGTGTGTGTGTGTGTGTGTGTGTGTGTGTGTGTGTGTGTGTACATATATATATATATATATATATATATATATATATATATATATATGTAGGTATAACAGTTGTACAGATGTAGACTTGTCTTTGTTGTTTCACAGAGTACAGTACATTCAAGGGTACTGCACATATGTACACAAAGGGACTGTCCCATTTTTTTCAGAACTGTGGAATACCTGTAGTAGAATGTGCATTATAGACTCAATGCAACATGTGTGCAACCGAGATGGCTTAGTGGTACATCCAGTGACCGCAGTGTGCATGGTCAATTAAGACTGCATAAGATACTTTTAAGCAGGTGTAATTGTGTTTTCATGACAGTAAGCAGCAGGTACATGCAGGTAACAGACATGTACAACCCATGGTACACTTGGAATGCCCTTCTTTGGCAATCCTGCTGATGTCACCCACCTACATATACACCTCTGGGAGTGCTGTAACCCAGTTTTCTCCGTAGTACGTGCTGTAATTGCGTATAGCTGTAGTGTGTTAAACTAGTTAGGTAGGGGCTGTATTCCAAGAGAGACCAACTGTGTGTGTTTTGGTCTGCCTGAAACAGGAACAATGCTTTTTAGAGTATGCACACTCTTTATGATTCACATGACCACCTTTGGCAATCCTGCTGATGAGGCCCACCTAGGAATACACCTCCAGGACTACTGCAACCCTGTATTCTCCATAGCACATGCTGTAACTGCGTATTGCTGTACTGTGATAAATAAGCTAGGTAGGGATTCTATTCCAAGAAAGACCAACTGTGTGTGTCTCTGTGAAACAGAAACAATGCTTTTTAGAGTATGCACACTCTTTACGATTCACATGATCACCTTTGGCAATCCTACTGATGTCCCCCACCTAGGAATACACCTCTAGGAACTCTATAACCCTGTATTCTTCGTAGTGCATGCTATAACTGCATATTGCTGTAGTGTGATAAACTAGTTAGGTAGAGATTCTATTCCAAGAGAGACCAGGTGTGTGTGTGTGTGTGTGTGTGTGTGTGTGTGTGTGTGTGTGTGTGTGTGTGTGTGTGTGTGTGTGTGTGTGTGTGTGTGTGTGTGCATATCTCTGTCTGGCCTGAGACTGGAACAATGCTTTTTAGAGTATGCACACTCTTTATGATTCACATGACCACCTTTGGCAATCCTGCTGATGTCACCCACCTAGGAATACACCTCTAGGACTGCTGTAACCCTGTGTTCTCTATAACAGGTGCTGTAACTGCGTATTGCTGTAGTGTGCTAAACTAGTTAGGTAGGGGTTCTATTCCAAAAGAAACCAACTGTGTGTGTGTGTCTCTATCTACCTGAGAGAGGAGCTATGCTTTTTAGAGTATGCACACTCTTTACAATCCCCATGACCACCTTTAGCAATCCTGCTGATGTCACCCACCTAGACATACACCTCTGGGACTACTATAACCCAGTAATCTCCGTAGCGCACACTGTAACTGCGTAATGCTATAGTGTGATACACTAGTTAGGTAGGGGTTCTATTCTAGGACATGGCAGGTGTGTGTGTGACTGACTGTCAAAGCCTGTGTGGAGGTGGTTCTGAGTGTCTAACCACCTGACATGTTGGGGAGCGGATTTTGTAGTTTTCCTATATGGTGTCCGTGTTATATGTCACAATGTCCACCTCACGAGGAGTACAGATGTCAGTCAGCCAAGGGACTGAGTTGGCAAGCCATACCCCTACATCTGGCAAATGGCCTGGTGAACATAGTATGCGACCCTACTATTACCCGGAATACGTCCTGAACCAATGTGACAAACACACTTGCCTAGAATATCCCACTATGCTGCTAGTACCCTGCACATTGATGGCCGCTAGTAGGCATGGTGTGATTGCAGTGGACTGCAGAGGGCATGGCACCCTGTACAGCAGTACAATAAGCACATAATTGCGGACAATGTGCCTTCACTATGTTCCCCACTGGATGCCTGCAACATATGTGGTGCCATCAAATGTGATCCACAAAAGCCATACAATGCCTTACACATGTGCCTGTATGGACTGATGTCAATGACACCAGGGAATACCTGTATCATGCTATCAATGCAGGTGCAGGGTCAACCTGTTGACTATAAGCAGGTTCTGCCACAACAGGCCAGTACTGGCATATCGCAGGATAATGGTCTGTGTTCACAACATGTGCCAGCCAAACCAGGTACACCTGTACATGTCACTGTACATTATTGTGGGACATGCACATCCCAGGGAATGTCCATGCAAAGGAATATCAAACACAGGCATGGCATGCATTGCAAAGCTATGGCCATACACAATGGTAACCAGGATGTCAGGACAGTTCATACAATACCCATCTGTGTGGGACATTGCAGACACTACACCCCTGTACCACACTGCACACCATTGTTGGGTGGCGTGATGCCAAGGATTACCTCCCACCCAGCCTTGTACAGCCATCTTGCACAGCCAACCACTACACACCCATGAAGCAATGCACACATGCATGTCAGTACTGGCACCTTGTGTCTGCGTATGGGGTATGATGCTCCCAACCACAGTCACTCCCAGTATAACTCCCATTGGCATACTGACAGATGTCAAACACGTTCACATGTCCTGGCCATAGATCCTCCAGATATCCCCTGTGGTGCATGTAGTACATGTGCATTACTGCAGTGTTGCAAACTAAGTGATTTGGAAGTGTATTTGTGGGCCTGCCAAAGAGTGTCAATGTGAGTCCATTAGTGAGTATGGTTGTGTTGACAATAACATTCGTTCATGTGAACAGCCATGTGTGCTACACTTAATGTCTGCCTACTATACCTCTGTTGCAGATGTCACACACCAACGCACATGTATGTTCTTACAGCACACCAGTATGTCAGCTTTGTGGCACATGGAGTAACTGCATGCACTTGTAATAGTAATTACTAGTCAGTCAGGGGTTTGAACCCCTGTGCTGCTAGGTGTGTGACAGATAATGCTTAAGTTTTAGTCTCCAAGCCCTTCTCTGATGTACTTTGCCTCTGTCTGTCCCTCCCACACACTCTCTGGTGGATGTGGAGGTGTACACCTGCTCAGCAGCAGCTTGTGCATTGTAAGTGATGGTCATGTTCGGGTGATGGCTTCTGCACCTATTGCAGTCCTCCTTTAGCTGAATGCATGTGAAACAGCTGTGATGATGTTCCCATAGCCATTCGCATGAAAAACACAGTACATTATCTAGGAACATCATGTTGGTGTTTGCCCATGACAGTCACTGTGAGTGGTACCTGGATCTGGTGTTTGGTAAACGGCATCACAGATGATATCTGGATGTTCCTCAAACAACATACACAGTGGGAAAAAGCCTAAAGACAGGAGGGTGATGTGCCAGACATGACTACAGCATGTAAGTGTAGCTATGCTTCATTGAGACAACTGCCTGTTTAACAAGGTGTGTGTGGTAATGGCTATTCTGTATGTTTTAAAAATTACAAGACAGTGCTCTATTTGTGAGGGACCCCCATCTGTAGGGACATCCATGGAATGGTCAGTGTTTGGAACCATTTTTTTCCTTTGTTACTTACTAAACACACATCTGTGAACAGCAGGAGCATAGTGTGATGATTGCAGCCAGTACATGGTGATAGTGATGAGTTACTGCCATTGCATCCCTGACTGGACATATGTCACATGAAACAGTGGTATGACAGACACTGTCTGGGGTTCTTGGTGACATGCCAATAATGGGCCACTGTTCATAGCTGCAGTCACAAGTCTTCTACACATTGTACAGATGTCATGCAGTATATATGCATGTGATATGCTCTCTCTGCAAATGTATGCAATCTGTTGTGTTGGGTTGATGGCCATATCTATACATGCTGTTGTAAGTAATCATGAATGCTGTTGACTATTACTGAGCCATATCTGTGTTTAAACTGCAACACCATAGGCTGTATGGGTTTGGAGGTCCCGGCAGAACCTCCTGTCCCACTTCAGCTGACCATGGCACCGGGCACCAGCACATCTGGGGCCCAGCTTTGGACCTCCACCTCTGTTGGTTCTGCACCGCCTTCTGGTGGTTCTGCCACTGAGAATGGGGCTTGTCACCCTGGGAGCAGGTCCAGACAGGGACATGTCCACTGTCATACAGTCCCGGACGTGGTGCATAGGGGCCTCAATAAGGGGTTTTGAGACCAGATACACCAGCTCAAGGGCAGAGTGTCACATTTACAGGGTGAGGCTGCCCCTCCTAGAAACCCCCCAGCACTGCCACCTTTGCAGCTGTTTTGGTGCAATTGTGGCTGCCCATGGCTGGTGAACTCCATCCCACTGTTTCCATCTGGGGGCTCATGGGCTTGTGAATGCTGAACACCCCTCTCCGTCTGAGGTGTATCCCCCCACATGTGTCCTATACTGACCTTGTATGCTGTCTTGTCTGTCATCCTACATTACCTATCTTCCACGAGCATACCTACTCTCCTACCCCACATCCCACTCTCACCCTACAGAAACAAAAGGCCATTCACTTCCTAGAACAACACTTGCCCCATACATAGCTGTCCATTTCACACACGTGTCCACTGGACACATGTAACCCTTTTAATATGCATCACAACATACTCCAGTTGTCCTCACCCCTGTCTCTCAGGTGCATGATCCTAGTATGCACATGACTCCTAAATGTTCCAGATACACGTGATGCGGATGACCTCATTGTACACACACATCACTACCAGTCCCTCTATGGTTACCCCATTTACCTTTAACATGATGATGATGTTGCACACAGCACCTTGCAAGAGTACTGTTCTCACATAATGATTGGACAGGAACTGTTGTGTTAATGTAAATAACATGCTCAGAGTGATGTATATGGCCAATGTACACATGTTTGCGTGTATGACTGACACATGTCTGTCTGAGGAAGTCTTGATATTACATAGGACGACACCACTGCATAATAAATGCACTGCTGGTGTTTCCCTTTTCATTCCTTTGTAATGCTTTGCTGTCACATGGGATGTACCTGATATATCTATATATATGTTTGTATCTATATGC
Source organism: Protopterus annectens (assembly GCF_019279795.1). Taxonomy (NCBI): domain Eukaryota; kingdom Metazoa; phylum Chordata; order Ceratodontiformes; family Protopteridae; genus Protopterus; species Protopterus annectens. The sequence continues at coordinate 315,117,190 of NC_056733.1, forward strand.
TGGACATAAACACTCACACATACATCTACATGATGCAATACATTTCCTATACTGTTGAATGACTGTGCTGGATGATATGTTTGTGATAAGGTCCGATGTCTGTATATCTGCCATGGCTTAGTGGTATATCACAATAGCTGTGTGTGCAGGGTCCTTGTTTCAAGCCTTGCAGAGGCCATTTATTTTGTTACTGGGCAGAACAAGGCCATTGGATATGGTGTGATTAAGGCACATTAAAGCAGTTTTGAGCAGGTGTGCATGGGTTTGCTCTGTGCTAAGCAATGCTAACCTCTGGTTACAGCTTCTTACACTCAGTTAGACTCTACATTGCTTTACCAGTGTAATACTCGCATACTGGTGACCAAACAGGCTTACACCCACTTTCTCCTGCACTTGCAAATGCACTGCATTTGGTGTTTGCATCTGACACTCACACCCCTGGGTGGGAGTGAGAACTACGATATTTCCTTGTGATGCCTATTGCATTGGATTACATGCCTACAGTATTGGGAATGGCTGTCCATTAGGCGACAGCATGCCGTTCAACTATACGGAATCCGTGGCCTGTCCAGAGTTTGATTCATATTATTGGCGTGTTCCTCTTACAATCTGCACCCATCTGGCTAATACATGGGAACTGACACTCTTCAATACAAATGAGTAATTGGGTTTTGGAACCCACATCCTTCAGCCAAGTCATGCTACTGCATACCTAATAGTCTATCATCTTTCTAAGGTTGTCAGTGGAATATGTGCTTTCTGTCCCTATCAGACCTCTCATACAATTGGGGAAATATACAAACTGAATCAGAGACACGGCCTAACAACATCAGGGACACATTTAAATTATTGGTGTTATTAACCTGACACATTGACAAACTCAGAGCATATGAATTCATACACATTTTCTGAGGTAAATGATGTTTATAACTCTTAATTGTTGTCGTTATTCAGTACGTGTAATTCACCACCTTTCCTCCAAATGTCACTAGTTTTAGAAGAGATTAAGTGGGGCAGAGTTAGAAACTGAGTCAAAATCTGGGACATCCCTGGAAATCGGGGACAGTTCAGAGATATGGTCCCTATTTGTTCCCCCAATGTTTTATGTCCTGTCCAGTGGGATGTGCTCTTAGGGGTTGAGAGGTATGGGCGTCAGCTATGCTCATTTTGGAATATTACTTACATCCCCGGCGCGGTCCTAATATGACTTTGCCAGCCAACACCTGCACGCCTAGGCCCATAATTGTCTACCCATAGTTCCCCCACCTGCCACTCCTCTACAGCACTCATCCTTACTGTGGGTGCCGGTGGGGTATAAACACGCCACTACACACTGTCCACTCTCACCCTGTCGGGACACATGTTGTACATTGTGTCGACCCATGGGTCATCAGGCTTGCACAACCTACTGGTCCGTGTACATCTACAGGCTGGATTGATAATTCATTACCGGGACTGCCTCCGATCATTAATTTTTGGTGTCCCGCAAGGGACATCAATGTCTATGTTTCAAGATTAGACCTGGCAGTTCTCTCCCACTGGTAGTATCCTGCCAGTGGTCTGAGAAGCAGTGGTGTGTTTGCCTTTATTGTGTGTCTGTATGTATCACCAGCCTAGCTAGGGGGATGGGGGGGTTGATGCTATGTGTTACACATTTGTTTATTCGACCCCTCACCCTCATATGCATGGCCTGTGAACATATGTTACTCGTAACTGCTGTATCATATCCTAGCTATATACATGTGTATATTTACAGTCACATATATAGATATCTATTTACATTACTATATATAGATATATCTGTATATGTATGCATACACGTATATTTATATTTTGCTGTCTATATACATATATATATTATATATCTGTATATACTTATATACATTTCCTATGCTGGGCACTGCTTAGACCCATGCAAGTGCACTCAGACTTGCTTACTGGTACTTATATGTGTTTACTGCTGCTTATTTGTGCTTACACCTGCTTACTAGTACCTTATTCATTATGGCAGTGCCACTTTGCTTGAATTATATTTAAGTTAAATATCTCATGCAATACTCTTATGTTGGTTTTATGGCAAAACTACATTCATTTCACATGGACAATGATATGTGCTATTGTTGGGCTTGAACCGTGACTGCCTGTTTGATAGGTGGATGCTCTAAACACTACACTATTGACACTTACGTTGATTCAACTTGTTTTTATCTATTTGAATGAATATGATGTGCAAGCTACGCCCGGCGGAGGTCGGCGATGTGCAGACACACTGCGCTTTGCTTACGCCTTCGCTATTGCTGCAAATCGAATGTATAATAGGGACACGGGGACAAGGAATCTAATTGTGACAGTTCTAGGGAGAGGGCTTTACATTCCACTATGTGCTTTTGTGTTTACTACTTCGATTTTATTTAATTGTTTGTGGACACACTTGTATGCTTAGCATTCATTTTGGCATCCATGGACACTGACTTACTGGCTTACTATTAGGGGCGGGCTCTACTTGTAGGCATAGTAGATTTTGCAGGTGTCGGGGCATGTTTACACCTCCATAGAGCACTTGTACATGCCCCCTGCACTCGCACACGTTTCCTGTGCACGTAGAGGGTGCGGCAGCGCACCCTCAGATATATTCATATGGCTCTGCTGCGCCATCTGTAGTGAAGACGCTTGGCGCAAGGCTAAAACCGTCCTTGCACTGAGCTTCTTGAATCCCGGGCTATGTTTAATTTGTCTACCTAGTTGGTCTATTTCAGTTTTCAAAATTATTGCTTAATCTTTTTTCCATTTCTTATATTTTTGTCTCTGACCTTTATCAAGTATTTTGTTCTCATGGAGATAAAAAATCTTGACTTTGTATGCCTAGATCCTGATGCTGAACATTATTTTGATGTTATGTATTTGAGCAATTTCCCTTTCAAAACATTTCACATTCATTCTGTAGTTTTTCACTTAATGTTTCACTCAAATTAGATTTACATAGTGACTATTTTAATTCCATATAATCTGTTATTAATCGTCTGTCAATTGGTTTAGATTTCAGCTTCGCAGCATTATCTAGCAACAATTTAACCCTTATAACCATGATTGCTACTACTGTGAAACAGTTTGCTTTGAGTTATACCCAATGGGAATTGCTTTACTTGGATTCGAGCATTTTTTATGTTGTTTTTCTAAGCACGGGCTCAAATCATTTACTCTATACAGGTGGGACATGTTTAGCTGAAGTTGCACTTTAGTAAAGTATAAATTGTTTTGTACTAGAACATTCAAAAACATTTTTACAGTGGTTATATTTGGACAGCACAAATATGTATTCTCATTTGTTTGTTAAATATTTAAATTAATTAGTTAAATAGTAAAAATGCATTCCTCTTTGGCTTGTATTTCTATGTCTCATGAACTGTATTATACTTCTTGACCAAGTTGGACTTTTTTGGTAAACAATGTAAATAAATAAATAAATTAATAAATAATAAAATAAATAGTCTGCAAAATGGAACATCTGATTCAAATACCATTTGGAACTTTTTATTTCTGGCATGGGTTAAGTGTTGTATCCTGCTTTACATTTTTATGCAGTTAAAAGAATTGAAATAATCACTGATACAACTGCTTGATTTGTACCATTCACTGAGGTGGATACTCGATTCATTGCAAAGTGCAGTTATCACCTGTCTGTATTTTAAGGGTTAGTCTTTAATTTGGTCAGCTGTGTGCTATGCAGAAAAAAGATAAGTATAGCAACTGTCTCTTCATTTAATAATGAGGTAAGCCAGATGGACAAAATCTCTTTTTTTATGGGTGACCTAGGAGCAATGTCTTTTTTAAATGACTTCCTCGAGTCAAATATTAGACAAGTGGAAGCTGTGAGAATGAAACCTATGATCATTACAGGGTCTAGGCCTAGTCACTACATAGTATTAAACTTCTGTGCAAATAGAAAAATAACATAACTATTTTTAAAAATTACTAAAAAGTATGACAGTGTAATTAAACTGCATTAGTATGATATAAACCTATAGAAAAATAAATCAAAGAGTGAAGTTTATTTTTTTCAATAAAGTGAAAAGTGGTCCTATATAACATTTTTGGTCATCGTATAGTATCTCATATTTTTATGAATTTCTGACTTTTTTGTAAATAAGTATAATGTTGGACATTGGACAGGGGCAGTCTATAAGATACTCAAGGCACAGGCACAAACCCATGCCATCCTCTTGCCCCATTGCCACATAGGGAGTAAAAGTGGGTTATATCAGTTGGGCTTGTAAGGGCTGTTAAACCATTTTGCCTAGTAGTCACCTATGAACCTATAAATCTAAGTAGATAAAATCAATGGAAAGTTATAAGTGTACGTCACTGAGAATGAAAAAAAGGACAATGTCCTAATTTTGATGGTAAAAAAAATTAAATAAGCTTACTTTAGCTAGTACCTAGGAAATGGTTTAAGACAGACAAAGCCACCATCGTAGCATGTGTCCTTCCATGTAAGAGTCATGTTCTCACTTTTAAGTTGTTTTTTTTTTGTATAACTGTCATGCTCTTTATCCTCTGCTTCTTCCCTAACTCATAATTGAGAAATTACCAAACACCATCCAGTCTTCATTGGAAGATCATGATTGCTACTCTCCTCTGTGTATTTTAACAACTCTATTAATAATTTATGTACATGGAAACATTTCATGAACAAGTACATAAAAATTCATTCTACTACATAAATCCTTTATTACTGTGAGATATAAATGTCACAATCATTTCAAAACTATCGAATTTATGAGATGTAAACTAGCACTTCTACAATCATTTTACAATTATCTTTTTGATAGTCATTTAATTGTTATTTTTTAAAAATTTGCACTATTATGGATGAAAGGTATGTGAGAATCAGTTAACTTTCCTTTTCAAGAAAAGAAAAATAAATCATATAATGTGTTGGATCCCAGTGCTAGAAATAAGCAGTTAAAGTTGCTTATAAGCAGATAGATTTTAACACAGATTCATTCTTAAATACAGGTCATGCTAGTAATCTTATGATAAAGGATAAATTCTTAGCATAAACAATGTGACTGTAATAAAGAAGAGGACAGAAACTTAAAAATGGGTTCCACTGAGTAAATACTGTTATTGTGTAGTGGACAGGATGGCTGCTCTGACACAATTCCATTTTTTAATGTAAGACCTGAAAATAAGTGAAATTGGGAACAGGGGATTTAAAACTGAGGAGGGGGCATCTCATATGCTAAGACATGAGATAAAATGTGCAATGCCCTATACTGCACAAGCCAGTTTTCATTTAGGGTTTAATAACACTAAAAGACATAACCATATCTAGCAAAGTATGTTTTTTCAATTGATTACATTTTTAACAACGTGTGTGCCATTGTGTATTTTGAGGTGTTGTTCTAAAACTCTTTAATTTTCTATGGGTAACCAATATGTTATTTTGCATAATGCCACGAAGATGGAAGTTTTGAAATAGAAAGAAAAGTAGAGTTACCATCTGCGTATCTGTCGGGTGGTAGTAAAGAAAACGGAAAGGGGATATTGAAATGAAGTGCCAGCTGCTGGGAATGATGCATGACATGAGAAGAATGTGGTACTGAAAATGGGAGGAAATGAACCTCCGATAACTGCAATGGGTATTCAGAAGCAGGAGCTATCTGGCAGCTGTACCATAAAGGATCTGGTAACATGATTGAGTAGATCGTGAAAGATCAGGAATTCTGTGTCTGTTTGGCACATTTGCACGTTCATAACACACTGACGTCAGGCCTCTGCCTGGATAAAATGATGCATGAGTCACTAGTGACTGTTCAAACTAGAACAGATGATATGTCAGAATTTTCATTGCTGTCATTATCGTTGTTTATTACTGCG
>NC_056733.1:315128069-315288069 GCF_019279795.1 Protopterus annectens
ACACACACACACACACATACTCACACACACACACACACACACACACACACACACACACACACAATTATATTATATTATATATATGATTTATATTACTATTTGCCAATAACTACTTTTGCTTTGACATACTAAATCAACCTACTTGATCGACTATCACATAAAATGACACAGACTGAACTACAATGATCACAAATGGATATCTCACTTTACATATATCATCCATGTTCAAGGAACATTAAATAAAACCACATTATTATCCTATTCAAAACTATCACTCTTGGAATATTAAAGGAAAACATTTCCATAATTATATTTTATGTGAGGGGGCTTTACCCCATACACTGTCAATATGAGAGCTCTAACCCCACAGCCCCTTACTCACAGATGATAAATCTATGATTCCACAACTGCTATCAAAGCAAATTATTAACAATTATGCCAATTATGCTATAGTGCACAATCAATAAATCAAATGTAGTGTAATACGATGAAATTAACTGTTAACACTTCATCATAAAAATTTGTGCTCAGTGAAACCACTCATTGATGAAATATATCTATAGGAGCAATAGTGAATCATTGATTATCAGGTATATTGGGAATCAATATAATTACATTTAAAGAGTTTCATCAAACCAATCAAAACTAGCAAAAGTTGTGTTTTATATGGGGCAAGCTACTCTGCTTTGGCTGAATAAGGGGCTGGTGTTCTCCTTTGGGGGATATTGTGCTAAACATTTAGACAGAGTACATCTTTACCAATAACCTGCTTTGTGGTGAAAGAAAGTAAGAAATGCTTGTAGATCAGAAGGGTATATGTATATATATATATATATATATATATATATATATATATATATATATATATATATATATATTCACTTTATAATCCTGAAATCCTGAAATATCAAATTAAAGAATTTCGAGATCATAAAGCTAAAACCTGACAGTCCCAAAACCTCAGAAGCACGAATTTTAAAATTGCGAACACTACACTAACCATACACCACACACACAAACATACACACAGCTTCCCACAACACACAAACACTCAAACCTACACTACATACAAGAATAGAGGCAAGCTCCCCTGCACCCCACACCCCCATACTTAAATACACTAACTCCACGGTTGCACTACACAGACAAACACACAAAAACATCACCATACAAGCTACATTCCACTCACACACACAGATCACAGTAACCAAACACACTGACACACAATAAAGGCCCTAACCAAAACCCTTAAACATAAATACTTATCTGAACTTCCAGCTATCCCTTCACACAGTGTAACACCAGAAGCGCTACTTCAAAATCTCCGTACTTCGGGATTTTGAAATTTGCGCTTCTTGGGTTTCGAACTTTTGAGCTTTCGGCTTTATAATATCAGGAGTCTGAAATTCAGTATTTCAGAATTTCGGGATTATAAAGTGTCTCTCTATATATATATAGCTTCCAATTTCACATATATTAGTTTGTGACTTCATAGCCTACCCAACCCACATCACACTGCCTGGTCTGCTGTTATCTGTAGTACAGTAGTATGCCTCAAGCCAGTACGATAGGCAACAGTACAGACTGAAATGGAGTACCTGACATAGCAGTGCAGGCCTAGCAAATGTGTATAAGTGTCAGGGGAATCCCTCATCCTATGTACACCCACAGTAACAATCAGGTGTGCCCCCGGGTAGAAATGTACAACTAATAGCTGTATGTAGAAATGTTTATAAGTCTATGCAAAGTGACTCATGGAAGCCCTGAAGGCACAGTGTGCTTCCTGTTGATGTACAACACAAAGGTGAGCCCTGAAGTAAAAAACAACTTGATTTTTCACACACATATAGTATATATGTCCATACTGGGCATGCTCACATACTTTAACAAATTTAGCAAATTGCAGTCAGTAACATACTGAAAGGTCATACTGGGCATGTTCACACACTTAAATAAACAAAGCAAATGTCAGTCAACAACATACTGAAAGGTCATACTGGGCATGCTCACACACTTAGGCCATGTCTGAGTACAGCAGTGGGCCACACATATCTGGCAGTTGCAGTTCTTACCCCAGAAACTTGTCACTATTCACCAATCCTGCCTTGCACACACAGTTATATGAAAACAGACCCATATAATATATTGGACTCTTGTCATAATCAAACTATGTACTACAAGTACTTAAGTTGTTCAAAGAAAGTGAAAATTCAAAGAAGATCAATAAATCTCCGATCAGTATAATCAATAAACAATGAGCACTCCTAACATTATCCAATCCATGTTCTGGCAAAAATATTGTCAAAGAGTCCATAGAGAACCATGAAGCTTTATTTCTCTATGTCATAAATATCAATGTAAACTCATATATGTTCTGAGTCAGTGCAAACTGTAAATGAATACATGTACATAACTGACATTGCCAACATCTTGTCAGACAGGTTCATACATATTTACCCCCCTCTCACTGACAAAAGGGCCCATTATCATACCTGGAGATTGTGAAAACCCAGAAATCACATATACAATGGTTGAACAGCTCTTTCCAAATCTAAAAACACTTTGTCTATGGGATGACATGGTTTCCCTAGCTGTGTCATATGTGAACTCTAAAACAAACAGACCCTACACCTGAACAGTCTGTTGAGACTCACCCTCTGTACAGGATATGAAACTGTTGAATGGGTTACAGCAACATTGGTTCACTCCACAAGTGTTGATGCACAACAGACCATGGAAACTATTGTCTTATAAGCCTATTAAGCCTGATCTGCAAGGCCATGAAGCCCATCATGATGGAACTCATAAACAGAGCTATTGGGAGCCTACAAACACCCACCCTACCCATTTTAGTTTGGTCAGGGGCAGATCATGGTTCCCAAACATGCTAGACTGTTTTCAAGGCAGTCACCCAGGACATACATCAATGGAATGAGCTACACATGTCCCACATAGACCTTGACAAGCTCTTTTCCAACATCCCAGACACGTCATATCCACAAAATCAACAACCTGTGCATGAATATGTATGTCATCTGATGGATTGCCAACTGGGGCACAGATAGATCCCACAAGGTAAAAATTGTGGTCTCCTGTTCAAGCTGGTAACAACTGCTGTCCCCCAAGGCTCAGTGCTGGGAATCCTCCTGTCTGGTGTATACTTTTCAGAAATACAGTGAAACACATGAGGGCTATGTTTAATAAAGTTTGTGGATGACTGCAAAAAAGTTGTCATAATCGATGTTTGGGACAACAGAGACATCCTTAAAAAGGGTCTCAGTCAGATGGATGTGGTGTCAAAATTATGGCCTCAAGCTACAGTCATACAAATACCACATAGGTGCCAACACCCTAAATATGGAGGTTATAATAAGGGATTTATGGACACATATGGATAGTCATCTCTACTTCCAGAAACACATTCACAAAGTGGTTAGAAAATCATGCTATGTGTTCCCACAAACTGCCAAGGTCTTTGCATGTAGGTCAAAGGAGGTTCCCTCTACTCATCAGTCATCAGACCTATCAGAGAGTACCACAACACACTTGCGATGAATCTGACTAGGCATCTTCAGCAACTGGAAAGACCACTGAAGTACCTCAACAAGAGATTACTGGCCTCAAACAGTTGCCCCATGCAACAAGACTGAATTTAACTCAATCTGTACTCTGTTGCATACTGTCTACTCAGGAGATCTCTGCCCAACAGACAGGTCCATGTCCAATGCAGAACTGATGTACATGCGCTATCTGAAGTAAACCCAAGCTCACTGTACCACATGCTCTAGGGATATCATCATCACAACATTAAATAGAACATGTTGGAGGGATACATTACTAACTCACTGACTTTCCTTGCTTTGGAACAGGCTCCCAACCGACATTAAGCTGAGAACCTCACTGACACTCTTCCAGAGGAGCCTTGATGAGTGTATGTGAAACTGAACTGTCACACCATGGATCACTTCATCAGCTCTACTACACAGAGGCCTAGGGAACTAGCTCCATGAGTGGTGATAGCTGCACTCTCTGGCCATACTAATATATGCCTTCAGGCAGATAGCCTATTACCTACCTATGTACCTATATATATATATATATATATATATATATATATATATATATATATATATATATGTAGGGGGAACACAGTATAATAAGCCAAAGATGGATGGGCAGAGATGTGTGTGAAAGGGTGACCATGACAGGGTGCCATCCAGGACTGTCCCACCCAGCACACATCCCAATGGCATGAAAGACATGGGGTGCACATCTCTCCCACTGTACATAACAGCCACCAGTATCTGTAAGCATTACAGTGTATGTGGTCCATGTGCCTGCTGTACAACATGACTGTACAATGAAGTACACATCTACTATCTGTAGACATGTACCTGTCACATAGGTTCATAGGTATGTAGTAGACTATCTCCACGAAGGCATATATCAGCCTATGCAAGTTGTGCAGCTTTCACCACACCATTGGGTAGTCTCCCAAGGCCTAGTTCTAATAGTTAGTACCCTAAGCCCCTTTCTAGTGGGGCTGCTGATGTGATGCCTGGCATGAATTGTCTGTTTCCCATCCACTCATCAACGTTCCAATTGAAGAGTGTCAGCGAGGGGTTCTGTCTGATGTACATTGGAACTCTGTTTCTCAGTAAGGCAAGTGTCTGGGATGGTACTCTATCCCACCAGCATGTTGTATTCATCATTGTTATGAGGTTCATATCCCTGGAATGTGTAGGGTGACTCAATGTTGTTATCTGTAGATGGAGCATGTTCAACAGTTATGTGTTAGACATGGATCTGTATGTTAGGCAGAGTGTGCCTCTGAGTAGGCAGTACGCAACGGAGAACAGATTTACTTTTACCAGTTGTGTTGCATAACACAACTGTTTGAGGCCAGTAATCCTCTTTGTGAGGTCCCTATGTGGTCTCTACAGCTACTGGATATGCTAAGTCAAGTACATCCAAAATGGTGCACTGTACTCAATGATGGGTCTGATGACGTAAGAGTAGAGTGCCAACACTACTTCTTTGGATCCTGATGCAAACCCTTTGTTGATTAGGTGGGCCACATAGGATCTCCCAATCACTTTGGCAACATGGTTGTCAAAGGAAAGATGACTATCTACTTGTGTCCCCAGATCCCTTATCACCTTGTCATTTTAAGGGGATAACACCTATGTGGTAGTTTGTGGGTATTTTGTTTTCAACAAAGAGGATCACTATGCATTCCTCCACAGTGAGCTTGAGGCCATGATTCTGACACCCTACATCTGTCTCATAGAGTCCCTTCTGGAGAATATGTCTGTCTTCCGGGGAATCTATTATGGCAAACACTTTACAGTTACCAGCAAACTTAGTCGACCACAACCCTCCTGTGTTGGCATGTACATTTGAGAAGTCTATACCAAACAGGAGGAACCCCAGGACTGAACCCTGGGGGACATCAGTCATTACCGGTGTAGAGTCTGACATGTAGCCAGCAACTCTTAATGTGTGGGATCTATCTGTGAGCCAGTTTACAATCCATCTTGTGATATATGGATTCATGGCCAGGTTGGTTAGTTCATCTGTGATACCTGACTGGGGATTGGTGTCAAAGCCCTTAGCGTGGTATAGGTAGGCTGTGTTGAGCTCATTTCAATCATCTGTAGCCTGGGTAACTGTCAAATAAATCCTCCCAGTTCAGGAGGCGTGGCCTGCATCTGATGAAGCCAAACTGGGTGTGGTCAACTGTGTTAAGGTTCCCAATCTCTGTATTGTTGACTTCCATTATGATTGGCTCCATTGCCTTGCAGAACACACTTGTCAGGCTCATAGAGCATGAATGCCAAGGGTTTTTTGTGGCCCCACATCTGTGGAGTGTGAAGAATGTTGCTATGCAACATTCTATGGGTACATATCCTGTAGAGAGGATGTAGAGAGAGGTGTAGGTATCCTTGATGAATATGGATACATCCCCACCCTATGTGCTATGACTCAGTTTCTGATGCTGGAAGGTATGGAATGAGTAGCATCCTGGTAGTGCTGGTGTGCTGTCTGGAGCCTTGAACTATGTTTCTGTTACTGCACAGATATCAATATTCTTCATACTGAGAAGTGCCTTGAGTGTGTGCATCTGGAGGCTGAGGCATCTGGCAATGAGTAACATTTAGCTCACTTTGTGGTTATTTGTATTGGTTACGGGGTTTGGTTTGTCCTGCGTGACTGGTGTTCCACACCTGAAGTCAGCACCTCATTGGTCCCATCTGACCATAAGCTAATTACCCTACATATCCACATTCTGGACCCACACCCCCATTAAGGAAACTATGTTAAAAAATGTCTCCAAAGCCAACTTCATGCTTCTTAAGACAGAAGTGCTAAACTGCAGGACACCCATGCAGATGGACAATACAATTACGACTACTGAATCCTTCACAATTGCACGTTATAAGCACTTACATGACTGCATGCATCGTGCTATGCTATCCCAAACAGAACCACGATGCTATCTTCCAAGAAAAGGAAGCCAATCTGGTGTTCCCCTGCCATAAACAAACTGCACAACAGAAGGAAGAAACTGTTGCAAAAGAGGGTAAAATCCCATGAGGGGAGGAGCTCCATGGCAACATCAGTAAGAAGCTGTGATCCCTAATAAAATCCTCTAAAGCTAGTTATGAAAACAAAATCAACACTGACTCTAAAGACAACCACAAAGCATTCTATAGCTATGTCAAGAATCTCAGTGGCAACACTCAGATCTGCTCTGAGTTACAGCATAATGGCACTAAATATACAGACCCAACTGATATTGCCAACATCCTAGCAGATAGGATCAGTGCTAACTTTACCCCCCTCTCACCCATGAAAGAGCACGTCTCTATAATAGAAGACTGCAAAGTTGCTGTCATCATGGCTGCACAGGTAAAAACACTCTCCAAAGCCAGGAACACAGCATCCATGGGACCAGATAACATCCCAGGCTGTGTTCTACACAAACTACAGAGTGATCAGGCACCACACCTACATACCATGTTCAGTCATAGCCTCACCTCAGGCTTTGTGCCTGCTGAATGGCGCACAGTGACGGTTATCCCACTACACAAGGGGGGAGCCACCACGGACCCCAGGAACTAGCACCCCATTAGCTTGATGAGCCTGCTCTGCAAGGCCATGGAATGTATCATCATATAACTTATAAAAAAAGACATTGGTAATCTCCAAACTCTGGACCACAACCATGTTGGATTTGTGAAAGGCAGATCATGTCTCCTTAACCTGATAGATGTCATTGAAGCAGTCACCAGAACCGTAGACAAGGGTAAGGTGGTTTACACAGCATATGTAGATCTTGTCATGGCTTTCAACACCATCCCCCACTCTGGAATTATAGATAAACCCATTAAACTAGGTATAAATTGCCATGAACTACAACATAGGTGTTAGTATACTTAACACTGAAAGTGTGATAAGAGACCTTGGTTCACAGGTGGAAAGTGGACACACCTGTGATAATCACATCCCCACAGTAGTCAGTAAATCCTTCTATGTGGCACACCTCATCACAAAAGGTGTCTCATGCAGAATAGAAGAGGACATTGTTCCCCTCTACTCATCACTCACTAGATCCATAATAGAGTACAATGCCCCTTTTGCTATGTACCTCACAAGACATCTACAACAACTAGAAAACCTGCAGAAATACCTCACAAAGAGGATTAGTGGCCTGAAATACATGCCATACACAGACCGTCTCAAAATGCTCCCGCTGTACTTTCTCGCATATCGCCTACTCAGAGGTGATCTCTGCCTAACATACAAAGCTATGTCAAACACAGAGCTGTTGGACATGCTCCACATAAAACACTCACAATCCCTCTGATCTTTGGCCCAAAACCCAGAGTGAAATACAAAGGGAAGAGGTGTATCCATTTACCTTATGGATACCCACACCTTTAGGTTAGTGGCACAGCATGAGGCCTTGGAGCCCATGCAGGTGCAACTAACATTGGGCAAAGCTGCTTATCAGATTGTAGCCTGCTACAGATCACCTACCTTGTCTCAGGAACCTCACTCAGTATTCCTGGGAACACTGGAAAATATAAAGGTCCTACCAAACACCATTATATGAGGAGGTTACAACTACCCAAACATTGACTGGATGAATTACTCATGTACAACGCCCTTTGCCCAATGCTTCCTAGAGTTTAAAAACTCAAATGCCCTGGAACAGCTGGTCACCATGCCCACTAGAGGTGACAACATACTGGACCTGATCATCACCAACATGGGGTACCAGTGTTCCACACCAGAGATAAATCCCTCGCTGATAATATCAGACTATAAAGTAATCAGACTAGACATCCACATCCCCCCCAGTCAAAGAAACCACTGTGAAGGAATTTTCAAAAGCAAACTACACACTTCTCAAGATCAAAGTGGAAAGTTCCCAAGCCCCCTTGCTATAGGATAATGCTATACAATCTGCAGAATCACTTACAACTGCATTCTATGAGCATCTACAGGGATGCATGGCTCAAGACATCCCAAATAAAACCAAGACACACTCCTCCAAAAACAAGAAACCAATCTGGAGGTTGTTGCCCATAAATAAGCTATACAACAGAAGGAGGAAACTAACACATGATAGAGCAAGCTTCACAAAAGAAAAGGCATCACTGATCATTATTAGGAAGAAACAATGATCGCTCATAAAATAATCCAAGGCCAGTTTCTAAAGACAAATTGCCAAGGAATCTAAGAATAACAACCACAAAGCCTTCGTTAGCTTTACCATTTAGGTGGCAACTCTCAAATATGCTGTCAGCTACTGCAAAATGGCAAAAGATACACTGAACCAACTGACATTGCCCACATCCTGGCGGACAAGTTCAGTGCAAACTTCACCCCCCCACCCCCAAAAGGGCCTATGTCCATCCCAGAAGAATGCAGAGCCCCAAACTTCATGGACATGCAGGTAAAAGTCCTCTCCAAAGCTAAGAACACAGCATCAATGGGACTGGATGGTGTCCCAGGCTGTGTCTTACACCAACCCCAAAAGGAACTACACCCTCACCTACATTCACTGTCCAGACTCAACCTTACCACAGGCTATGTACCCAAAGAATGGCATACAGCAACAGTCATCCAGCTCCACAAAGGTGGTGCCACAACAGAATCTGGAAACTATTGCCCTATAGGCCTACTCAGCCTGGTCTGCAAAGCTATGGAGCAAATTATCATGGAACCATAAACAGAGACATTGGGAACCTCCAGATACTGGACTCTACCCAATTTGGCTTTTTAAAGGCAGAACCTGCCTCCTAAACCTAGTTGACTTCTTTGAAACAGTTACCAAGGACATAGATGGAGGTGAAAGTAGTCCACACAGCCCACCTGGACCTCACTAAGGCCTTTGATACCATTCCCACTCTGGCATCATGGGCAAGCTTACCAGCTTGAACATTAACCCCTATGTCACAGGATGAGTGACCAACTGACTCACAGATCAAACACACATGCCATGTCCGACTCTAAAACAGTCACAAGTGGCATCCCACAGGTCTTGGTCCTAGGACCCCACCTGTTCAGTAGATACTGCTCAGAGTTACAGGCAAGCATGGGAGGAGTATGGCTGATCAAGTTTGCAGATGACTGCTAACTGTGGTCCATAATCGACTCTACGGCTGACACAGACATCCTCCAGAAGGGTCTTACAGACACAGATACCTGGTGTCAAAACAATGCCCTCAAGCAGAATGCCAAAAAATGCATAGTCATCCCTTTGGATAAAACAAAGTGCCCACAAGTTACCACATAGGTAGTAATCCAGTATGTACGAAGAATGTAATTATGGATCTGAGGACCCAGGTAGATAGTAAACTCATCTTTGATGATCACATTGCCAAAGTGTTTAGAAATTCCTTCTATATAGCCCACCTAATGTCACCTAATGTAACCCACTTTGTCAAGTCTGATGATGTCATCATCCTACAAATATATCTGTGGAAAGGAAAACTTCCAGTAATGTGTATAGCATGTCGTGTAAATGTGTACTGCTCTAATATCATAAAGTAGTTATGTAGGGGTTTGAATCCTCCACTTGCCAACTGTATAAGAGTGTGTGTGTCCGCCTCTCCTTGGAGAAGCGCAAGCTTTTTGAAGACTACTGAAACACCTTAAAAGTGGTATATTAATCTTTGTCATCTGATGATGTCACCATCCTACAAATATACCTGTGGAAAGAAGAATTCCCAGTAATGTGTATAGTGTGTCGTGTAAATGCATGCTGCTGTAATATCACAAAGTAGTTAGATAGGGGTTTGAATCCTGCACTTGCCAACTGTGTGTGTGTGTCTCCTTGGTGAAAAGCAATCATTTTGGAGACTACTGAAACACCTTAAAAGTGGTATACTCATCTTTGTCAAGTCTGATGATGTCACCATCCCACAAATATACCTGTGTAAAAAAGAGCTCCCAGTAATGTGTATAGCGTGTCGTATAAATGCGTACTGCTCAAGTATCATAAAGTAGTTAGGGGTTTGAATCCTGCCCTTGCCAACTGTATGAGAGTGTGTGTGCATGTGTCTCCTTGGAGAGGAGCAAGCTTTTCAAAGACTACTGAAACACCTTAAAAGTGGTATACTCATCTTTGTCAAGTCTGATGATGTCACAATCCTACAAATATACCTGTGGAAAAGAGAACACCTAGTAATGAGTATAGCGGGTTGTGTAAATGTGTACTGCTGTAATATCATAAAATAGTTAGGTAGGGGTTTGAATCCTGCACTTGGTAAGTGTGTGTGCTCCACGTGTGTGAGACTGTTGTTCAATGTGTTGTGGGTTTTGCTTTTACTACTGTATGACATATCACGATGACAACAATATGTGCATTACACGTCAGGTAGCTGTGTGGCAAATACATATGCATACATATGACCTCAATTATGTCATAGGTGGGAACCCTGCTTTCTCCATGAACACATCTGTTATCTTTGCCAGAGTGTGCTGCCGCTTTCCAGACATTAGGTCACATCTGTATGCTTGTGACAAGCCTAGCCACTGCAGTGATCCCTGGCCTACATCATCCGTTTCACATACACTCATTACGGTTTCTATTGAATAGTGTGAGTGAGGGTTTATGCCTGAGGTATATTTGAAACCTGTTCAAAAGCAGCAAAGTCTGTCAAAGATGGCTATTTATTATA
This sequence comes from Protopterus annectens, assembly GCF_019279795.1. Lineage (NCBI taxonomy): Eukaryota > Metazoa > Chordata > Ceratodontiformes > Protopteridae > Protopterus > Protopterus annectens. The sequence goes on from NC_056733.1 coordinate 315,139,265, forward strand.
GGTGTGCAACAACCTTTGTGGATACGCATGCAGACCCCTTATTGCTCATGTGATCCACAGAGGAATTTCCAAAACCCTTTGGAAATGTGATTATCAAAGGAGAGATGACTTAACACATGGCTCTATGTCTACATCAGTACCTGTTCCAAATTTTGGGGGATACTACTATGTGGTACTCTGGGGAAACTATTGTTTTGTAAAAGTGGATGACTATGCTTTATTTGGCTTATATCTTCACAGCATGGGTTTGGCACCAGGTATCTGTCTGTATGATACCCTTTTGGAGGATATGTGTGTCATCTGGAGAATGCATTATCGCCCACAGTATGCATTGCCAAACGTGGCCAGACATTTCCCTACTGTGTTTGCTTATACCTAAGAAAGCTATATGCCAAACAGGAGTGGTCCTAGGACTGAGTGCAGGTGAATACTACTTGTTACTGGCATAGAATAGTACTTGAAGGCTGCAAATGTTACTGTGTGTCCTACATCTGTGTGTCAGTAATCAAGCCATCATCTAACAATTGTTTATGGGCAGGCTGTTGAGGTTATGTATACTACCAGAATGCAAACTAATGACAGATAGTAACAACAGTATCACCCACAGCACAGTGTCAAACCGTGTTATACACACAAGTGTACTCACATTCCAAAATGTGTGTAGTACAATGCATACTGGCCACCAATAGAAACTATGGAGTGTTAACACTGTCTAATACAGGGAATGTAACCCTGCCCATGTGTCCAATATGCACGTACATGCAGACAGTGCACCTCAACCATGTTCACAAATGTACACCTGCAAATCTGTGCATACATCCCACACTTACTGTCCACTCTATAACACATGCTGGCAAAACTACACACATCAGTCAAGTGGCACATGGGCAAACAATACACAATTGGAATAAACACTGGTGTAAACAATACTACAGTGATAATTATAGCTTTAATGCATCATGCCTGCTCAGCTACACCTTCAAGAATATCATTACACTTTATTGCTGACGACATGCTACACATTAAAACATTGCTATACTGTAATAAAGTCACCCTGTGCATCAGCACCATGTTAGCCTGTTCCTGCATCAATGTTACAGATGACAGGAGGTGGCACAGGTTTCATCATATGCACAGGGTGTGTTGTTTGTTTACCAGAGGCCTACATTGAGCCGTACAATTGACATGTGTGTGTGTGTGTGTGTGTGTGTGTGTGTGTGTGTGTGTGTGTGTGTGTGTGTGTGTGTGTGTTTGAGGGCCAAGAGTACTGTTATGGGCCAATGTGGATGCAATGTGTGTGGGCATGTGCTTGCCCTAGGTGTCTGTTTTATGTGTGTGTGTTTGCATGCACACAGTTCCACCATGTGGCTGCCATATACAGGGATTTGTGGGACAGCTACAGACTGTACCTGACAGGCTTTACAAATCACCATCTCTGGCCATGGATACAGGACCTGTGCCTGGCAGTAGTGCTACAGACAGTATCCAGTACTAATCCAGACTGGGTACTATCCTCAGAGGTTGACATATGTCCACTGGATCCAGGTCCCTGCTGGGACTGGCCAGAGCCATGTGCACGTGGTCTTCTAGGATGGTCTATGGACAGCCCCCCCAACATTGCTGGGGCTGGTACTGGCACTACAGGAGCAGCTATGACTTGATGGACATCCACGGCGACTCCCAGCTGATGATGTTGCTGGCATACGTCCACGTTGATGTCTCAACCTTCCCGCACTGTCCTGACACATGGACATGACATTGTGGAGGACATCTAATGTCTCACCCCAATGTCTATCAATGACCTCAGTGTAATTATGTATGGCACCTGCTAGGTCATGGATACTGTCATTTACAGAGGCGTTATGAGCCCTCTGTGCCCTTAGTCCCTGTCTGGTGTACTGCTCCATACGTGCCTGTGCTTCCATGACAACCTGGAACATGCGTGTGGTTGTAAGAGTTGTGGCACGTCTGCCAGGGGCATGATAACCAGCAGTGCTCTGATGAGAACCCCTGGGCATCTGCCTATGTAGTACCGTTCCAGACATCTGGCTATGGCTGCTGTGTCCTGATGCATGTGCCATAGATACAACACTGTCCTGGCCAGTGCCGACTGTACACTTTCCCTCTGCTAAGGGCATTGGTGATGATGGATGTACAGGCAGTATGACTGTGTACATGGATGGAGTGGAGACTTGTGTACTGTCAATTGGTGGCCCAACAGCAGACCCTGACAAACTTGCCTGTGCCTCAACACACCTATCCTCATTATCACTATCTGTGTCAGTGACATCAGGTCCCCTGCTGCACTGAACCAGCCCCACCTCAGCACCTGTGAGAGGAAAACAGGAAACACACTTTAAGACCTGTACATGATGTCAGACCACATGCACACATGCACATACACACATGAGCACACGCACACACGCACATGCACGCATACACATGCGCATGCACGCACACACATGCACATGCACACACACACATGCACATGCATACATGCACCTGCACATGCACACATGCACATGCACACATGCACACATGCACACACACACACACACACACACACACACACACACACACACACACACACACACACACACACACACACACACACACACACACACCACCAGCAATCTCAGAACATACTCAATAGCAGTTGATGGTAGGGTACAGTATCACAAGCAAAACAGTCATATCACACATCAGCATGCAGGACATGTGTTGCTCAACAGCATGCAGTGCAAGTGTAGACAGTCCTTGCTACTAACAGTATACATGGCTTTGATGCATGTGTTTTGTTGTTCGGTGATTGGCCTCCCCCTGGAATGCAATGCATACATGGACACAACATTGCTGTGCAAGTATTCAAAACTCTGTAATGTACTGTGCACCATCACTCACAGGTCTACATACCATGGCTGGATGTGCATCTGTGTGTCACATAGATATCCAATTCTGATTAGAGCCTCTGTGTTTTTAGCAAATAATTGTAGACACAGTTTTAACTCATGCATGATGTGTATACACACAAGATCAGTGGTGCATGTATAACTGATGGAATACCATTGGTCCACATACCCAATGTAAAGTAGTTATGGTGAGTGTAGATCATATTGTGGACATGCCAGTGTCATCCATGACATGGCATGCTAAAACACAATTGTAAATTTAAACATCACACATACTCAATGTGTGTCATATGACCGAGCCACTCAATAGCATCACAAGACATATATGTGTCAGTTGTGCAAATGGTGATTGGCATGCATATTGTTTACAGGTACATATGTTTGCACACACACAACATTGAGGTGTATAGCAATGAAAGCTATGTATAGTACTGTGGTTACAATAACTGGATGGGGTGTAGTACCATAAGCCATCATCATGAAGCATCATGTGGTCACTCAAGTTTACAAATGTGTCCCAAACCAGCACCTATCATGCTGTACCAGAACTGCACTACCATGGCTACATTCATCATTTCACAACCAGTTGTTACATGGGTTTGTAAGGAGGCCAATAAGGAGCATTCCCTAACATGAATGTGTTGTGTGTTGGAGAGTGTTTCACTGCCCCATGATAGGCCTCTTCCCCTCAGATATATTATGTGTGCTGTGTGGATGACATTTGGGATACTGGAGTGTGACTTTACAGAGGGTTTGTGAATCCTTCATGTGTAGCATGTTAACATGTTCTGTGTATGACATAGTTGTGCATGTTATGTGCATGTTGTGTATCAACTCTGCCTATCCAATGGTCACTACAGTTTAGCCATATTTGTTTGAGATGGTCTGTGTATTGCATGTGTTTGAGGCAGCTAATCACATTAGTGAGATGTGCGTGGTCTCACAGCAAGCATGTACAGCATGCATTATGGGTAGGTGTGTTACATGTGTACATGGCCTGCACCTTAACTATGACATGCACTTTTTATTTGCAATAATAAGTGTAGAGCACACTCACCTGCATCTGTCCGCTGCCTTGCTGTCACACCAGAGGGACCTACATAGATATGAGACAGTTTGTCAGCGGGGACAGCTGTGGCATTGCTACTGTGGGTTTGCAATCTGACAGTAGAACAGTTTACATTCAAAGGCCTACAGATTATGTTCCAAATGATCAGTATTGCACAACAACAGGCTCCACATCTTCTAACTACACAGTACACATCTCACATATGCATGATCTACTAATAGATGTAACAGTAGTCTACAGATATGCCATGTTACCTGCATGTTCCATGTGTTCTTGCTGGGTGGCTCCAACCTCAATCATGGCAAATGTCTGCTGCTGTTGTTGTTGGGCAGGTGCCACCAGGCTCAGGAGCAGCCTCTCCACTCTGGTGAGGGGGAATGGATGTTAACCCCACCACCTGTTGCAAGCTGTTGTCTCCGTACATCAGAAGCATGCTGACCGACATGTCTAAGTAGCTCACTGCACTTGTGGCGTACCTGCTCATATGTCCAGTTATGCAGGCCTACCACGTTAAGCCTCCGGACAACATCTTGCCACATTGCAGTACGCTCCTGCTGGTCTTGGCTGGTTCTGGAGAATAGTAGGCTGTAGTGCTGAATCATACAGCTGGTAAGAATCTCATCTTCAGCACTACTGTAGCTAGGATTTCTATGGTGTGCCATAATCCCTGGAAGACATAAAGAAAAGATATGCATGAGCAAGTCATATGGCACATTTAACATTATACAGTACAGATATCACTGAACTGCCATATATAGCAACCTATTAGCTGACTGAGATTAAACACTTTCACTACCACTTATCAGTGCTCAGTGCTCACCCCACAACTGCTTGAAAGTGCCTGGCATGCTCTTTATAATAAACCATGTTCTGCACAGCAACAAAATAAAATCACTATATAAGACTATACAAGAGTACCTGGCACACTGTATGCAACACAATGCACCACCTAGCCACAGCAGATATAGATCAAGCCAATGAATAAAGAAATATGTCATCCATCGCAATGTTTGTAAGGTCCAGTTACAGTATTACCATTATACCACACAACTTGTTGATTGCAAACCCGTGGCCAAAATATGTGCACAATTGTAAATATAGGTGCAATACTGCTGTAGTAAACTATAAATGTTGCTAGATACGCAGTTATATGGTGTAACACACATATGACAGAGGACATATTACAGGCATACCCACACACACATCAGACATTATTACAAGACACAAAGGTATGGCAACCCAGATAAGCTTTACGTGTGTACCATACAGTACTGTGTGTCAGTACTTACAAAACCTTAAGTTTGAGGAATGTAATCTGTGATGACTACAGGGACCACACAAAACAGTGGTTCCAAGCAATGTGGACATACACCATACATTGCTGTTTAGGCCCAGAGCATCAAGTAGTACTACAGTACATACAGGATTTGGATTTAACATCAGTACCAATCAATAAGCATACATTTTGTGCCTTAGCCTCCAATGATACACCCCAGTTAACACCAAGGGACTACATCAGACTGTATGCCATAGTGCTTTATCTGCCTAGCAACAGCATACACAGCTTTTGCTGGGATCAAAGCAAGGACCCATAATACCATGACAGAAACAGTTTCCCACTAAGCTATCCCACAAATACACATCTTTGACATATTCACCAACACATTGACCATCACACTCAGTCAACTTTACATAGAATCTATTGCAACAAGTAGATGTGGGTGTGTATGAGTATATATGACTCTGTGTGTGTGTGTGTGTGTGTGTGTGTGTGTGTGTGTGTGTGTGTGTGTGTGTGTATATATATATATATATATATATATATATATATATATATATATATATATATAAATAAATATATATATATATATATTGTATACATATATATATATATATATATATATATATATATATATATATATATATATATATATATACATACATATACACATCCATTGGTGTACATATACATATACATATAGGCACATATACAGTCCAACTTTCATGGTGGGAATATCAATTATACAAAAGATGTGAGGTATACAGTAATGTAATAATATTGCACAGTCTTGTGAGAAATGCATTGAAAGTGTTCACAGCAGCTCAGGTAGCTTTAGCAGGCCTCACTGGCTGCAACATTGCAAACTGAACAAAACACGCACAGTATTTAACCACCACATATCATATACCAGCACTGTATGCTGTCTTGTTTGTCACACACTAAAACCTACATACAAATATGCACATGTCATCACAATAAACAAAACATGCTGGAGGGATAGGTTCCTGACCCAGAGACTCCCCAGACTCTGGAATAGATTGCCCATACATGTCAAGAGCAGAGTGCCCTCTTTGGACAAGGAACCTTTTGATGATGATGATGGAGAAAGGAAATTCACCCCAGGGATCACGCAATTCCCTGTATAGAGGGGGGGAAAGTAAATAATATGAAAATATAATGGGAAGAAGAGAATTGAGAATTGTTGTATAGGCTTGTATAGGCTAGGGGCTGGCTGATAGCCTAGTAACCTAACCTATAACAACCTTCACCAACATATATATGTCCACCCTTCACAAACAGTTGCAATATGTCCCTTGCTCTATGCACATATACAGATGTTAATATATATGACACATATATATATCTCCTTATGTGTGTGCCATACGCACACAAGGTCCACACTGTTATAAATCCCTGGACCTCACAGCTGAACTGTTGGGCCTTGCTGCAACATGAACAGGTGTCACATGTGAACACACAGTAACATTAAAGGGGATATATATAGCTCCAAATGCTAGATTAGCACACTAGCCTAGTACAGCAGTTGCCATTGCTAAGCTGCACTTTAATATGACTATCATGCATGTGTTACTCTGTCACACCCATGTTTATACAAATGGTTGGGCTATTCCCCCAAACAGCCATTGGCCACACTACTGCACATAATACAGATAACATGGATCAGATGTTTGACATTTAATGCTGAGCTACACATTTCACAGTTATGTCCCACTGCCCACAGGTACACACTGAATTGTCCATGGCAGTAGTTAAGAGGACATCTGTGCATAGATACATACTGCTGCCACATATGAATGGTTCACATTATGTAGAGTACTCTTCAAAAACATCTACTACATGCCAGTAAATACATATCTGTTACATACCTTTCCTTTGTATGAGTTGGTATTATTTCTTTTTCTTTTTCCTTTTGCTTTTCACTGTCTCTCTCTCTGTCTCTCTCTCTCTCTGTCAGTCTCTGCAATAGAGTGATTGAGTTTGTTGGCAGCAATTACAGCCTGCTTTTATAGGTATTTGCACATGTGCATGTGATGGCCTCTGCACCAATTGATGGCCACCATTTGCTAATTGCATGCAGCCTGCTGTGTGGTAATTGCAGTAATCACTGTCATAGCAACCCAATGCTATAAATTGCTAACTCAGGTAGGCATGGCCCTTTCAGTTTTCCAAGATGGGGATCATGCTTGTTTGCTGTGGATATCATTGTTTAAGGCAGAAGGTTGGTATAGTTTTTATATCTGAAGCCAAGAGTGTAGCCAGTGATTTAAATTTTGTACTCAGACCTGAATGTTGCTGCTTCCAGTACACACTTGTCAGTGTAGAATTGTACTCACCCCTCAAAATGCTAACCCAAGATACATGGGAGTATGTACTTTCTTTTCTAATTGTACAATTAACTGCCATACAAAACTAGTTATTGAGATGTATTCCTTTGGCACATGAATTGTTTGTGAACTGCTATACTGTGAATATTAATTTACTCACTTCTGAACAGTTTGTGTTTTTTTAGTGTTGACATTAGCACAGGCTGCTCAAGAAAACTGGACAAATTTCAGTACTGAGTATGCCTACCTACATCCTTGGTAGACCCTGAACACACAGGTATATTCTACATTTGGGTAGGGGTGCAGAAGTACAGAAAGCATTATGTATTATTGTGTGAATTTTATCTTGCTGGACTTAAAGGGTTGCTGTGTACCTGTTAGTTTATCAAAGCAAGTGGTCTGTCTGCGTAGCTCCCAACTGTGGACCTATCAACATGGTAGCCAGAGGTTAGCCTGTTATTCTTTGTCTTTGCACCACACCTGTCTTTTCAGCACTGGAACAATGGCATTGCTACAGTTGGTTGCTACCTGTACATGGCTACATCCTTTGGTATTTCAGTGTTGTACTCCTACATAAGGGTATGCTTCTGAAACTCCTTCCAAAGCTATTTGCACAGTGTGTAACAGCAGGAAAGCTGATATGCCTGTGTGTTTCTGCCTCTGCCAGGCCTCTCAAACACTCAGGTACATATTTGAACATACTCAGGGAAAAGTATGGAAAAGTGAGGTACACCTTTAAAATATTAGTGCCATTAAGTTGAGACTTTGAGAGAACCAGAGCATATGGATTAATACACCTTTTCTGAAATACAAGCAGTGTCTAACTCTTACTTATTGTCATTATTCATTAAGTGTAATTCACCACCTTTCTGGCCAATGTCAGTACTTTTCAGAGGGATTCAGAGGGACACAGCTACAATTTGTTTCAAAACCAGGAACATCCCTGAAAATTAGGCACAGTTGGGAGGTATGGCCTCTGCCCTAATCAGATATGCCAGTGATTGTCCTGCTATGATACTGTGTGGTGGTTGTAAAGTGCTGCTGTAACATTATTTCCTGCTAGAATGGCTGCTTCTCTTATCACAGTCATGTAATGCAATTCCACAACAACTGCTGGTAAAGATCCACAGAACAAGTTGTGTGTTATGGCATTCCTATTTTTCCTTTACATTTAGTCACTCTGATGCATGATATATTTATTTCAGCACCAACTTGCAGTATATCTATCGTGGCTTAGTGGTACTTCATGTAGTGTAGTGTGTAAAAGATCCCTGGTTCGAGACTCTTAGAGGTGTTTTATTTTGCTGCTGAGCAGAACAAGGGCCCTCACATACAGAGTGACTAAGGCACTTTTAAGCAGTTGTAAGTGGGTTTGTGCAGGTTTGCACGATGCTTAGCAATGCTTAGCTAAGTGCACAGAAGCGCACACTTGCGCAAACCTGCTAACTACTGCTTAAAAGTGCTTACTCCCGCTAACCCCCGCGATCATTTCTTTGAAAGAAAAGAAAATGGGGAGATAGGAAAGTGGTGAAAAAGGGGCACAAAGAAGGAAAGACAGTAGGCAAAACAGCTCGGGATGTGCAGGGCGGGTGTAGGGAAGGTCCATAGTTGCCCATTTCTTTAACAGCAACAGCTGTGCATATGCAATAAATTTGGAGGGAAATATGAAACCTTCCACCCCTGAGAGAGGGGTGAGGACAACAAAGTATGTTGTACTGCCAATTAAATTACATTTTATGTGTCCAGCAGACATGTGTGCAAAATGGGCAGCTATGTATGGGGCATATTTTTTTTTGGGAGCAGATTGCCCTTTTTTTTCAGGTGAGAGTCAAATGTGGGTTAGGGGAAGTAGGTATATTTGGGGAGGGAGGTTGGGCAGGTAAACAGACAAGACAAACAAGATGCATACAGGGGCAGAATATGACACATGTGGTGGGTGAACACCATTGACGGGGAAGGATGTTTGGAATTCGCAAGTCCATGAGCCCACAGATGGCAACAGTGGAACTGAGATCCCTACCCATGGGCAGTTACCACTGCACCTTCACAGCCCAGAGGGTGGCTGTGCTGGGGGCTCCGTAGGAGGGGCAGGCTCACCCGTGTGTCACGCCACTCGTGCCTCAAGCTGGCTTAGAGGATCAGTGACAGAAAGCTTGAGCTCTCTATGCACCACAGCCTGGACCATTCGGAGGGTGATAGGTCGCCCTCCTCTGCCCATGCTTGCACGGGGAGATGAGCCCCATCCCCTGCAGCGCTTCCACTTGAAGGTGGCACAAGGCCAATGGATGAGGAGGTCCCAGGCTGGGCACTGGACCTGCTGGTGCCAGGTGCCATTGCCAGCTGAGGTGGGACAGGTGGGTCCGCTAGGACCGGCCTTCCCATACGTTCTAGGTTTTGGAGGATTTAATGATAATATGGGTTAGTAACAGTCAACACATTCCCAGTTAGTTATAACAGCATGCAGAAGTATTCCCATTAACCCAACACACCAGAGTTCTAACAGTTGAACATCAAGCATAACACATGCATATATAGAACAACAGTGGACATTACAATGGCATGCAGGTTTAATTGATGGCAACAGGCCACCAATATTGTGGTATTTGAACAGGGAATATGCATCAAAATAAATGCAGATATTTATAAACCAATAGGACATATGTCCCAACAAATGTTTTGAGATTAGACATACCCATTGAGGTGTGGAATTGCATTTTTTATGCACATACAGTAGGGTGGAAAAAGATAGCTCCATTAACAACTTATATATCCTTCTAGTTTACACTACATTCCTATTAACTGCAGTTATATGTCCCCTACATGTATTATTACACTACACAATTGTCCTTAAATTGTGAAATGGGTTTTGCTAGATCTTTATATACAAGAGCTGTATCTGACATACAAACTGTACGGGATGCAGATGTTACTGCTACATATTTTGAGAGTTGCTCAGACACACTACTGCTGAGATGGTACACTGACAGCTCTACTTTCCTATAATTATCTAGATATGTTCAGGTGAAATTATCATTTATATGTTAACAGCACCCTACATTTCTGGCAGCACACTGACATTTCTGGGGACCACAATACCAAGCTATGCATGTGCCAGATTAACCTGTACATGCTGGGCATGAACCAACAGTTGAGGACTGTAAATATGCTTAAAAGCTACTGGCACTCCCTTCATCCACTTTATATGGGCCTACCCAAGTGTGGGTTAACAGCGCTTAATACAACAGTACTATTTCTATAATGCAAGAGTACAACAACATATCAAAGAAAATGACACAGACACACTCCAGGAATTATACCTTTATTAAAGACTTAAAACACTTTTCTAGAGGCTCTCTCATTTATTTTATATAACAGTACATGCAGAATAATTACTAACCTGCCTGGTGGCACAGCCTTAGCAGCCTATCCACATAGACTTGCTGGTTCGCAGCACGGACACCTGTAGCTGTGAAGTAAATGAAGTGATATTGAGACATACCTATCCATTGTATAGACTAGAATAGCAATTCTTACATACTTAAGTCCATGGCTACATACTCAGTAGTGGGGCATTTTCCATCCCACGGGGCCTCCTTGATCCACTAGTCCAGTTGATTCTCCTTGCATCTCTTCAGGTCTGCGTGCTGGTGTCTGACCTGCTCACCAGTCCATGGGACACTTGTGGCACTGGTGAGTTCATGAGCTAGATGGTTCCAGGCTTCCACTCTGTATTGGGTGCCCTGGTACTGGCCCCGCAGGAGTCTATCCTCATGATTATGGACAAGGAGCCAAACCATTACTTTTGACTCCTCAATGCCCCAACTTTCCGCTCAAAATCAAGAGCCCTCTCCAGCACCGGCCAAGCTGCCTGCAGATGGGAGCTACAACCAGTTATGGCAAGTATTCCCACCTATGGAGCTTAAATATGCCTCATTTCCTGCACTTATTTGTGATTGGCCAGTTTTGAAAAAACTCAGCTGAAGGCACACCTGCTTAGTAATGGGTAAACTTCCATTGATATGTATATGTGTGTTGAAAGTGCATGGTTGTGAAATGCTGTCATGGCTTAGTGGTTCAGTACTGTGATTATGGTGCACAGCATCTCGGGTTCAAGCCATGTCATTGTTTTTTATTTTACTACTGGCCAGACCGGCTAGGAGGTGCGGCTGTGTTTAGCCGACTTTGCTCAACTTTGCCCAATGTTGCTCTACATTGCTGTACGTTGCTTTACGGTGCTCTACGTTGCTCTACAGTGCTCTATGTTGCTCGACGTTGCCCGACGTTGAGCTGGTTAGCGCGGTGCGCAGCTACGCACAAACATGTTCTGTTTGCACTAGTTTGTGTGATGCACAGCTCCGCACAAAGCTATTGCGCTAGTTAACGCAGTGCTCAGCTATGAGCAATTACATTTAAATATGCTTAATAAAGGTAAACTTTGCTTAGCATTGCTTCACATTGCTTAAGATACGTTACATCCATCAGTATGAATAACCATTTTACCTTCTTTTATATATATATATATATATATATATATATATATATATATATATATATAAAATTTGTTCACTACTACATAGGCCATTTCAATGCTTTTTACAAAAATTTAAATAATAAATGTTAAATGTCAGGAATAATTTTTATATACAGATTTCCAACAGAAAATGGAGGGGGAGTGGTGGGACTCAAACCAGGAATGCCTCCTCTTTGTGCGAAGGCTCTACCACTACACTATCACTATTTTGCTTAGCTTGCATATACGTTTCTTATTATCCTCTTCAGTGTCTAAACTGCTAACTGTAGCTAAGCAATGGGAAAGCCCGCGCAAACACGCTCAAATACGGGCAGCTATATCGGAAATAAAAAAAAAAAAAAATGTACATTTTTAATTGTACAGGGGTTTAGAATGTGGGGAAGTGTAGTATTAGGTAGGTACACATTTGAGTGGACTCGCTCATGTAAGTAGACATTTCCCCGAGTCACAGACTTGCAGGGGCGTGGATTTTTGGACTGCTCGGCAGTCCAACACGCCCCCTTCACTCATGCATGCTCTGTGTTAGCCTTAGTGTTGAGGCAGCGCACCCTCATTAATGTGCATGGTGCGCTGCTGTCTTACTCTTAGACTGGCTCTTCCGTGTAAGACTAATCTAGTCTTCCACAGAGGAATAGTGAATCCTGGGGTAAGTCTATTCACCACAGCAGGGTTGCTATAGCGAGAAAAATACTGCATTTAGGCAGCGGTTCCAGAACCTACTAAATAAAGTAAGACAACAGAAATTGTTGTTTGATAATAGGTGACCTAAATGAATATATCAGGACAGACAGAACAGGATATGTGGACTGTCTGGGTCCACATGGGTGGAGAAACAGTAATAAAGAAGGTGAGGCTATTCTAGACTTTTGTCTGGCAAATGGTTTGATGGTGGCCAACACATGGTTGAGCAAGAGAGACAGTCGCATGATCATGTACAATAGTGGCCAACATGTAAATCAGTTATAGATTCATCCCCAGTGAAACAGTCAACCCACAGTTTAAACCACTGGTTGCCAAAATCAGCTGCAAGCGTGGTCATAGAAGGCTCTAATGTCAATAGAGACTAGGATGAAGACCCAGAATTGTAATGGAAAGAAAGCACAAAAGTTCAAGGAATTACAAAGAGCTCTAGCACCTCTAGAAAAAACAAGAAATAGGTGAAGATGAAGAAGAAGAATGGGAACATCTCAAAACAGCACATGTTAGGATTATATAACAGATATGCTGCAAAGTCAGGTCTGGAAGTAAGGTCGATAAGGAAAGCTGTGTAAAATGCAGAAGCCTAGGAAGTCATCAAAAGAAATAAAGAAAAAGTGCAGGAAAAAATAGAAGACAGAAAGAACACTGGTTGGCTAACAAAGAGGTGAAGAGAGGAGTTGCAGTAGCAAAAAACAAGGTATCAGAAGCACTCTACCTGCTTTTGGAAAGTAGATGACACAAAGAAACTCTATCAGCCTGTAAGGCAAAGATGGAAAGATAAAGACGATAGTCAGGCTCCCTTCATAAGGGATGTGAATAACTATTTGCTCACCACTCCACAAGACATCAAAGGCAGATGGAGGGAGTACTTCCAGTTCCAGCAGCTTCTGAATGAGTAAAACCCAGCTGAAGCTGTACTGGCCCAGACACAACCTGTGAGGAAAGAAGAGGAGGATCCCACCCTAGAAAAAGTTAGAACAGCAGGAAGAAGAGTACTAAGGAAAATAAAGTCAAGCAAAGCAGCAGGCTCAGATGAGATCACAGCAGACATGATCAAGACATTGGGTGAGAGAGGGAGAAATGGCTCTTAAGGGTAGTCATAGCAGTATGAATAGAAAGACATATCTCAGATGACTGGAGAATAAGCATACTAGTGCCAGTGTACAAGATCAATGGGGACATTTATGACTGTAGGCAGTACAGAGGTATTAAACTCATGTCTCACTGGATGAAATTTCTGGAGATGGTGATTGATAAATGTAGAAAGTAAGATGGGAGATGAGCAGTTTGAATTCACATGTGATCTAATTTTTGCAGTGATACAGATAACTGAGAAGATGCTAGAGGTGAGGAAAGATTTCCACTAAATGTTGTTTGACTTGGTGATAGTATATAACAATATCCCAAGAAAGTTGGTTTGCACAGTCCTAAGATGGTTCAGAGTCCCAGAAATGTTGGTAGAAATACTTCAGGCTATGTACAAGGACCCACTGACTCAAGTATGAACAGTATTCTGTCTCACAGAAGGCTTCCCAGTGGGAGTGGGTGTGCATTAGGGTTCAGTTCAGAACCTACTGCTGTTCATACTGGTCATAGACTACATTAGCAAACAGGTCAGAGGTGGCAGACCAACAAAGTTACTGTATGCAGAAGATGTGGCATTATAGGCAGACTCTGCACAAGAACCTTAGCAAACTATATGTGAATGGAATGCAAAACTGAAGGCACATGGGATGAAACTGAATAAAGAAAAGACAGTTATAATGGCACCAAATGGGGAGCAGCAGAAGAAGCTGAGAACTGAGACAGAAATGAAAATGGTGGAAAAGGTTAACAGCTTCAGGTACTTGGGAGGGTCGGTTGAGGATATGGGAAACCTGAATGAGGAGATCAAAGCTAGAATCTGAGGGGCTGCAGACAACTGGCACAGAGTGTTAGGGTAATGTCTGACAGAAGAATGCAAAGGAATCTGAAAAGTAATGATTCCAAAACATTTGTGTGACCAGTACTAATGTATGGTACAGAAACCTGGGCAGTTAAAGCAAAGAAGTTGAGGAAGCTAGATGCAATGGAGATAAATGCCTGAGATGTGTGATAGAATGCACACTATGGGACAGAACAAATAATGAGGATATCAGTGCAGGAGCCAAAGTTGCTCCAATTGCAACTAAGGTCAAAGAGAACAGATTATGGTGATCCAAACACATGTGAGGGGTGTCATCAGAATTAGTGATAGACTCATGGCAATCAGCCTCTGGCCTTATGATAAGGCAGCATTCATAATCTCAGCTATGCCCCACAGCAGATGTATGATAGTAGAGTGCATTCAGACAGCAGTTTCAGGGCCTATTACATAAAGCAGGGCAAAATTAATTGGTGTCAATGATGTGTGACCTGAATGCCCATATCAGGACAGACAGAACAGGATATAAGAATTGCCGGAGTCCACATGAGTGGGGCAACAAGAATAAGGAAGGAGATGCCATTCTAGACTTCTGTCTGGCAATTGGATTGATAGGAGCCAACATGTGGTTCAGCAAGAGAGAGAGAGAGAGAGAGACTTAAGAGTGGCCATCATACAACTCAGGTAGATTTCCTACAACTCAGGTAGCTTTCCTCCTAGTAAGGAAAGGGCACTAGGGTAGAATCAGAGATTGGAAAGTCATCTTCAGTGAAACAAGTGACCAACAGCATAAATTACAGGCTGAAAAATCAGCTGCAAGCAGTGGTCAGAGAAGGCTCTAAGGTCAACACAGACCAGACTGAAGACCTGGAAGTTGAATGAAGATTCCAATACTTCATAAATGCCAACACCCTGTGCCACGTAACTCATACCCTCACTAGAAGCTCAAACATCCCCATCCTTGTCCTCACAAACATGGCAAAATCCTGCATCCCCCCAGTGTAATGCCCTTGCCAGTCATGTCAGATCATAAAGCTGTCTCCTTCAAGGTAAATGTAAACCAGTGACACCTGGAAACCCCAGGACTTCTAAAAATCACTGCAAAGCAAACTTCCCAATACAGAGTGACACCCCAAATAAATTTCAATTCCAAAAACCCTAAGAATATTGCTTGCTGTGCAGAAAAGTTAACAGAAACCTTGTATAACCATATCAACAGCTGTATAAAAACTGCTGTACCTACCTGAAATAAATGCCAGATGGACACAAAAATAATTCATCCTGGTGCAGTTCCAACATTAACAGGTTGTAAAACAAAAGGAAGAATCTCATGGCAAAAACTAAGAAGAGGCAATACCCAGTAAAGTAAGAACTCCCTCATCAGCCTAATAAAGTAACTCAGGGGATTAATAAAGTCCATATAATTTGAGTTAAAATAGCACCCATGGTCAAGGATAACCACAAGGCTTTCTTCAGCTATGTCTGAAACCTCAAAGGCCATTGGAAATGGTGCCACCTGTACACGGAACAAGGAGATACAGATAATCACCTAACTGACAAATTTTGCTCAGACGTTACCCCACCTCCACCCTTGAGTCATTTCTTAGGAAATACTGACATCCATTTCACCCCCCCCCCCATCACTAGGGAGAAGGTTCACAAGGCACTCTCCAATATCAAGAACAGCGGGTCCTTTTCATATTCCAGGTTGTTTTGTTAATAGCATGAAACATGAACAATCAGTCCTACTAGAATCTTTATTCAATTACAGCCTCCAGACAGCCTTTGTGCCTAATAAATGGAGGAGTGCAATGGCTATATTGATGTAGAATGGCAGTCTGTCCATTGACCCAGGAAACAGCTGCCCATTAGCTTGATGAGCCTGCTGTGTAAGGTTATGGGGAGGATAATCATGAGTATCATAAATGATGAAACAGGTAACCTACAAACACTGGACCCTAGCCAGTTAAGGTTTGTTAAGTGCAGGTCTTGCTTATTAAACCTGGTGGACTTCTTTGAGAAGATTGCCAAAGTGATGGATGAGGTCAGATCCGTACATACTGCCTACTGTGACTTGGCCAATGCATTTGACACAATACCCCACTCAGGCATTGTTAACAAGCACGGTAAATTAGGTATTACCCATACATCACCTGCAGATATCCAGCTGACTCACTGACAGGGCCCAAGAAGTTAGAATGGAGAAATCTACATCCACAAAAGGCCAGTTACTATTGAGGTCCCCCAGGGCTCAGTGTTAGGGACACTGTTCTTTGGCATACACTTCTCCAAAGTCAAGACTAACATCAAAGGCTTCTGGCTGACCAGGTTTGCTGATTTTCAATCGGAATAAGTCATCAGTTTCCCCCAGATACTAATATCCTCCAAGTGGGCCTGACACAGACTAATAGCTAGTGCCAGAGTCATAGCCTAAAACTCAATGCTAAGAAGTGCATCACAGAATCTTTTAACAACACAGGTACCCATACCAACAGCAAATTGATAATACAACATTTGACCAACATGTTTCTAGTATGGTGAGGAAATAATTTCATGTTGCAAAATTTATAAGCAAAGGTATGGCATCTAGGTCCAAACAAGTCATTGAGTACAACACCTTCTTCAGTATGTACCTCATCAGACATGTAGCAATTTGAGCATCCTCAGAAACTTCTCACAAAAAGAATACAAGGGGTAGAAAACAAGTCCGAAGCAGACCACCTCAAATTGTTGTCTCTATATTCAGTTTCATACAGGCTTCTGAGAGGTGACCTTTGCCTAACCCACAAAACGTCCTCAGATCCAGCACTAATGAACCTGTTACATTCAGAAAGTAAGTAGCATTAGAAACTCTCGATCTAGGGACCTAAACCTCATCAGCAACATAAATAGGACATACTGGTGGGTCAGGTATGTGTCTCACAGGCTCCCTCTTCTCTGGAGCAGTCTTCCCAAACATATGAAACTGAGTTCTCCACTGCATTTATTTAAGCAGAACCTGGACCAGAAGATGGCAGTCTGCAGATATACCCCTGGTCTGCCACCCAAATCTCTACTATAGAGATGTAGTTTGTGATTGTGTGCCTTTCTAAGAATATTCACCGTCCACAAAACATTTGGGAACCATTACCTACCAATTATTATTTTGGGAAAGTTGGCAAGTCTTAAAATAACCCCTGGAGTAATTAGCCCAGTATTCTAGTATTATACTAGGATACTAGGATATCTTTTTTTGTCTCTGATTTCTGTGCAGAACCTAAACATAGTGGTGTCATTGTGTATCATTTGTGTTCATAACGTGTTCATTTTAATGATTGAAGGATAGAGAATAGTCTAGCCACAACTGTAAAAAATGTAATCCAACACTTATTTTAGTAGGAATGCCATGTAAGCAAGTCAGAAGAGAACTTATTAGTTTGCTTGCAATACAGTATATTGTTTTTGAGTGCATTTATCCATTCCTGCCACTTTCACTCGACTTTGTCAGATTTTTAAAACTTTCTTAGACTCTTTTTCTTTATTTTGCACTGCTGTATCTATATTGGCATCATCTATGCAGATGCTGAATTTATTTTATGTTCAATAAAATATACTTGAAATAAACACTCTGCTGGACCTAGGGCTAAACTCTATACATCTTCAGTTGTCATCTGCTTTAGTCCTGACTATACTACTGCCATCCCCTAAGTCCTATAACTCACAGTCCAATTTTTCTGTCTCATTTGGCTACCATCCTCTGTAGTTTTCTCAGCAACCATGCTGCAGAACCAAGTTAAATGCTTTGGTGAAATCCAAATAAATGTTTGCCAACACACAAGTGCAATGGAGTCACAAAATTGTTATCAGACTTGACTGACAGTTGCTGGCCATGAACCCATGTGTACTGTAATCCAAAGGATTGCTGCCAACCTTTTCCATCAGGATTTTCTACATGAAAGTCTCAAATATCTGTTAGACTAACCAGTCTATAGTGTCCCAGTTTTTTCTTCACCCCACCATCTTGTATAGGGAAACCACTCTTGCCATCTTCAGCCCCAGGTATTTCTAAAATGGTTATTGATCTGTTAGACATCTTCATCAGCAATGGTCAGATTACAGAAGACCCAGCTCATATGCTCTTAGTATCTTATTCTGCCATACTACAGAGTTTTCCTTTTCAGACTTTTTTCTCCATCCCGATGCCCATCCACTATTTTTCCACTCTGCCCTAGAACTCTCACAACTTGACACTCAAATTACTCTGTCATCCTTTTGCTTTCTGAAAACTGAGGTGAAATTTTAATTTAATACTTCTATTTGTTGCTAGATTTCAGTAATCTTTATACTATCTTGACTGGTATGTCCCTGTCTTCCTCCTTTCTGCAGCATAATCAAAAAAGGTTTCTACATAGAATCTCAAAATGTGAAAGAATAAATTCAAATATCCCAGAGAGATAAGACTGAATGTAAATATCCTAAATATTTTGCAAAATATGCTGTCTAAAATATGTTTAAAAAATGAAACAATACTGTAAAGCATATTCATATTTTTGCAAAGATGCAAGATGAGTTACGTCCATACCACGTGGTATGGTCCCTATACTTTAGTTACTTATATATTCTGACTATGAAGCAGTACAACCTTGGGAACAAGTAATTAGCTGTCATGGCAAACTGACTTTGTCATCTTTATGGACTTCCCAAGCCACCCAACAAAAACAAGAAACAAGGATAGCCTTTGTGATCATTGGTTGAAAGACCCAAATACATAACTTTGTGGAACAGTTTTGTTTAAACAAATTATATCCAACAGCATCAAAAACTGTGTTTTACACCAGAAGACTTCAGCTATCCATCATTTACCAGTTGTCATCCACCCGTCTATTCCAGCCAGTTCCTCCCAACAACCAGGTGGTGTACACCTTGCCTCATCAGCTCTGCCATGGCTCATAATTTAACCTGACCCATTTTAACACCTCTTGGAGGAGTGAAAAAACAAGCTGAGGCTTGCAAGGAGGATAGCAGGGAAGAAATGAGGCAGAAATAACACTTGCCATGCCAGCAAGCCACAGGCTTATTCTTCTTTTCCAGCCCAAAAATGCTACCTGCCATTGGTCCTCTTTACATTATATATATATATATATATATATATATATATATATATATATATATGTATGGTTCTAGGTTATAACACCGACAGCACACAACATCGACAACGACATCACCGACACCACATCATCGACAGCTCACAAACACGACACCACACACACTCAACACATCATCACAACAACCAATAAACAAAACAAATTCCCTGACCAAAAACCACACACACAACACAAGCACACCTAAATCCTAACAAACAAACACTAAACCTTACATACACAACTATCCACTACCCTAACCGAAACCCTAACCCTAAGGTCCGTCACTATCGCACACTAACCTAACCCGCTCCCTGACCCTAACTCACTTAACCCGCCCCTAACCCAAACAAAGTCACTACTGCACCCTTACCTAACTCGCCTCGCCTAACCCTAACTCACTTAACCCGCCCTAACCCAAAGCATTCACTACTGCACCCTTACCTAACTCGGCTAACCCTAACTCACTTAACCGCTAACCCAAAACATTCACTACTGCACCCTTACCTAACTCGCGCCCTAACCCTAACTCACTTAACCCACCCCTACCCCTACAGACCGCCAACATCGCACACTTACCTTACTCACACCCTAACGTCCGTCACTACCGCATACTTACACATCCTTTCCCCATCTCGGTGTTCTCCGCGTCGGTGTTTTCATCCATCGATCTTCTCGCGTCGGTGATTTTGCTGTCGGTCTTCTCATCTGTCGACGTTGTAACCTAGACCCATATATATATATATATATATATATATATACATACACTAAGTTTAGGATTACTGTGATAGATTTACTATCAGAGTAAAAGCAGAGAGACTTAGAATAAGGCTCCAAGGGAGCAGATGATGCTCGCTATAGTTGAGAAGGATAAATTGATTTACTTTATGTCTTCGCCTGGTTTTAATTGAGAAGGATAACAAATTGATATACAATATGTCTTCTCCTGGTTTTAATTGCTTATGGAAAGCACAACATTGCTGTGGTAGTTTTCCCTAACTCCTGGGGAGATGGGATGAGCAGTAGATTAACAGTACTAAGTGGGTACAGTACTATGATTGGTTAGCTTAGCAGAGTTATTTAAGTTAGGTAAAGTGTGTGTATATATATATATATATATATATATATATATATATATATATATATATATATACATACATATATATATATATATATATATATATATATATATACATATATATATATATATATATATATATATATATATATATATATATATATATAGATAGATATATATATATATATAGAGAGAGAGAGAGAGAGATAGATATATATATAAATAAAAACAAATTCAAAACATGGCAACCTACAAAATAAAATCACATTCTAACATAAATAAATTATTTCTTTAATTTGCTTCATTTCAGCACCAGCTTCGATGGCACATGCTCATTCAAGCCAGATCCTTTATCTGCCCTAAACACGATAATCCATCTTAAGTTCCTTTTGTGTTGTAGCGCTCACACAATCCCCCCCACATATATTCTCAATAAACCTACCAATCACAAGAAACTGAAAACTATATGTTGAGTCACTACTATAAGCAAGAGGAACTGTCAAGCATGTATCGTTCATGTAGAGATCCTATTGGATGAAGGAAAATATGGATTAGCTCGCGTATCTCTTAAAGATACACCTGCTTGAATACCTCAATCAATCTTATTCTTTCTATAACCTCACTTATTAAAGTCCTCACGTAACTGCTTTAAATCTTGCCTGAAACCTTCATCCCGAATACTTAATCTAGAGACCCTCATAGTTTGCCCTTTAACAGGATTCTTAAAAGCATGCACCAGATGCATGCTCAAGCTATGTAAGATTGAAACCTTATAACATTCCTTCTGAAACAAACCTGTGATAATAGAGGATTCACTCTCTCTGAGACCCTAACATCTGAAAAATCAAGTCTTAGAAGGTGAAAAATTCATTGAAAAACCTCAAAAACAAGGTAGTCCCATGCATATACTGAATAAAATCATTTAACTCCTGGAATGTCCCAGTCCATAACATAAACATATCATCGACAAAGCATTGATAGAAGCTGATGTGCGTAGATCTAATAACTGAATCAAAAATATTCATATCCTCCCACTGAGCAAGCACTATATTGGTGTAGCTATTGGCAAACAAAGTGCCCATGGGTATGCCAGAAATCTGTAGATCGTAATGACGATCAAAATCAAAGACATTATTTTCAAGCACTACCTCAAGGAAGAGGGATAATAAATAAATTCACCTAACATCATAGATACTGTAATTATGAGGAAACATTACAATCATATCAATCCCATCATGATTCAGAATGACAGGGAAGAACAACGCATCTAAAGTGACTATTAGATAATGAGACTGAGGTGGAGCTAGCGGAACATGATCATAACGATCCTGTAAGAACTGACTAGTGTCCCGAAGTACCCTATTGCAACTGTTCAAAACCAGTCTTAAAAACTTCTCAATGTGCAGTCAACCAACCCGCCTTCTGCTACTATTGGTCTAAACAGAAATATAGTTGAGTGCTTATGCACCTTAGGTAAGCCATTAAAACTAGGGACAAATGGATGATCCACCATCAAATACTGAGATAAATCAGCAGTAATCAACCCCTTCAAGAGGCAGTCCTGAACCACTTCTATTATGCGAGATGTCAGACATCTAATATCAAGTAAACTGATCTCCTTATAAGTGTGTGCATCATTCAGCATGTTGTTGACAATCCATGGTGGTGCAGCGGTAGCATTGTTGCCTCACAGCAAGAGGTTCTCTCGTTCGATTCTCGGCTGGAGTGCGGGGAGTACCTTCTGTGTGAATTCTGCATGTCCTCCCTGCGGTTTGGTGGGCATTCAAAAGACATGCGTAAATGGGCGTGCCTTCGCTGAAGGTTGAACGTCGAGCTGGCACCTCAGTGTTCGTGAAAATCTACTGCCAATAATTAGCAGACCAGAGTTCCGCTGCAGTGACCCCTAACCGGGAAAAGCCGAAAGACAACAACATCACTCAGCATGTTGTTCATAGAGGTAAAGTAAAAATCACGATCCATTATAACCACAGGACCTCCTTTGTCTGTCGGTTGGACAACTATTTCAGAATCATGATGTAACTTATATAAAGCTTGTTTTTCCAAATAAGTTAAGTTATTAAACTCTAATCTTCTAATATTATTACTGAAATATTCAAAAATATCATTCTCAGTAACTGACTAGAAACATCCAATATTGGTTGATTCTTAGGTACAAAAGTGCTAGGTGTTTTAAACACATTATTAATAGCATCACCAGTTGTTCTCTGATACATCATTTTCAACATCAAATCTCTAATAAATAATTTCATGTCAATGGTTGTGTCAGATAAGTTCACTTTTTGGGCCGGTATAAATAAAAGACCCTTATTTAGAACATAGATTTCACAAGCAGTTAAAGATTTCTTAGAAATGTTCCAAAGTAAGAAGTAACGATCATCTGTCACATCCTTTTGATGCTGTGGGACTCCCCCCACTCCATCCACTGGTTGTTTCCTCTTTGGCCTTCCCTTACTCTTGGATAGATTCATCAGCTACATCTGGACAACCTCCAAATTCTGAACTGAAGGGTTTTTTTCTTCTGACAACTTATTGGACACCAGCCTCTCTTCTCTCTTCTTAAACAACAGATTTATCACCACATGGAGCAGCATAAACAGAATTATTGTCCGATCCAGCCACAGTGTCTATCAAAACATTGTTCTTAGTCTTCATCTCTTCAGTACCAGCATCTATGTTCACAGACACCTCCTTCATATCAACTGCCTCCCCTCCATATATTATGTGATTATCCTAAAAATCGGGCATATCCCTCTCTAGTTTCATCTTTTTTTTGTGAAGACAGTCTCTGCTTATAGAGCAAAACATTATCAACAATTTTACTTAAGGCAATATCAACCAGTTCACCTGCAGCAAAACCATATAAATCATTTTGTTGCTTCTGAATGCTATCCAACAAGCTTGTTTCAGTCAGTCTAAAAAAATCAGTAAGAAGTGTCAAGTAGTTAAAACTAGTTTCTAAATGAATTCACTGCCATTGAACTAGTAACTCAGGAAAATGCTCACAGCAACTAGGCATTTTCAAAATACAAAGACCTCTTGGTATAACCTGAAATTGCAAACAAGCATTAAAGTGGAACCTTTGTAACTGCAGTCTCTTCATCATCTTCTTTTGGCTGTTCCCATTAGGGGTCACCACAGCGGATCATCTGTTTCCATTTCTTCCTGTCCTCTGCATCATGCTCTTTCACACCAACCACCTGCATGTCCTCTCTCACCACATCCATAAACCTTATCTTAGGCCTTCCTCTTTTCCTCTTACTTGGCAGTTCCATCCTTAGCATCCTTTTCCCAATCTTTTCAAATGATACAAATCATTCTCCATCATCTGTATTTTAGTTTGAAACAGTACCTGTTTGTTCAAATCAGACCCAGAAGCAGCGTTCCCAACATCAAAGTCCTTCAAAGTAGCAGATTGGTTTCAACATTTATAAACCTTAATAAACTATCCAACGTTCTATTAACAGAAATAATATGTGGCTTATAGATCAAACGGCTGACCTTTTACACATGTTCTGGAGTTGTAAATGTATTTTTAAACTCTGGAATTCTTTGAAATTCCAACTACAAAAAATGGGATATCAACAGTCTACACTTTCTTGGGAGTTTATGATTCTGCACATTCCGCCAACTAATTTGGATAGATCCCAAAAAATCATACTCGTAAATATTTTTTTGTTAATGAAGCTGTATATAGCTACAAATTGTTTGAATCCATCCCAGACTTCATGGGAAAATTTCAAGAGTGTAGCGATAAAACATATCTTAGCACACAAATTATTAATTAGTGATCACAAGAAAAGTGTAAATAATACAAAAATATGGGAGCAAATCTTTAACATTGTCTTAGCTTAAGGTTCCATTCCACTTTTCTCCGGGAAGTACAGACTAACTATGGAGGTGTCTATAGATAAGCCTTATATTGATGCAGATTTTTATTCTTTTTTTTTTCTGTAATATCTATTTAGAAGTGTATAGTTATGTATAATGACTCTATGTAACTGTTGGAAGCATTCATGTATATATTGTAAATAGGTTGTAGTATTGTATTAACATTTAAGAAAAAAGAAAAATAAAGAATTATTATTGAAAAAAAAAAAAAAAGAAAGAATATGTGGCTTAAAATCCAATTCCACATCAGGAGTGAAATCTTTGGCTATGTCCCAATGAGGGAAAGCAAAATATGAATGGTATCAAAAAACAATATCCCTACGTTGGCTAAACGGTGTGCAAGTAAGTGTGACAAAGTAAATCAAACAAAATAAAAAACTCAAAGACCAGACCATGGCCCCATATAAATATGACACTTATTCACAATAAAACAAAAGCTTTAATAAACAAGGTTAATTGTTTTCTGATGTAGCATAAATTAAGTAACTATGGTGTATATGTCACGATCCGATGAAGGGATTTTATCATGAAAGCACTAAGCTTGCTTATTAAAGCTATTGTTTTATCATTGTCCTGTGTATAACTAGAAAATGGTGAAATTTCAAGGGTGCTTTAACAGAAAAATGTCAATTCAAGGTGTCTGCATCTACATAGGACACTGTCAAACACAACGGAAAACTAATAAGTAGGCCTTGATGAGTTATGGATGAAGTATTTAGAGAGATATTCTGAAGTTAGGTTAGATGGCAGCTAAACAAGCAGTACTTAATGAAGAGAAAGAATTATCTTTGTCAAGAAGGATGGAAAAAGATGATTCACCTGATTGGCTACTGCTTGGGTAATACTGGTGATGGTCTCACTACACCATCACACTGCTGAGATTCAATGCCTCCTTGCTACTTCTATCACCAGAAGCAAAACAGCAGCACCGATTCCAAGATGAGAAGCAGGCCTAAGGCTCATCAGTCTTGTCCCAAATGATGTAGGGGTTGGTAGACTTGTTTTACCCTTTTCCTGATAGATGCATTGAGTAGCAACAAGACCAATCTGGAAGGTTCCACACAGATACTCACTGTCCAGCCAGAGATGGTCAGGAATCAATGCCCTCTGTTCCTTTTCTCACTGGAAGCAAAATATATGCACAGATTCCAAACTGACACCTACAATGCAGTTATCAGGCCATCAGAAAATAAAGTTCCTGTGCTCCTTCTCTCACCAGGACTGAAACAGAAAAGCACTAACCCCAAAATAATTACTGAGAGTTAGAATGTGGGCTCTGCAATAATTGGTCGTCTTGGACTAGGTGTTGTAGATTTTAAAGGTAAGATGGAAACATGGATTAAAATTTTAAGACTTGCTGTGTGCACTGAGCAGTTAGATAGGAAAGAGGACTCAAGCATTAGCAATTTAAGGGGAGAACCATTAATTTTAAAAGAGCATGAAGGATTTGATGGGGTGGGCACTTAGTATTATGGCTCTGTGTAATACAGTGGGATGGCTAATAAATTAATTAAATAGCTGAAGTGGAGTAATTTCAGAAAATTATAATTTTGTGCTTACTGATAATAAGCAATGAAAGAGGAGAAGACAACTAAATGGACTGGTTAAGTTTAAAAACACAACAGCATCAGGCTGGGAGGACAGGGGGAAATTTAACTTCTGTGTGTCTCACAAGAGACACAGCTGTGGTTTTTTTCCTAGTTTAAATATGCAATTGAAAGCAGAATACAAATAAAACACTTTAAATAGAAAATATACCACAATATGCGAAATAGAAGAAGGCATTGAAGCAATGCAAATTACAAGAAAGCAAAAACAAAATCACCTTTTCCTCACATTACTCTATGGCAGAGTCTGAGTACGATTTTCCAGTCGAGCAATTTGCTGAAGAAGTTTGACTTAGGATTTCATGAAAGAAGACTATCTCAATGCATATTGGTGGATTTTGTTTATAAAATGTTTGAAGCAAGAAAGGGGTAGGGGAAGACTGATCATAGGAGTTATAATCACTCCTAAGCTGAATTATTTGAGTGAAAGTGAAGGCACACGTGAAAAGACGAAGAGGTGCTGAGAATCATAACTTTGGCAGTGAATTACAAAGAAACTCATGTTTTTTTTACATTGTATAGGGTTTTTGTAAGCATTTAATTGTAGTGCTGCTGTGGCTATTTCTGTTGGCCATACAAGATAAAGAAAATCATGCTGACATAAAACATGCAATATAAAGCTAACATAATTATTATGGAAGTTGAAGAGCCAATGGATGGGGATGCAAAAAGAGAAACGTCTGTATTAAAATACAGTGGAAGAGATGAGCAATATATCTTTCAGAGGTAAGTGAGAGCAGTTAGCAGAAGTGAAAGGAAGGAAAATGGGGTGTAGATATAATGAGGAATTTTCAAAGTCAAATTTGGGGAAATACCTTTTTACATTTGGCTGTGGAGCACTAGAATGCTTTTTCTGAAACAGGAGCAGTGCAATTTAAGTTATTTTAGGGATTCAGAAATACCAGGAATTTATTAATTTATAATGTATTTATAATTTATTAATTAAAGCCCTGGAGAAGTCAGGAATAAGAGAGGGGTAAGTGCTGTAGTTTGAGGTACTTGCCATACTAGGAAACCATAAAGAAAATGTAGGTGTTCTTCAGTGGTCACCTTCTTTATCTTATAAGTAAGCTGCAAAACAAAAATCTTAAATTTTGGAACATTTCCAATAGAGAACTGACAGCATCACATGCTTAAACCAGTGTACATCCACCCATACATCAATAACCTCCCTTTTTCCCATTTTTGCATATGGGTTTATGGTTGTCATATCTAGAGTGGCAATCATCTAGAGTCAATGTTCACGCCACTGGGTGACTAGCCATGCTGTATACTTTCTGTCATACATGTAATGTACACTCACACCAATGGCCATTTTGGAGTGTCTAATTGATGTTTGGAATATGGGCGGAAACCGGAGCACCTGGAAAAAACCCACATAAACACAAGAGGGCATGGGGAACATGCCAGCTCCACACAGAATTCATCCTAGTCAACAGTCAAAATTAGAGAACTTCTTGCCATGATGCAAGAACAATATCCACTGCTCAACTGTGCTTAAATCACTAAATATTGTGCATGTCCATTTTCTGTATCAGTTTTGATGGGTCATTGCTCAGTAAAAGTTACTTAATGACATAACCCATATCCAGAATAAGATGATTATCGTACAGTAGTAATAGTTCTTGCTTTCCATATAGTGCAGTTATTTGTCAGAAAGAAAAAATGTCCAAAATTAATGGCAGAAAATGACACAAAACTGGATTATCAATATAACCATAAGCTGACAGTAAAAAGATAATTGTTTACATTTGAGGGGGATAAACCACAGATTTGAAAGATATACAGTAAAGGATTGCTGTGAATACTTTCCTGCTCTATTATTACATACTAAATAATAAGTGATCATATATATATTGGATATGTTTTACATGCTGGAATATCTGTTTTGATACTGATTTCTTCACTTTTCCATTTTTTTGGAAAGAGCCATTAGTTGACTAGAAAGCCTTATGGAAAAAACAGGCGAGACCAATGAGGCTTAATATGTGCAGTATAATCTTACTGCTGGATTTCTACTTACCAACTAACATTTGCATCTCCCAGTCTTACTTTTAGGCATTCTAGTGGTTCTAAAAATGACACATATTTGACCATGGAAGCATTCTGCAGCTGAGAGAGTAGTGTGTCCCAAAAAAATGTTAAGTTAAATTAAAAAAAGAAAAGTAATCTGAGGCACGTATATGCTTTCAACATTATGCAGTTGAGAGAATAGTGCATCTCAAAAATATTTAGTTAAATTAAACAAAAAAGAAAAGAAAGAGAAAGAAAAGGAATTTGAGACATGCCTACGCTTTCACTTTTCAACTATGATCATACTGAGAAAGGTAACATAATAGTGACTTAAAGACAGACATTTCATTATTTACATTGAACTCTACTGCTAGGTTTATATTTGGTTTACTTTAGTTTTCCTTGGATTACATTAGCCCTATAACTGATATTTACTGTCTGTAAACAGCAGTGTGGTGTTTGAATTAAAGGGTTAAAACAGAAAGCAAGAAGTTCTGCTTGTAATGGCTGTATTTTTAAAGATGTCATTTGTACTGATGGATTTTCAGATGATGCTCAGTAAAAGAAAAAAAAAATCAATGCCCTGCTGACTGTACCAGGAAGGGCAGTCGATTGGTAAAATGCTGCAGTGGTAGTATTGGGAAATAGATTTTTCTGCCCTCCAGACATTAGCTTGAATTTCTTTTAAATGAGTAGAAAACAGTCTATGTCAGTAATGTAAGATGAAAGAGGTTAATATGTGGATGCTTTATCCTCATACCTATCCTTGTAAAGAAAAGTAGAGTCAGAGATCAGTAGAATAGAAAAACATTAAACTTCCAGTTTTCTTTTTGTCTTTTTAAGATTTGAAATATGTAGGACGTAATGCAGGCAACTATGTGCACATTTGTACCCATATACTTTTGTGTGTCTGAATATTTATATCTACATATAAGATGTAAATCACAACCTGTGGTCTGGCAATTAGCAGCAGTACAAACCTGCTCTAATTAAGCACTTAGTTTTACATACCTACACTAATTAAATATGTATATGTTTATAATTAGTTACAGCTCTGTGGCATTCCACTAAGTTCAGGTAATTAGTATAATAGGGGACTAATTTACACTTGCAAAATAGCTATGTTGTTCTGCTCTGTTTCTCTTTATCTTATACTTGAAGCTCCATGAAATTCACTTCTTATCCAGAACTGGCACAACCAAAATCACACAAAATAAATAAATAAATGTATATATATATATATATATATATATATATATATATATATATATATATATATATATATATATATAACTCTTAGCAGGGAATTTTAAAGCATATTCCTTAAGTGGGCTTTAGGACAGTTGGGATTTAGTACCCTGCTGTTAGGGAGAATTCTATTTTTTTGTTTGTTTTTAATTTGGATGTTCTGTATCACACAGATTCTATAAAGAAAAATCACATTGAATCTGAAGATAGAAACAGGAAACTTGAGCACAACATCTACAATGCAATGTGGGTATAACAGCAATCTTTATCGGGGGAAAGGGTAGTGGTTGTGTAGGCTAATAAAACTGTGCAGTGTTCATTAAATATAAAATGATGTCTTTCAGCTTTACCTGGATAGGGGGTCACCACAGTGGTTCATCAGTCCGCAGATTGATTGGCAGTGGTGTTTTTATGGTGTTGAGTTGTCAGCCCGGTTCCCAACCTTCACAGAAGGCACACACATACAGACACGCACCTACCTGAATGTCTTTAAAACTCACTCAACCTCACGGGTGACATGCAGACTCTGCACAGAAGGCTTTCCAGCAGAGAATTGAACCAGAGAACCTCTTGCTGTGAGGCAACAATGCTAACTGCTGACCACCACAGCCACAGCAGTGTCTATTAAATATAGGCCCAAAATGCACTTGACATGTTTAATTTCTTCAAGTAAATAGTGGTACACTTTCACTGCATCATGATTCCACCATAATTTTCCACATTGCAGTATATTAATAACTTCGTGTTCAGACCTACTGAGAGTTGTATTAGTATGAACATCCCCACTGTCACCATCGGCGTGGCCCCTATTCTGGCTTTCCCTTTGTGCTTGCTGCTGATTTCTATGATCATACTCCCTCTGAACCTCAATTTTTTTCTTCTTTCTGCATTCTCTTACTGATTGGTTTGTAGATTCTCCTGTATTTATTTCTGGTGTGTTTGGTAGGTCACTTCAGTATCCCTTGATCCATTCATACTGCACTTTCTGCAGCTGTTGTGATTATATTTTTTAAAAAACCATGCTGGCCTGTTAAAAGTTTTGCCACTTTCACATTCACACCATGAACCTTTTCTTTGTGGCACCTGCTCATGCTCTGAGATCTCTACTTAGTGCTGCTTCATATATTTATTCTACATAGGTACTTTGTAATTTTTCTGGGTTTCAGCTCTACAAATTCATCTTATTTATCTTGTTAAACATACTTTGTCTTTTGTGTTAATCTAAATATGCTGTTATATGGATGTAAATGGTCTGGCAGTTAGAGCTACAAAATAGCGACACACTTATTGCTGAATAGCTTTCTGTATTACCTTGGTGAACAGTCAGATGCCAACAAATGTTCTATGAGATTGCATTCTCAAGTTCATTTAGATGCATCCATATGTTATAGGACCAACAGAGAAAAAACAAATGTATAACTAGCTGCTTTCTGTACTCTAATTGCAAGATTTGATTCTTCCTTATCCATTTGCCTACTGTGTGACAGAACAAGTCAATTTACCAGATGGTGCTTCCAGGTCTACCCTTAAAAAAGTAGACTTGCACCCAGTGGGCATACCTGGTTAATCAATGGCATTTCATTTGAACATTTAACTGCAGTCACGTGCCATTGTATTATATGACTATCTGTCTACAGATGTACTGTTCTCACTGCCTTCCTTGCCATGGCTTGTCTGCTGTTACCATTTCAATATAATTGTGGATAAAATGGCATTGTTTGGAAGTATACTTCTATAGTATTCAAGTACATACCTCAAATATAGTTGATTAATCACCCAGACAGCAGCTATTCACGACCCCTATGCATTTATCAAAACTTTGGCATCAGTTGGCCTAAGAAAAACTTAAGGAATGAGGATAATAATAAGGGAACATCGAAATGTTGATATTTCAAATAGTGTCAATATATTATAGAAGAGGGGATTATTACATTACAGAATGGCACCTCTTCCATTGTGTTTTTAAAAGGAAGAATTTTTGCCTCTTTTGGACTTGTGTATTTGGCAACATTTTCAGGATGTTCTTGTTTCTATATTGGTAAGATGGAAAAAACCCAGAGGAAGAGAATCTATGAACATAATTATGATATTCAGAAAAAAATAGTAATGCTTTAGCTAAACATGCTTATTTATCTGATGAATTCAGAAAGTTTTATGACAGGATTGTGGAAAAAGATGATAAGAATCCCTGGGGTGGTGAACGGGTAAATATTTTAGAATATAGGGTACTTTTGTGGCAGCTAATATTAAATGCTGGGACACTCCCAGGGCTCAGCAAGTTTTTTGATCCAATTCTTGTTAAAGGTTTAGAGTTGCCGAATTGTAAGTCATCATTTTTATAAAAACATTTCTTATTAATAAACATTGTATTTATTTTAACAATGTTCATTTTCAGGTTATTCAAGAAAGTTTTATTGGATTTAATAAAGTGAATGGGAAAATTATACATTGTATGGGAATTCTATAAATGTGCATATTTTTTTAGGTACTTGCCCCTTTAAAAATGGATGAGAAAGGCTGGATATATAAGGATATGTGTTTAGTGATGTTATTCAGATGAAATGTCTATGGAGAGACAAAAGTGCTTAGTCATATTTGTGTTTTATTTTTAAACAAAAACTTGAAGTTGTTTTGTGTAGAATGCATGCCAAAATGTAAAGAAAGACCTAACAGTTAAATGAATCGTAAACCTGATTTGCTATGATTCAGAGTAAATTTCATGTACCAAATGCCTTTATAAAAGATATAGTACATTATATTGCAGAATGGAGAGTGAATTTGCAACAAAATGGTAAAAGAAAACTGCTAAGATACTAATTTTTCCACAATCGCAAAGACATTTTACTCTTAGGGGTACACTGACTGCCACACTGTTCTAAAACATATACTCAAGTTTAATGCTGCAAAATTAGTTAATTGGGAAAAACCTTCAGTTTTTACTTTTTTTTCTCTTTTTCCCCGCATTTTAGTTTTAGTAAGTCTCTCATCTGCAATCCTAACTGAACTAAGTAGAGCTCAGATACATTTCAGCCAACTTTATTAAGAATAAATGGATTAAACAACAAAGGAAGTAAACATTTGATTTTATTGGTTTAGTTAGTGTGAGTTTATTGTTAGAAAAGTCATATATTTTCCGGTATTCTATAATTCCTACCCCCCAAAGAAGACAACAAGTTATTCCAATTAACATCATTTGGAAATTTAATCTCATCAGTGGACATCATCAGCCTGAGATATCAGTCCTCCTTTAACTCACTCCCTCCAATGGAACTCTTTTGTGATTGTACTCTAACTTTATAGGTTCATAGGTTCATAGGTTCATATTAGGCTATCTGCCCTAGGGCATTTATAAGCCTAGCCAGAGTTGTGTGGCTTTCACCACCCCTTAGGTTGAAGAATACTATACCCATTAGTTTTCCATGCCTCTGTCCAGCAGTGATACAGAGATGATCCCCGGGGTAAACTTACGATCTCCCATCCACTGGTCAAGATTCCTCTTGAATAGAGCCAGCGAGGTGCTCTGTCTCACATGGACCGGGATTCTGTTCCACAGCATAGGGAGTCTCTGGGTGATGAATCTGTCCCTCCAGCATGTCCTATTTATATCCGTGTTGAGGTTTAAGTCTCTTGCTCTTGTGGCTCTGGTGGATTTGGATTTTTTGAGGTGGAGCATGTCCATTAATTCCGTGTTGGACATGGCCTTGTATGTCAGGCACAGGTCACCTCTGAGCAGACGGTATGCGACTGAATAGAGATGGAGTTTCTTCAGTTGGGCAGCATATGGCATATTTTTGAGCCCCTTTATCCTTTTGGTGAGGAACTTTTGGGGTCTTTCCAATTGCTGCAGGTGTCGGGTAAGATACATTCGAATGGGGCATTGTACTCAATCATTGGTCTGATAAGTGAAGAGTACAGGGAACAATGACCTCCCTTGATCTGGATGTGAATCCCTTCATAATCAGGTGGGCAATGTAGAAGGTCCTCCTAACCACTTTGGCAATGTGAGTGTCAAAAGAAAGGTTACTGTCAACTTGGGTCCCCAGGTCCCTGATAACCTCTTCTGTGCTTAATGGATTGCCGCCTATGTGGTAACTTGGGGTTACCTTGTTTTTACCAAAGGGTATGACTATACATTTTTTGGCGTTTAGCTTAAGGCCATGGCTCTGGCACCAGTTATCCGTTTCTATGAGACCTCTCTGAAGGATATCTGTGTCTGATGGATTTTCAACTATGGCGCCCAGTTTGCAGCCATCTGCAAACTTTGTTTTCACAATCCTCCTATGTTTGCCTGCACTAAGTAGATGCCGAACAAGAGGGGGCCCAGGACTGAGCCCTGTGGGACACCGCTTGTGACGGCTTGAGTCTGACATGGCACCAGCAACTCTAACCCTGTGGGTTCTGTCCTTGAGCCAGTTTGCAACCCATCTTGTGACATATGGGTTTACATTTAAGCTGGTGAGCTTTTCTATGATACCCGAGTGGGGTATTGTGTCGAAAGCTTTTGCAAGGTCAAGGTAGGCTGTGTGAACTGCCTTACCCTCATCAATGGCCTTGGTGACTGTTTCAAAAAAGTCGACCAAGTTCAAGAGGCATGATCTGCCCTTGACAAAGCCATTGGGTAGGATCAATGTCTGTAGGTCCCCTATGTCTTTATTTATGAGTTCCATTATGATCCTCTCCATAGCTTTGCAGACCAGGCTTGTTAAGCTTATGGGGTGGTAATTACCAGGGTCCATAGAAGCACCGCCTTTGTGGAGTGGGACCACAGTTGCCGTACACCACTCTTTAGGTACGTATCCTGTGGTAAGGCTAAGATTAAACAGCAGCCTTATGTGTGGGTTTAGTTCCTCATTGAGTTTGTGTAGCACACAGCCGGGACACCATCCGGTCCCATTGATGCTGTGTTTTTAGCTTTAGAGAGAGCAGCTCTCACCTGGGCATTTGAGATGATTGGGAGGCTACACTCTGCTGGGATAGATATTTCTCCTTTTGGGGAGGGACGGAGAAATTTTCACTGAACCTGTCTGCCAGTATGTTTGCAATGTCTGTGGGTTCAGTGATTTTTGTATCATTTTGGACTAATTCTGAGCATATCTGGGAGTTTCCACCCAGATTTCTAACATTGCTAAAGAAGGCCTTATGATTGTCTTTTGAGTCCTTGGCGATTTTTCTCTCAAAGTTGGCCTTGGATGATTTTATGAGTGATTGTAGTTTTTTACTAGTATTGATCAGAGATGTCTTCCCTTTTAGGGATTTTGCTCTATCTTGTAGTAGCTTTCTCCTCTTGTTGTAAAGTTTGTTTATGGCGCTTGCCTTTGGTGGAAAGGGTCTTGATTTTATTTGGGATTGCTTGATCCATGCAATCCTGGAGGTGCTCGTAGAAATAATTTGTAAGGGATTCAGCAGCGTGGGTTGTGGTTTGCAATGGCTCAGAGGCCTTGAAGGATACCACACCAGTCTTAAGTGTGAAGTTGGCTTTTGGGAATTTCTTCACTGTGGTCTTTTTGTTGGGGATGGGGCGGGATGTGGATCTCCAGTGAGATTAGTTTATGGTCTGATCTCACCAATGAGGGATATACTTCCAGTGTGGAGCATTTTGTCCCCATGTTTGTGATGATCAGGTCTAGTATATTTTCACCTCTTGTGGGAATGGTGACAAGTTGTTCCATAGCATTTGAGTTTATGAACTCCAGGGACCTTTGGGCTAGGGTATTGGGGCTTGAGTAATGTTCCCAGTCTATGTTTGCGTAGTTGAAGTCACCCAATATGATGGTGTTTGGAGAGACATTTATACTCTCCAGTGTCTTCAGGAAGGCTGTGTGGGGTTCCTGAGTTTGAGAGGGTGGCCTGTAACATGCTACAAACTGTAAGAGCAGTTTTGCCTATGGTTAAATGCACCTAAATGGTCTCTGATGCTTCGTGAGTTGCCACCAGCCTGGAGGTGTGGGTATCCTTGATGAATATGGATACACCCCCTCCTTTTGTGGTACGGTCCGGGTTTTGGGGCTGGAACGCATGATATGAGGTAAAACCTGATAGTGCCGGGGTACTCTCAGGAGCCTTGAACCAGGTTTCAGTCACAGCACAGACATCGATGTTCTCCATACTGAGGAGGGCTTCGAGGGCGTGCATCTTGAGATTTAGACTTCTGGCATTGAGCAGCATTACCCTTAGTTTTTCCATTATTGTTTTCTAGGGCGGTGGGTTTAGAATTTGAGCCTTGTCTAAAAAGGCACTATGGGGTGGCAAGAGCCTTTGCCAGTATCCAGAAACCCAGGGGTGACAGGTGCAAGCCGTCCCTTGCGAAGCAGTGTGGCTTGTCAAGCATGTCATTCCAGGCAGACAGACATTGGATCCCCTTAGAATGACACCAGAAATTAAGCCAATTACTAAAACTGATCATTTTGTCTCTGTATTGTGGCATCATTCTTGGTGAAGGTAGGATACTGCTCAGGGTCAGGGTCATACCAGCCTGGGCTACATAATCTGAGAGCTCCTTTATGTCTCTTTTCATGTAGTCCAGGGAGGTACGTCTCAGGTCATTCACACCGGCATGGACAATGACTGAGTCATACTTGCACTTGCTGTGGAGTGACCTGAGTGCTTGTGTTATGTGGCGGATTCTAGCGCCCGACAGGCAGCTTACTGTGACCCTCTCCTTGTTCAGTCTGGTGAGTGGGACCTCAGTGTGTCTGACTATGAAGTCACCTATGACAAGTGTGTCTGGCATTGTGTTTGGCCTTAAGGGCTGTGACTGATTTGCAAACTGACTTTGTGATCTATGTGTTGCTTGTGTTATGTCATGAGGTGGCAGTTGTTTGGGTGTCTGCTTTGGAGGCCTCTGCTGTTTTGGTAGATTTTTTGATCAGTGCCTCTGAGTATGTCTTTGTGTGTTTATGTGTTTGATTTGTAGTTGTGATAGTTCTATGTGAGACTGGGTTTATGGTGTGTGTGGTTACCTTCTCCTCCTGTCTGGTTTTGCCAGTCCTGAGTTGAGAGAGCTCAGCCTCCAGTTTGGCTATATAGTTGCATCTCTCACATGTATTTGTGTTTTGTGGGAGGAGGAGAGGGTTATCTGTGTACATGAGGCAATTGCAACATTGCCTCAATATTCCCAGATTCACCAGCTGAGCAGGAGAAGACGCTAGCAACTGACCCTTTGACATGCTAGAAGAAATGAAAAAGTTTGCTGTGTAACTGAGTCAGAAAGGACCTATAGGGAAGTGGGTACTCAAGGGGGTTTTAAGCTAGTGAAGTACTTTATATAATATAGAAGTGCTTTACCTGACTAAAAATGCTTTAGGAACATGTGCTGAGCTTTACAGATAGAGAATAGACTGTTTAGATTACAAGTAGAGCAGTTCTAAGGGAAAAAATGAAGAGCGGACTTTACGGAGCCAGAAATAGTTTAACCTTGTTTAACCAGCTGCCCGATGGTGCTCTAGTGGCAACTCCGCGCTAAATGCAGAAAAGGCAATAAGTCAGTAGTACAGGCTAGCACACTTTAGTGGGCAGCCAAACAATTAAATTAAACAGCAAACAAACACTTTTCGACTTGAATTAGACTAATTTCACTAAAATGTACTTTTAGGTGCAGATAATAAAAATGCACTAAATTTCTATGATAACAGCTAAAGCTTGCTGTAGGTGAGCAGTAGATGCTTTAACAAATATTAAATACAGCAGGATACTTAATCAGGAAAGCAGTCGCTTTTTTCAGTTCTCTGTAGCCAGGAAGACTCAACAGGACCACGTGGAGCTGTGTCTGAGCAATATGGCTTCAAAAAAATGCCAGAGGCAGATTTTAAACAGGGAACTTCAAAAGAGCTAGAAATGGTCCAAAATGACCAATTACTACAGCTTCTTGTGCTGAGGTCACTTCCCTCAAGGACAGGTAGGCTATTCAAGACTCCCCACTCCCACTGGTGAGCTAAGAAACTTCCTTCTATCCAAGTAAGGCAATGGACAACATAGGAACTACAACACAGCCCAGGATACAGCAAGGCCTGTAAACTGGTCTAACTAGTTTAGGAGAGGCAGGTAAACAAGGAATATTTTTTTGTTTTTAAATAGAAACACACAGAAATGCAGAAAAGGCAATAAGTCAGTAGTACAGGCTAGCACACTTTAGTGGGCAGCCAAACAATTAAATTAAACAGCAAACAAACACTTTTCGACTTGAATTAGACTAATTTCGACTAAAATGTACTTTTAAGTGCAGATAATAAAAATGCAGTAAATAACTATGAAAACAGTTAAAGCTTGCTCTAGGTAAGCAGTAGAAGGTAAAACAAATATAAAAAACAGCAGGATACTTAATCAGGAAAGCAGTCGCTTTTTTCAGTTCTCTGTAGCCAGGAAGACTCAACAGGACCACGTGGAGCTGTGTCTGAGCAATATGGCTTCAAAAAAATACCAGAGGCAGATTTTAACCAGGGAACTTCAAAAGAGCTAGAAATGGTCCAAAATGACCAATTACTACAGCTTCTTGTGCTGAGGTCACTTCCCTCAAGGACAGGTAGGCTATTCAAGGCTCCCCACTCCCACTGGTGAGCTAAGAAACTTCCTTCTATCCAAGTAAGGCAATGGACAACATAGGAACTACAACACAGCCCAGGATACAGCAAGGCCTGTAAACTGGTCTAACTAGTTTAGGAGAGGCAGGTAAACAAGGAATATTTTTTTGTTTTTAAATAGAAACACACAGAAATGCAGAAAAGGC
Organism: Protopterus annectens; assembly: GCF_019279795.1. Classification (NCBI taxonomy): domain Eukaryota; kingdom Metazoa; phylum Chordata; order Ceratodontiformes; family Protopteridae; genus Protopterus; species Protopterus annectens. Next base: position 315,177,700 of record NC_056733.1, read on the forward strand.
AATAAGTCAGTAGTACAGGCTAGCACACTTTAGTGGGCAGCCAAACAATTAAATTAAACAGCAAACAAACACTTTTCGACTTGAATTAGACTAATTTCGACTAAAATGTACTTTTAAGTGCAGATAATAAAAATGCAGTAAATAACTATGAAAACAGTTAAAGCTTGCTCTAGGTAAGCAGTAGAAGGTAAAACAAATATAAAAACAGCAGGATACTTAATCAGGAAAGCAGTCGCTTTTTTTCAGTTCTCTGTAGCCAGGAAGACTCAACAGGACCACGTGGAGCTGTGTCTGAGCAATATGGCTTCAAAAAATGCCAGAGGCAGATTTTAAACAGGGAACTTCAAAAGAGCTGGAAATGGTCCAAAATGACCAATTACTACAGCTTCTTGTGCTGAGGTCACTTCCCTCAAGGACAGGTAGGCTATTCAAGACTCCCCACTCCCACTGGTGAGCTAAGAAACTTCCTTCTATCCAAGTAAGGCAATGGACAACACAGGAACTACAACACAGCCCAGGATACAGCAAGGCCTGTAAACTGGTCTAACTAGTTTAGGAGAGGCAGGAAAACAAGGAAGGCCTGAGCCTTTAAAAAATAAAGTTATTGCCTTACAGTTCAAAGAATTGTTGATATCTCCAGAACCACAAGTGTTATTAGAAAACTGCAACATGTCAAACTATTGAGCACAAAGTGATCTATGCAGTTGTTGCATTCATTCAGTTCTAGGACTTAAACTGGGCTTCATAGACCAGAATAAACACAGTAAATATTATTTTATTATTTTCTAGTAATGTCTTATAGTATCTATGAAACCATTCAATTAAAGCACATAATGCCAGCAAAAGGTTTTTCATACAGTGAGGTTTCACATGATGCCAAGCATTTCTGTTTATGTCACTTGGTTGCTGAGATGTTTAGAGAAATAAGAAAATTATTGAAATACAAATACTATACAAATAATATAGCACTAACCAACAATGTCGGTGTAGTATATTGAAGATTTACCCACAGATAATGTGGTTTAATCACAAGGGTGAAGCCCGAGTGATTAAATAAAGCCAACGGTGGGCAACTCTTCAATATACCACACCACAGAATTGGTTATTGCTATTATACCATGACATTATTTAAGAAAAAAAGCAACTGTGGGTAAATATTCAACATACCACACCACACAGTTGGTTATTGATATTATACAATAACATTATTTAAGAAAAAAATTGCTTATTTATTTTTAAAAATGTCTTTGTATAATGGCGTTGTGGTGATCTTTCACTTTTCCTTTGATATCCTGGAGGGTTGCTGATGCACTGAGCATGCGTATGGGACTTGTGTTCCTATGCTTTTGCAGTACACCAGTGCTGTGTAAAGAAGCAATAGAGAAGAGAATATCTCTGTTGCTTTTTTTTTTTTTTTTTTTTTTAACAAAAAATAGCAAAAAACAAACAAACACACAAACCGGGAGCTTGTAATGTACAGAAGAGATAGTTCAGAGGAAATGAAAGGATAATCAGGTACATTTATTTAATTTTATATAACATACTTGATTATCCTTTTATTTTTCTCTGTGCCATCTCGTTTGTTCGTTTTAGTCTCCAGTTTTGTCAGCTTATTTAAAAAAAAAAAAATGAAATAAAAGTAAATGTTTTGTCCCAGTCCCCTTCAATAAATACAACACACTGAATGAAATTTGATGACCTTTATTAAAATTCTATAACATATCTTTGTTAACTGTTATTTATTATAACTGAACATAGTATAGCTGATTTTGATCACAGCATAAACATCCATGTGATGTTGATCAGCAGTGCGACCTCACTCATCCTGACCCAGTAAGCAGCGTCCATACCTCCACTCACTTACTTTACTTATGAAGCAGTGTCACACAACTCACTTCATCTACCATTTATTATAAGTCAGGATAGCATGACCCCACTTATCCTGACCCAGTAAGCAGTGTCCATACCTCCACTCACTTACTTTATTTATGAAGCAGTGTCACACGACTCACTTCATCTACCATTTATTATAAGTCAGGATAGCATGACCCCACTTATCCTGACCCAGTAAGCAGTGTCCATACCTCCACTCACTTACTTTATTTATGAAGCAGTGTCACACGACTCACTTCATCTACCATTTATTATAAGTCAGGATAGCATGACCCCACTTATCCTGACCCAGTAAGCAGTGTCCATACCTCCACTCACTTACTTTATTTATGAAGCAGTGTCACACGACTCACTTCATCTACCATTTATTATAAGTCAGAATAGCATGACCCCACTTATCCTGACCCACTAAGCAGTGTCCATACCTCCACTCACTTACTTTACTTATGAAGCAGTGTCACATGACTCACTTCATCTACCATTTATTATGTCAGGATAGCATGACCCCACTTATCCTGACCCAGTAAGCAGTGTCCTTACCTCCACTCACTTACTTTACTTGTGAGTAGCTTCCAACTCACTTCATATACTGTTAATTGAATTACACCTCCAACCAAATAAGCAGCATCCTTACCTCTGCTTGCTTATTTATTTATCAAGCAGCCTCCAACTGCTCAATTTCTTTTGCTAGCTTATTGAAAAGAACATCCAACACCACAAGCCTGTCCCTCTTCTCTGCTCGCTACCAGACTGATAAAATAACCACAATCCACCAAAAAAGGGGAGGGGAGGTGGGTATGAAGTTAGTTCACACCAAAAAATGATTCCTTACACAGGTACACTTGCCTAAACCCCTTAAGCCCCTCTCCATCCTTACCTCATTTCCTCCAGTCATCCTTCCTTCTCGTTTAACTCTTTCATCCTCCCACCCTCTTAACTCCTACTACTATATTTATCTAACCCCCTTCTGAAGATGTCCCCAGACAAATTGGTTTGTTACCAAACCTCATTTGTTGCATATATTAATAGAAAAAGTCTGGGCGACCATACTTTTTTCCATTGATATATGCTCGGATTTACAACAGACACACTGACTGACCTGAACAATCAGCATGTTAGTTTTTGAATATTAATGGCCAATCATTGTTTAATATTCAGTACCTTTTTAGCTACCATAGACAAAGGTCAAATATCAATACAGTTGTATTTGCCAACATGTAAGCTTTAAGGCAAAATCTACAAATATCTTGTAGGTAGCCTGGTTTTAAAATATTAGTGCAAATAAAAACAAGCAATATTTAATGCCTAGAAGTTTCAGTACCATGTAACTGCAGAAACACCTGGATGTGTCAATAGGTTATAGCAGCCAATTAAAATCATGTAATTGTAAAGGCAAAAATCTATGAATATCTTGTACTTAGCATGGTTTTAAAATATCAGTACAAATATGAGGAAGCAATATTTGATGCCTAGAGATTTCAGTAGCATGCAAATGCAAAAACACCAGGAGATGTCATTAGCCTGTAGTAACCAATTAAAATTGTCTAATTGTAAAAATAAATAAAAAAAAAAAATTGGTGGTTCAAGGTTTTTCTCTTTAGTACACCTTGCAAGTTAAGCATAACATGAACAACTTACTTGTCAATATAACTTTCTTATTTAACAATGACGTCTTAATTTTTCCTCTAAGGTCCTATAAAAAGTAGTGTATTAACTAACATTCCCATAGATTTTTTGTATGTATAGCATTTTAATTGCATATAAATGTTCATAAATACTTTAAGCCTTATATGATATCACAGAAGATGCATATATGGATTTTTTATATTACATATATATCTGTCTGTTTATTTATTTGTTTATTTTAATGTTATTTTCTATTATTTATTTATTCATTCCATTTGTTGACCAGGATAGACCAGCTGGGTAAGAAACCTTTTTTCAGTGGAGGCCAAGGGAGAAAAAGCTCCACTTTGAATAATAATAATAATAATACAAAAATAATAGTACATGAATAGTAATATAAGTTTAAACAATTTTAACATAAAATATATATTTAACATTGATTGACATTTAACAGAAACTGAGAGCTATCAATCCACGTTTCAAAGAAAGTAAAAAATCATTGGGTTATTTGTTGTAGGGTAGTTATATTCTTAGTGGACCAAGTTAGAGTGGGTCTATAGTACTTCACTCATTGGATATTCAGTGAATAGCCATTCATCGAGCACCTATTTAGTAAAGTTGCTCTTCATAGAATGGCAAATTTTAAGAAGGGCAAACAAGAAGTTGGCCATCCGAGCAACTGTAAAAAAAAAAAATAATAAAACCTGCCAAGGTGGGGGAGGGCTGCACCCCCCCACCCCAACTAAATACACCAACTCCAGGATCAGACTACAGTGGAGAAAAGGGCAAATTCCAGACAGTGGCCAACTGCTGGTTTGCCCTATCTAGAATTCATCATTTGATGAAGAGCAGCTTTGCTAAATAGGTGTTTGATGAATGACTTTTGGACTATTGGACTTGTCTGATTAAATGCCTTATTAGGTTATCACTAATAGAATTAGTTAGGGTCCTCTGGAAAATGTACTTATTATTAGGAAAATAAAAGTCCAACCAAATATAGTTACTTTTTTGGTTTGTTAATAGCATCTTGTTGCAGTATTGATTAACTGGGTAAAGCCATGTAGTTGTGTTTCATTAGTTGGGTTATCCAAAATAAAGTTGACCAGCCAATGTTGCCATTCCCTCAAATTATTGTTTCCTGTTATATATCAGATGAGATCCAATAGTGCATGTTTTCTAGAGTTTTGATGTTTTTGCCTGAGGGAATATAAAGGGCAGTAATGACTATTCTTTATATTTAATTTAAGTGAGCTCAGTAGCACTTCTACCGTATGAAACCATGGTGGAGAGATGTGGTATGGTGAAAGACTGAATGAGTTTTTGTAGAGAATGGTTACTTTACCAGCTCTTTTTTGAAGTCTAACTAATATTAGTATATTGACACCTGGTGGGAGAATTTCTTAATTTTTAATTTCTGCAAGAGTCTCTCCGGTTAGATTCTTGGCTGGAGTGCCTTCTGTGTGGAGTCTGCATGTCTTCCCAGTGGTTGAGTGAACTTTAAAGACATGCAGGTAAGTGTGTGTGAGTGGGTGTGCCTTCTTTGAAGGTTGGGTGCTTGGCTGGGACCTCAACACTGTAAAAATCCACTGCCAATCATTAGCAGACCGGTGATCCACAGTGGCGACCTCTAACCGGGAAAAGCCGAAAGAATTGTATTTCTGTGGTATCTTGGCTATCAAAAGAATAATTTGCTAACCAGGCATATAGTTCTTGGAGTTTGTTGCATATACTTATTAGGTTTTTGTGGAATATATTAAGACCTAAGAATGTATTTTGGTCAGGACTGGAAGAAAATATGATACTGACTGTGGCTGGTGTAGTTGGGGAGGATCCTTTTTTTGTTTAAGGGTTGCTTTAGTACATTTTACTTTAAGATACAGTTTACTGTTAGAATTGTAGAGGGAATGAGTGAATTGAGATGAATAATTTGTTGTTGGTTGCAGCTAGTTAGAAGTGGCACTTGACTGAATATTAGGGTTGAGGAGGGAGGAATAGTATATTGCACTATATGAAAGTACTCAAAGAAGTCATATAAATAATGAGTATTGAGGGATCTTAACAAGTTTTTTGTTGGTTAGTGATAGACTAATGAGCAGCAATAGTTCTAGGAAAGGTGGGTGGAGGTAATGATTGGAGAGTTAGCCTATTTACCTGATGGAGGTATGGAAGTGGTTATTAGGGAATAAATGTAGAATAAGTGGGGTGGGTGGGAATTGAGGGTAGACTAGCAGAGTTTAGTGAGCCTAATAGTAGCAAGGGTGAATGGAGCTAGCCAACACCCCCTTACGTGAACAATTTTGCTTGCTTGTGAGCATGCTTTAGTGACAGCAAGGCTATATAAGCATCATCTACAAATGCACAGAACGTTGAAACCAGTGACAGGGTTGGGCAGCATCTTTTTAGAAGTATAGTGCTTTGGAGTATTGTTGTGCTGACTTATGTCTAAGTTCCTAAAGCGTAACTGCAGGAGGGAGTTTGGTTCCTTCATCCAGAGTAAATTAACTTACTAGCAGGGAATAATAGCTGAACCGACACTCAATGTTTGTATTGCAGTCGTGTTCCTTGCTGTGAGATTTCTGCCTATAAAATGTCCTTGTATGCTATTAGAATGGTTGGGTATGATGTTATAACTTTTACAAAATCTAAAAGCAATTCTGATTCTTTACAACATTCAAAACTAAACTGAAACTGACATTATAACATTGCAGTTCCACTTCTCTATACTGTTGCCTGCAATTCCTTTAGCAGTTGCTTGTCTGAAAATAGAGGAATATATATAATTTTTTTCCACTGAGCAACCTCAACTACCTTAACATCTGTACACTTTCACCCTCTGTCAGAAAATATTATCTAAGGCTGCTGTTTTTCTCGCTGATAATATTTATTGTTTATTTACTGGTTCTAGTATGCCACTTAACTGCAGTCTTCACAAAGTGAGGTTTCATTTGCTTTCTAGTGGCTGGCAGCTTATACAGTAACAGGTGATAGGCTTAATCCAACTGGCTGATATGGCATACATGCTGATAGACACTTTGGCTGACAAATGGTCCTACTATATAGGCTGACTACTACACAGGTATAATAGGAGAGCATGGTGGGGTATTCAGGATGTCATGTAACCCAATAGCTGGGCCAGAGATACAACATAGTGGCCAAAGTGGCATAGGCTGAATGGTAGCCACAGAGATATGATTGTACAAGAGAAAGGAAGGTAGGGTATGAAACAAGGCATATTCAGCTTTATTAGCAACATAAAGTTTAAAATGTACTTATTGTACAACATATAAATCTGTGTGCATTAGAGTTTATAATGATGGGCGACCACCCAAAGAAAATCCAGCTGGTTCTATTAGTCCAAACTGTTGTCTAGAAGTGCACTTAAGTGATGCTTCCTCAACACTGCCTTCCTTTCCTTAGGTGGTATATGGATCCCAAGCCTTTCTTCTTTATAGTTGTACAGTTCTGTAGCCTTTGAAGGTCAGTCATCAGGGCAATTAGCTCTACATTATGCCTGTCCAATAGCACCCTAGAAGCAGTGATGTCATGCTTCCACCTTGTTCTGCGTCCATGACATCTGAATATTGGCCAACTCTGATGTGTTCCAAAACAGTAGGTAGAAGATGAGGAGTTTCCAAACAAAGTCATGTTTTGACTCCATTTTGCATCCATAAACTGGAAACAGGAAAGTACATTTATTCTATTGCATTTAAAGTTATCTAACTATTTAAAAGAAAAGTTTTGAGCGGTTCTTGTCATTTTTTCAAAATATTAATGTGTTTTTTTCTGAATGTGAAACTACAGATAATCACTGAAGGATTTTGCTGTTTGCTCTGTTTTTCAAGTGAGTTATGTGTACTGCCTAGCTGTTTAAGTCAGTTTTTGATGAATCGAGCATTATCTGCATTGTAAATGTGTTTTCTCTGACTTTAAAGTTACAGCTATTAATTGAATTGATTTTAAAGTTTGCACTGTGTTTCATGTGATGCTTGCACTGCTAAGTGAATTAGCCAGTGTTGCTGAATTTATTTGCTGCATTTTAGTCAGTTCTCAATTTAACACCAAGCAGCCAGTTTAGGGCAGGTGTGAAAGAAATCTAAGCCTTGTTGTGGTTAGTCTTAGAGGCAGTGGGGTGATTGTTGCAGGTCTGGGAAGATAAATGCTGTCAGTTAGATCTTTAGATATTTTTCACTGGCTCTTATATTTTCCCTGTCTAATTTATATTTTGCAGAGCTTTTATATTTCATGAAGCTGTCCCTAGAATTATCAGGTCTGCTTTCTGCATTCCATAGATGCAGGCACTTTCACTTATAACAGTACCTAATATAACCCAACTTACACAAATCTCAATAGTAATTAGACTCCTGCTATGTATAAGTGCAGCATGTTGTATGTTGCTACATAACACTATGAGCCATACATATAACACCTTACAAGTTGCTTGTAACATCCCTTAGAGGTATTGCATTCTGCAACTTTGCTCATGGCAACTACTAAAAGATCAATGCTACTGTTTAGCAAGTTTCTCGATCTGTGCTGTCACAGTCACATAAATACCCAAGATGTGCTTCATCTCACATTGCTGCAGTCATAACCTGTGGGTAGTCCGCTGTCCTCGGTCGGCCCGAATACCAAAGTGTTAGGCTGGCGTCGGTCATGGTCGCTCAGATCTGACATCAGTACGCCGTGGTACAAAAGCGCATGACCGACGCCATATCCTCAGTCTTTCTTGCTGCATGGTCCGAAGCAGAAGCAGTGTTTGCAAGTGCTGTCAAGGCCCTGAAATTTTCATATTCTGAGTTTCAGACCGAAGACCAAGTTGGGCTAAGTACCCCGTTGGGGAATATTTTTGTCTTTTCTTGCCTCAGTTAAATCCGGATGTCAGAAAAAGTAAATAATTGTATTTCTTGTGGGAAACAGATACCTCATAGGGATTACCACTCTCTCTGTATTCCTTGCTTGGGGCCTGAGCACGACGTAGTCGGGTGTCAATTTTGTGCTAGATTTAATAAGCGCACCATTAAACGCAGGTTAGATTGTGCTAGACTTGTCTTCGGTAAGCGGTGTAACTACAATATGCCGTCGGATCCTCCGACGCCCGCTACCGCTAAGAAGCGTAAAGAAAAATCGTTAAAGTCCAAGCAGGATGAGTCGTCCATTACGGACGCCGGTTCTTTGGAAACTACGGTGGAATCTGTGGATCCAGCCGAAGTTTCAGCTAAAGCTCAAGGGGAGCCTTTACTCTTGCAGGATGTGGCCTCTCAGGAGTCGGGTCAGGCTGAGGGGGCCCTCTCAAGTCTCTGTAGTCCCTTCTTTGCATAAGGTGGTTAGGCCTTCTACTTCTGTCTCTAAGGCACCTTCCAAGGTCAGGCATGGTTTGTCTTCCTCTGGTGTCAGCCTAGTTCTGCAGGGTCTGTACCTAAAAAGCATATGCTGAAAATGGCATAGGATTTGATTACTTTAATCAGGGGTTCTATGCCCCCTCCAGATAAGAGGCCTAGGGTGGAGCCAGAGGTGGAAGGATTGGAGCATTCCTCGGATTATTCTGAGTCTTCGGCTGAGGACATTCAGGATTTTCCTCCTTATTCTGATTCAGATGCAGAGGATTCATGTCCTTCTGCTTCCCCTCCAGAGGATTTTTCTTTTTCTGAAACCCTGCATTCCATGAGGGAGCATTTTAAGTGGGAAGGTCAGGATTTCTCAGATTCTCGAAAGAGGCTTAGGGAATTTTTGTTTTACCACAGCATAGGCCCTTGGCTATTCCCCTGTTTTGGATGTTGTTCAGGATGTTTTCAGAAGCTTCCCTTAATCCTGATTCTTTACCTCCTGCCCCGGTCAAGCCAGACAGGTATTACAGAGTGCCAGAGGCTCATAAATATTTGTATAAGAGCCCAAGAGCTGACCCGGAAACTATTAGCCAGGGACCTAAGGGTGTCAGGGCTTCTGTTGTAAAGAATCCAGTCCCTCTGGATAAAGATTCTAGGGCTTTGGATAGGTGGGGTAAAAAAGTGTATACCTCTTCCACTCTAGCAATGAGGGCTTTGAATTGCCAATTTCATATGCTGAAGTACCAGAATTTCCTCTTAAGTCAGTTAAAATCTAAGGTCGATGCTTTGGCAGAGGGTATAGAGTGTAAGGAATTGCAAGATTTAGTTCATGCCTCTGATCAAGTGGGTAAGCATTCTTTGCAGTGTGGTTTTGATGCTCTTCAGGCTTCTTCCAGGGTGGCTGCCACTGGTTCAGTTATTCGTAGGCACGCCTGGCTTAAGGATCAGAATTTGTCAGAGCATGTTAAAGCTCGAATTTTGGACGCTCCCCTTCAATCTGAAGTTCTGTTTGGTTCTCCTGTGGAGTTGGTGTTGAAAAAAATGGAAGACAAAGCAAAGTCCATGCAGACAGTTAAGGAATTTTTACAGGTGCAGCCCCCTAAGTTTAGCAGAAATTGGCCTGCTAAGGGATGGGCTTATCCTTCTTCTGATTTACAGTCTAGGGGCAGATCTAGACGTGGTAGGGGCAGAGCTCATGCTCAGGGTTCTTTCAGGCCTAGGACATGGAGTTCCCCTGCACAATCTTCAGGTGAGGGCAGGGGTCAGCCTTTTCAGAAGCAGACCCAATGACCTGTATTTCCAGCTGCCAGATCCCTCCTGTCTGGCAGCTCCTCTGGGAGGAAAGTTGGCACTTTTCAGACAAAATTGGCTTTTAGTCACCCAGGACAAATGGGTGTTGGACATTATAGATCGAGGCTACAAGTTTTATTTTCACACCTTGCCTCCTTTCAAAGGCATGCCAGACATTCCTCCTCAGCAAAAGTTGGAGGCTCACAGGCAGATTTCTTTACTTTTAAACATGGGGGCTATCCAGGGGGTCCCTCCGTCAGAAGTAGGCCTAGGATTTTATTCTCGCCTGTTTCTTGTACCAAAGAAAGGAAACACTTGGAGGCCAATTCTGGATTTGTCTATTCTCAACACATACCTGGACATTCCAAAATTCAAGATGTTAACTTTACAGCAGCTTCTGCCTCTGCTAGGCAAAGACCACTGGATGGTAACTCTGGATCTCAAAGAGGCTTATCTTCACATTCCTATCAGGCCCAGCTGCAGGAGGTTCCTGCATTTTCGGGCTGGTACTTCTCATTATCAGTTCTCTGCATTGCCCTTTGGCTTATCTACTGCACCCAGGGTGTTCACAAAGGTCCTGGCTCCGGTGATAGCTTTCTTAAGATTAAGGGGAATACAAATTTATCCTTATCTGGACGATTGCCTGATTCTTGCTCAAGACAAAGTCAAGTTACTTCACCATCTACAGTATGTTATGGCAGTGTTAAGGTGCCTAGGGTATTCTGTGAATGAAATAAAGTCCAGTCTAGTACCCTCTCAGGACATGTGCTTTCTGGGTGTGAGACTGAATACAGCATCTCAGATGGCGTTTTTGACCCCGGACAAACAAAGAAATCTTTCCCTTTACTTCCAGCAATTATCTCTGCAGTCCAGGCTGACTGCAAGGACAGTCCTTCAGGCCTTGGGGTTCATGGCATCTTGTATTCTGGTGCTTCCCAATGCCAAACTGCATATGAGGAAGCTACAATGGTATCTCAAAAGCGTATGGACTCAACACTGCCACGATTTGGACACTGTCATTCAGATAATACCTTGCATCCAAAGGGAATTTTTGTGGTGGGCTCAGGAATGTCACCTAAACAAGGGACTCTCTGTGACCCAACCAGAGGCTAGTCAGATCTTAACGACAGATGCCTCAGACATGGCTTGGGGAGCACACTTCAATGGGAAATGGCCTCCCAGACTACAACATTTGCATATCAACATGAAGAAGATGTTAGCAGTCCAATTTGCACTGATGGCTTTCAAGGATCTACTTCAACCAGGACAGGTGTTGATTCAAACAGACAACACAACAGTCATGTGGTACATCAACAAGCAAGGGGGAACCCATTCGTACCCTCTTTGCAGACAAGCTATGATTTTGTGGGAGACTGCTCTCAGTTTGCACCTCACTCTTCAGGCAAGGTTTCTGCCAGGAGCACAGATCTCCTTAGCAGATGTTTTGAGCAGACAGATGGTGGATCCCCACGAGTGGAAATTGGATCCTCATGTATTTCAACAGTTGACGATGGCTTGGGGGACTCCAGACATAGATCTGTTTGCTTCTCCACTAAATTTCCAACTGCCAAAGTATTGCACAAAGCTGTTTCACCCAAAAGCTTGGAAAGTGGATGCTCTATCATTCAGTTGGAACAACCTTCACGTCTATGCCTTTCCTCCTCTGCCTCTTCTTCCCAAGGTGCTCTTGAAGGTCAGACAGGACAAGCCTTGCATGATTCTAATAGCTCCAGATTGGCCACGTCAGCACTGGTACCCTCTGCTGAGGAGTTTAGTACGGAGCCTCCTTGGCCTTTGCCACCAATTCCACACCTTTTGTCCCAGGCAAGCAATCATTTCCGCAATGTCAGGATTCAGTCCCTGCATCTGACAGCCTGGCGTATTCTGTTTTAGACCCTGGAGGGTCGCAGCTTCCTCAACAAGTTTTGAATGTCATTTTGGAGGCCAGACGGCCTAGTACAAGGAAAGTTTATGCTGATAAATGGAGGTGATTTTTTCTTTGGAGCAAGACAAAGAGCTTTGATGTTTCAGTGCCTAATTTGAGTGCTTCACTTCAGTATCTTACAGAATTATTAGACAAGGGTTTGTCTTTCTCCTCTGTAAAAGTTCATGCTGCAGCCATTTCTGCTCACTATGACTGTGACCCACCATTATTCTCTCACCCTTTGTTTAAGCAATTTCTTAGAGGGGCAAAGAACATAAGACCCCACGTGAGCTCCTACTCCTTCCTGGGATCTCAATTTTGTGTTGGAAAAGCTCACTTTACCTCCTTTTGAACCTGCAGCTACTGAGTTGAAGTTTTTGTCTTGGAAGACTGCTTTTTGTTGGCCATTACATCTGCTAGAAGGGTATCTGAATTACAGGCTCTAATGGCAGTTGAACCCTTCCTGATATTTCATAAGGATAGGGTCTTCCTGCGTACTAACCCTACTTTTATGCCTAAAGTTGTTTCTAATGTGGCCTTAAACCAATCTATTCATTTGCCTACATTTTATGCTGATCCCCAAAATAAGGGGGAAAAAAATTTGCACTCTTTGGATATTCACAGGCAGTTGCGTTATTATTTGAGCAGAACTAAAGGGTTCAGGCAGTCTCAACAGTTATTCATTTCTTTTGCCTTGGGTTCACAAGGAAAACCTGTTTCAAAACAAACTATTTCTAAGTGGATTGGCCATTGTATTGCTTTTTGTTATTCTCATCATGGTAAGGAGGTTCCGCCTGGAATCAGACCTCATTCCACTAGGGCGACTGCCACTTCTACTGCTTTTTTAAGGGGAGTAGCTACTAAGGATATTTTGGAGGCAGCTACTTGGAGTTCAGTGCACACTTTTCTAAACATTATCATCTCCCTCTTTATTCCAAATCTAGGGCTGGGTTTGCCACTGCAGTTTTACAGGGCATGTTAGCAGCTCCAAATGCTTTCTGATTTTGCCAACCTCCCTTTACCTTTGCTTTGGGATTCTACCCACAGGTTATGACTGCAGCAATGTGAGATGAAGAACATAGTACAGTTTTGTACCTACCATAAATGTAGATGTTCGAAGATCCACATTGCTGCAGTCCAATTTACCCTCCCTCCTTCCCCTCTGTAGTTTGGAGTGGCTGTGTGGTTTGTGGGGTAACTATTGTTTCTACATTGGTGGTTGGGTATTTTCTGTTTTTGGCTATGGCCTTTCTTTTTTAGGCCTTCTGACATCTGGGGCAAGAAAGACTGAGGATATGGCGTCGGTCATGCGCTTTTGTACCACGGCGTACTGACGTCAGATCTGAGCGACCATGACCGACGCCAGCCTAACACTTTGGTATTCGGGCCGACCGAGGACAGTGGACTACCCACAGGTTATGACTGCAGCAATGTGGATCTTCGAACATCTACATTTATGGTAGGTACAAAACTGTACTTTACATTTATTTATTTATTTCACATTTGTTAACTGGGTTAGTACAACTCAGTTTGCAAACAAACCCATTTTCAGTGGAGACCTGAGGGGGAAAGTTCCAGCAAACATAAGTTTAGATAAAGTGATAACATACAAATATTAAATAATCACAATACAAAATAATTATAAAAAAGAAAAGGTAATTAACTATTTGCATTGTATTGAAAGTAAGGAACACATTTTCAGTGGATACCCAAGGGGAAAGAGCCGCAGCAAACATAAGCAAAGATAAACATACAGAACAAAAACTATTAAAAATAACAATGCAGATACGAAATTAATTATAAAGAGAAAAACAAAAAAAAAAAATTATAAACATGTTTGTTTAACTATGCATGCATACATAATTGCACCGTCCAACCATTAAACAATAACTATATCTTGTTTAAACAATATAGCTCTGTGTAAATCAATCAATTTTTCCTTCACACTGAGCAATATGGAAGGTCATCCTACTTTTGCACCCTGTATTGCCAGCCTCATAGCATTATTTATCTTAAAGCACTGTAACAACTGATTTGTGCTCATAGGTAATGAACTCCTACTAAATATAAATAATTCTGTTTATGAACCCTGACACTGAGCTTGGTCATCCCTTCTCCATGAATCCTGACACTGAGCTCAGTCATCCCTTCTCCATGAGCCCTGACACTGAGCTCAGTCATCCCTTCTCCATGAACCCTGACACTGAGCTCAGTCATCCATTCTCTATGAATCCTGACACTGAGCTAAGTCATCCCTTCTCCACGAGCCCTGACACTGAGTTCAGTCATCCCTTCCCCATGAACCCTGATACTGAGCTCAGTCATCCCTTCTCCATGAATCCTGACACTGAGTTCAGTCATCCATTCTCTATGAATCCTGACACTGAGCTCAGTCATCCCTTCTCCATGAATCCTGACACTGAGCTCAATCATCCCTTCTCCATGAATGATATCTAGTTGCAGAGAAAATATGATTGGCTTCAACAGTTGGCCAAATTATTGTCAATTTAGTGGGATTCAATATTTATCACTGTGGAGTGAAGTGCTTAATAATCCTGCTTACTTTGCAAAGGATCATCACATGGATCATTCAAAGGCTCCTGCATAGTAGCTAATGCCTTTGCTGCCCCTGAAGTGCTTTTTTAAGGTAAATTCAGATAGTAAACATTCCAGTGTCACAAGTATATCAATATCCAAACAGGATAAAATAAATGTGGCTCTAATAAAAGGTCAGAATTCTGAACAAGTTACCCTACCTTATGGCACTCCTTGTTTTGAAAGGCATCCATGTAAGTGTAATCACTGAAACCTTGTTTAAATGCCCAGACAGCACCATCCATACATGAGTTTAAAGGAAAACTCCACCTTCTCCTATAGTTCAACTTAACTCTTAGGTTGCTTTTCTCCCTACAGTATGTTTCCAGTACTGTGTAGGTACCTGAAACCTCCTGCTTGTACTTTATAAAACTTTCATTTCCTCACTTTGGTACCAAAGGAAGGGAAATAGCTCCCACTTTTTTAAGCTTAACTTCTAACATAAGTTGCAGAAGAACTTTTGTATACCTGCATGACTTACCACAGACACAGAGAAATTTATAGTCAGGAGCTCATGCTGCTGTAAACAAGACAGAGAGGTGTGAAACTGTTTTTCATTGCATTTATTGCAGAGAGAAAGAGAACCTAAACTGATTCACAGCTGCTTCCAATGTAGTCATGCCTTTCATAGCAAAACAGAGCAAGTTTGTTCAAAGGCAGTTGTCACATCTTTTGACAAATTTACATAAGCAGCATCACAGTACCAAAATGCTAAGCTTTAAACTTTACTAATTTGTTGTTTATACTATTTTACATTTTAAGATGACTTGAATGTAGTATCAAAGATGTGACATTTAGAGAAAAGCCAGAAAATATTTTTTATGTAATTCTTGTAAAGTGTCAGCACATTTACCGAAATGTAGGGGGAGGGGATGTCAATTCGTCTTGGACTACAAAAGGATACTTTGAACAAAGGCCTGCAATTTAGCAACTGTTTTGGTTGCAGCTGTATAACTACTTAGTATACTATAAAACAAGCCCTGATACACATTCAAATGAGGGTGATTCAAGAAATAAAAGAAACAGTTCTATATATAAGATGACAGTGACTGACAGTAATTCCATTATATGTTAATGGAAGGGAATACACTACTAACTTTCTTATGTCTAGCATGACTCATATAAAGTAAACTTGAAATGGATTATGGGAAAGAGAAAGCCTTGAAGAAAAATAACATGACATTGATATATCAAGCCCCCATTGACAACCGTTTTGCAGAAAACATATTACAATTCTGTAAGAAGCAGTCAGAGAGATTTTGTGATGCTAAAATAACTCAGAAAACAGAGAGATAGTGAAAACCTAGATTTGTTTTTGTTCTAAGGCAGAGTTTTCCTTTAATGTCTCCCATGCCTTCAGACCCATTAGCAACTACAATGGCAGATCCATATTTGTTAGAGACCATATCGCTTCTTGATAGATTTCCCAAGACCCATAAATGTAATTTGCTGAACTCCTAATCACATGAAAGAAAAGTCCATGTCTAATTTCTAAATAACATGCATGAACTCCCCCAAAACAAAAAAAAAACATACTTCAAAATTAAAATGCAGTTAGGGACCTGAGAACATGTGTTGAAATTCTCTGTACTTTAACCATCATGTAAGAACATTTGTCAGGAAATCCTTCTTCTTGGTGCAGCTGGTCACCAAGAGAATATCATCCAGATAAAAATAGGTTATAATCCATTGTATTCACCACTGATCAGACCAGTTATAGAACTTAATGCCCCCTTTGGGGTGTACCTCGCAAGACATAAAAACAGCTGGAAAGACCACAGAGGTCCCTAACAAAGATGATTACTGACTATCATCAACTTAAATCCTTAAGCTAACAGAAAATATTATAAGCAGTGGCCCTCTTTGCTGTGTCGTATAGGAAAAAATATAGTCCTAAAACACTTACTTTTGAACTCTGACTTTCTTGTCTGAACCTGAGAAACAAACTCAGCCGGCTGATCTAGCATGTGTATCTGCAGGTCATCATATCTGTGCTGACTGTGGTGCCCAAAGTGTCTGATCTCTCTCAGAGATGATACGTGGTCTACACAACATCTGACAGATGTCAGTTTTCTTCCACTCAGTAACTGCTACCACATTTTCAATTCTGCATGATGTAGCCCATGAACTCTGTCTCTTTGTCAGACTGGCTTTGAGCTTAACCTCATGCTTTCACAGGTGTTTTTCTATACTCAAGTTTGGGTCTAATGCAACTAACAAACAACAACGTCATCATTTCTAATTTCCTAGACTTTATAAATATTTTTATACAAGTCCCAGAAACAAACTGATGAATACAACTGCACGGCTGAGGTTCTGGGGTCAAAAAGCACATGCTGTGATGTGTGACATCACCATACCCAGCAGCTGTATAAGGTTATTACTCATGTAAGTGATAGCTTTGCCAAGTTTAGTTTACTAATTGATTTGAAACAGTGACATAGATAGAGGTCCATTTTTAAAGAATACAGATGATATTGGCATGGTGAGGGAAAGTAGTCCATTACTTTGTCATGATTTATTTGTTTAAGCATGGTAATGCTTTTACCTGAATTGCACAATTTTCATTATGATCACACATTACTAAATTACAGAAGCCTGAATATTGAAGTAGTGCTTAAGTTAGTCCTTTCATAATTATCATTTTATTAGTGAATTTCATTAATAACTTGCATTTTTTTTTACATGGCTTTCAGAAATAAAACAATTGTTATGAAGTGATAAGGTGTGTTATCTTCTGCTGGATGACTACAGATTAGGCTTCAGTAAACTCCAAGCTAAATGCTGATTTACTCCAGATTTCTTTTTAAATGCTGTGGGATAGTTAGGTTTGCTTGAGATATACAATGTGCTATGATGTGTTCCTGTGGTCAACATGGCTGGGTACAGCTCATCCACGGGCAGCCAAAGTGTATCTGCATCTTTGAGACCAGACACACCAATACATATTACTGTGATTCACAGACAATATCAAGACATAGCATCATTTGCATAAGGAAAGTGTAAATGACCCTAAACTTCAGTCAATAATAAGTCAAATAAATCTTTTTATACAGCTTTAGTTCTATAACTAGCATTAACCATTTGGCTGATATGATTCAAAAAACCCATAGCTGGATCTACCCATATACCCAGGTCCTTAAATGAGTCTACAGTTTCAATCACTGCATGCTGTATTAAATACTCACCTTTTAATTTCTGTCTCCCAAATCTTCTATGCATTGTTTATGATGTACTTATCAGCATATTATTCTCCTGTGCCCAAATGGCCAATTTAGTCATTTTGTTTTTAAAGACTTGCCTTATCTGTAACACGTGTAATCTGTTTACCTAATTTTGTGTCATCTGCATATAGACTGTAGAACACCTCAAATGAAAAAGTTAGATCTGAAAGATACAATCTAAACAAGTAACTGGCTAGGACAGAGCTCTGTGGGATACCTTGACTGCAACCAAGAATTTCACATTTTCAGTTGCTGTATGATACTTACCATGTCCTGTTTGTAAGCCATGCAGCTATCCATCTTATCAAGAGTACATCAATACCTACCTGCTCTAATTTACTGATCAGTGTTTGGCACATGACCCTATCAAACGCTGAAGTTAAATCTATATAAATTACATCACAACACAATTTTTCATTCATGGCTGTTATTATATTGTTATAGAACATAATGCTACAGTTGGCAATAGTGCTATTTTCAACATATGCATGCTAATATATGGTTTCGATTCTGACAATAACTTATCCAATATTACCTTCTCCATTATTTTTCACAATATGAAAGTAGACTTAATGGTCCTACTCCCCTTACCTTTAAAGACATGTTTAATAAGTCCATGTCTCCAATTTTGAGGAATCTCCCCATATTTAAATGACCTAGTGAATAATAATGGTACTATAGGTTCATAGGTTCATACAAGCCTAACCAGAATGTATTTGGCTTTCACCACCCATTTTAAATTAATTTTGCTATGCCCTTTTTCGAGGTTAGTATACTGTGCCTCTGTCTAACAGTGACACAGAAGTGATACCCGGGGTAAACCTACGATTTCCCATCCACTCATCAAAATTCCTCTTGAAGAGAGTCAATGAGGGACTCTGCCTAACCTGGACTGGGATTTTATTCCAGAGTGAAGGGAGCCTCTGGGTTATGAATCTGTCCCTCCAGCATGTCCTATTTATTTCAGTGCTGAGGTTCAAGTCTCTCAGCGTAGCTTGATGGGATTTGGATTTTCTGAGGTGCAGCATGTCCATTAATTCCGGGTTGGACATGGCTTTATACGTCAGGCACAGATCGCCTCTGAGCAGGCGGTATGCCACTGAGTAGAGCTGGAGTTTTTTTAACCGGGCAGCATATGGCATCTGTTTGAGCTCTTTGATCCTCTTGGTGAGGTACTTTTGGGATCTTTCCAGTTGCTGCAGGTGTCTGGTAAGGTACATCCCATAAGGGGCATTGTACTCAATTATGGGCCTGATGAGGGATGAATAAAGAGGCACGATGACCACCCCTGATCTAGATGTGAATCCCTTCATGATTAGGTGGGCTATATAAAATGTTTTTCTAACCACTTTGGCCACGTGGTTTTCAAATGAGAGATTGCTATCAACTTGGGTCCCCAGGTTCCTAATTACTTATTCCGTACTTAATGGATTACCACCTATGTGGTAATTTGTGGGCACTTTGTTTTTGCCAAAGGGGATGACTATACACTTTTTGGCGTTTAGCTTGAGGCCATGGCTCTGGCACTAGTTGTCTGTTTCTATGAGGCCCTTTTGTAGGATTCTTGTGTCGGCTGGAGAGTCGATTATGGCGCCTAGTTTGCAGTCATCTGCAAACTTGGTCAGCCACAGTCCTTCCATATTGGCCTGTACCTCCCAAAAATATATACCAAACAAGAGAGGTCCCAGGACGGAGCCTTGTGGGATGGCACTTGTAACTGGTTTGGAGTCTGACATGGCTCCAGCAATTCTAACCATGTGGGTTCTGTCCTTGAGCCAGTTTGCAACCCATCTAGTGACATAGGGGTTTATATTTAAGCTGGTGACCTTATCTATAATGCCCGAGTGAGGTATTGTATCGAAGGCTTTTGCAAGGTCCAGGTAGGCTATGTGGACCACCTTCCCCTCGTCAATGGCTTTGGTGACTGTTTCAAAGAAATCGACCAGGTTTAAGAGGCAGGATCTGCCCTTAACAAAGCCGAACTGGGAAGGATCCAGTGTCTGTATGTCCCCAATATCTGTATTTATGAGGTCCATGATGATCCTTTCCATAGCTTTGCAGACCAAGCTAGTCAGGCTTATGGGGCAATAGTTTCCAGGATCCATTGAGGCACCACCTTTGTGAAGAGGGACCACTGTTGCTGTATGCCACTCTTTGGGTACATATCCTGTAGTAAGGCTGAGATTGAACAGTAGTTTTATGTTTGGGGTTAGCTCTTCTTGGAGTTCATGTAGGATGCAGCCCGGGACACTGCCTGGTCCCATTGATGCTGTGTTTTTTGCTTTGGAGAGGGCGGCTCTTACCTGAGCATCTGAGATGTCAGGGGGGCAGCACTCTGCTGGGATAGATATTTGTCCTTTTGGTGTGGGGGGGGGTTTGCGCTGAACCTGTCAGCTAGGATGTTGGCAATGTCTGTGGGTTCGGTGTATTTTTGTCATTTTGGACTAATTCTGAGCATATCTGGGAATTCCCACCCAGGTTCCTAACATAACTAAAGAAAGCCTTGTGATTATCCTTAGTGTCCTGTGCAATTTTTCTCTCGAAGCTGGCCTTAGACGATTTTATGAGTGCCCATAGTTATTTGCTAATCCTGATCAGAGATGCCTTCCCTTTTTAGGATTTTGCTCTATCATGTAGTAGCTTCCTCCTTCTATTGTATGGTTTGTTTATGGCTGGGGTCCATCAGACAAGACGCCTGACTTTGGTGGATTGGGTCTTGGTTTTATTTGGGATTGCATGATCCATGCATTCCTGAAGCTGTTCATAGAATGCGTTTATAAAGGATTCTGCAGTCTGGGCCATATTTTCCACAGGCCCGGGGCCTTTGAAGGATTCCACCTCAGTTTTGATGAGTGTAAAATTTGCTTTAGAGAAGTTTTTTACTGTGGTTTTCTGGGCAGGGGGTGGGGTCGAGATGTGAATATCCAGTGAGATTAATTTATGGTCTGATCTTACCAGTGAGGGATACACTTCTGATCTGGAGCATAGAGCCCCCATGTTGGTGATGATCAGGTCCAGTATGCTTTCCCCTCTTGTGGGAGTAGTAACAAGTTGGTCCATAGCATTTGAGTTTATAAATTCTAGGAACCTTTGGGCTAGGGTGTTGGAGCAAGAGTAATGCTCCCAGTCTATGTTTAGGTAGTTGAAGTCACCCAATATAATGGTGTTTGGAGAGACCTTCATATTTTCCAGTGTTCTCAGGAAGGCCGAGTGTGGTTCCTGGGTTTGGGAGGGTGGTCTGTAGCAGGCTATAAACTGGAAGGCAGTTTTACCCACTGTTAGTTGCACATGGATAGTCTCTGATGCTTCGTGCTGTGCCACCAACCTGGAGGTGTGGGTATCTTTGACGAATATTGATACTCCCCCTCCTTTTGTGGTTCGGTCCAAGTTTTGGGGCTGAAAAGCATGGTATGAGGTATATCCTGGTAGTGCTGGGGTGCTCTCGGGAGCCCTGAACCAGGTTTCTGTTACTGCACAGATATCAATGTTCTCCATGCTAAGGAGAGTTTCGAGTGCATGCATCTTGAGGTTTAGAGGTGGGTTTGTCTTTTGAACCTTGCCTAAAAAAGGAGCTATGGGGGTGGCAAGAGCCTTTGCCAATATCCAAAAGCCCAGGGGTGACAGGTGCAAGTCGTCCCTAGCAAAGCATCGTGGCTTGTCAAGCATGTCATCCTAGGCTGACAGGCATTGGATCCCCTTTGAATGACACCAATACTTAACTCAATTGTTGAAATTGTTAATCTTGTCTTCATATTGTGGCATCATTCTTGGTGAGGGTAAGATGCTACTCAAGGTCAGGGTCATACCAGCCTTGGCTACATGCTCAGAGAGCTCCTCTATGTCTCTTTTCATGTAGTCCAGGAAGGTACGTCTCAGGTCATTCACACCAGCATGGACAATGACTGAGTCATATTTGTACTTGCCTTGGAGTGACCTGAGTGCTTGTGTTATGTGGCGGATCCTAGCATCTGACAGGCAGCTCACTGTGACCTTCTCCTTGTTCAGCCTGGTGAGCGGGACGTCAGTGTGCCTGACAATAGAGTCACCTATTACAAGTGTATCAGGTGTGTTGTTTAGTCTTAAGAGCTGTGACTGTTCGGCACATTGGCTTTGTGAGCTATGTGTTGCATGTGTTTTGTTTTGGGGTAGCGGTTGCTTGGGTGTCTGCTTTGGAGGTCTCTGCTGCTTAGGCAGATTTTTATTTAGAGCCTCCGAGTATGTTTTTGTGTGTTTATGTGTTTGGTTTGCTGTCGTGGTAGGTCTATGTGAGACTGGAATTGTAGTGAGTGTGGTTTCCTTCTCTTCCTGACTGGTTATGCCAGTACTGAGTTGAGAGAGCTTAGCCTCCACTTTGGCTATATGGTTGCATCTCTCACATGTGTTGGAATTTGTTGGGAGGAGGAGAGGGTTGTCTGTGTACATGAGGCAGTTGTAACATTGCCTCAAGATTCCCAGATTCACCAGCTGGACCAGAGAGGAGATTGACAACTGACCTTTGGACATGCTAGAATAGTATTGGGAATTCCTTTATAATTGAAAAAAAGGGCCAATGGGGAACAAGGTACTCAAGAGGAGTCTGTGAGGGTGTAGTGCTTTTAATTTTTTAGTGCTGACTTATATAATTGCTTTAGTGAGCAAGTGCCAGGCTTTAGAGTAAGAATAGGGTGTTTATTATGAGAACTAGACCAGTTCTAAGGGAAAAAGTGAAGAGCAGACTTTGTGGAGCCGAGAATGGTTTAAACACAATTAAGCGGAGCTGCCCGATGCTGCGCTATGCACAAAATCATGCAAAGCTGCGCAAAAGCGGGTTTTATACAGGGGGACTTGAACTAGAAATTGGCCCAAAATGGCCAATAGATTACCAGATTCTTGTGCTGGGAACACTCCTCCAGGGATAGATAGGCTGCTCTAAGCTCACCACTGCCACTGGTGAACAAAGAAGCCTCCCTTTATCTAAGAAAGGAAATGGGCAACACAGGAACTTTCCAAAAGTCCAGAATACAGCAAAGCCTGTATTTGGACTACTCTAGGTCAGAAAAGACGGGAAAAAAGAATAATTTTTTTTTCTTTTTTGCAACAAACAGCAGGAAAATGCAATAAATATGTAATACAGGCTAGCACACTTGAGTGTGTAGCCTCAACAGGTAAATGCAACAAACAGGACAAACTTTAAAAGTGCAGGTGCAAAAACAATTTTAAACAGTTTAAAACAGTTCAAGAAGCAGAAATACTTGCAGTTTAGCTAGATCGGACTTTCGCCCAGGTAGTAGCAGGAAAAAAAAACACTTTTATCAGGTTAGCAGTCACTCTTTTAGCCTCTCTGCTGCTAGCACCACTCTGCAGGACCACGAGGAGCTTGGCTGAGTAGTAACAAGCGCAAAAACCACGCCAAAGTGGGTTTTATACAGGGGGACTTGAAAGAGCTAGAAATTGGCCCAAAACTGCCAATAGACTATCAGATTCTTGTGCTGAGAACACTCCTCCAGGGATAAATATAAGTTCTTGCTTAACTGTTCTGAGGTCATTATTACTAATAGCATCACCCAGCTGTGCTTTATTTGGACATTTCTTTTTCAATATAATCTAATTTGATTCCAGTATCTGAGACTACCTTGATTTCACTAGGGCAACATATCACCCCGTTATGGAGCCAAACTGTTTTGCACAAGATTTTGTAAATATAACTATAACATGTTGTATCTGAGACTAAATTTTACAATCTGCACCCAGTTTATCAATTTGTATGTCTTTACTCCTTCCACATCTTAAGTATGTATAAATAGGTTTCCTATTATGCTCAATATGTTAATATAGATTTTCATCAAATTTTTCTTGATCTTCTCTCACACTATACTTCATTTGTGTTTCCATCTAGTTTATTTCAGTTTTCAAAGTTGTAGTTTGACCCGTGTTCCCTTTCTTACATTTTTTGTCTCTCACCTTAGTCAAGTATCTTGCTCTTATGGAAGTATACCCCCTGACATTGTATGCTTAGATCCTGATGTTAAACATTTTATTTTTTGATTTTATGCACTCAAAATAATTCCCTTTCAAAACTTTCCACATTCCGTCTGCAGCTTTTCCACAGAAACACATCACTCCAGTTAATTTTATATAGTAAGTGTTTTGCTTCCATATAATCTGTAAATAACTTTCTGTGCATTGGTTTTGATTTCAATTAGATTTAAAGGTTTTTTTTCATGGTGCTGCAGGCATGGTTTGGAAAAGGAATTTAAGTGTAAGAAATGAAGGCATGCCTTCAGTGCTTTGCTACAGGTTCTGATGAGTGAGTTCCATCTTTATAAATCAAGCTTCACTAGATTTAATCATGTATGTTGTTTTAGGGAAATGCATAATGCAGTAGCAGAGATAAAGACAGAAAAAGGCAATTTCAGCCTTGAGGAGACCCGCATTCTCATTTGGGCCGTCAGAAGTTATGGCAGGTACCTTTTTGGAAAATGGGGGCCAAAACAAGCTGAGAAAGAAAAGGTGTGGAACCAATAGGTTTTGTATTTATCCGCTGTTGCAGGGAGAAAAGCTGCATTGACACAGGTCAGGAAAAGGCCAAACAATATGGTTGGACAAGCCAGATCAAAGCAAGGTGAAATGCAGTTGCCCATAGCAGTAGTGTTAGCAGACACATATGCTGATCCCTTAAAATAACTGATGATGAATGGAGAAATAACTACGACACCAAAGAGGATAGCACAAGTATAGTCAGAGGTGGAGTGGATACTGGCAGTAATCCACCACTGCAGGATCCACAGACATCTATTCTGGAAGTTTAATGTATCCACTATGAGATATTGAAAAATTATGGAGATGATTGCAGAGGTTATCTGACTACATTTAACACATGGCATTTACTTTCAACAGGCAAACCCTCTATTTCTGCCCATCATGAAAGTGAACTAAGTGCATATAGCAAGTCTAATACAAACTTCATTATAAAGCATTCAGAACAATGTTTTAGTGTCTCATTAATATCATAACCAATTACTCCTTCACAGGATCAGCAATGGAAATGAGCAGTTCCACTGTACTAGCAGAGGTAGAGGAAGTCAACAGCAGAATATCTTTTGATTATGATACCACAGATATATTTACAAGGTAGCCTGAGGACAGTAACATACAGTAACCAAGTTTAGTGGCAGAAACTCAAACCCTGCAGCAGGCAAATAACTCTGCAGGAAGTGACACAGGATCAAAAAATCAAGTAGATGAGGCCATTACATTGCAGGCTGTACGGGAAGAGATCACAAGTACTTCAATGCCAATGTTTTTTCCACCACAGGAGCACATTCTGGAGGATGGCATGATTGCAGAGGTAGCAGTGTCCACTGTAACTTCTGTGCGAATGGGTACCAAGAGCAAGCACATGCCATGGCTACCTCTAGGAACACAACAAGCATTGGCTGCCCAGAAAAAAATATTCTGTGGCACTGTTCATTCTCAGTCCACTGCTACAGAGTCAGCTCAGAGTATTGCAGGGTTATGTGAGGATTTCTACTCTCTGGAAGGTCTATTAGCTCCAAAATAGAACCCACCCTGGTGGAAACTTTTGCACTTGGAAAATGGGCTGTTAAAATAGGTTGTGTTAGTTTTACTATTAGTATTTTATTTATTTTGTATTTTTCATATAAAATGGTTGCAATAAAAATGTAATGGAGGATGTTATTTTGCATCCAAAATATACATTAAGTATTTAATGTCTACCCACAAACACTCACACACATACACTCACACACACACACACACACACACACACACACACACACACACACACACACACACACACACACAGCAGTTGCATCTTCTTTCCTAACTTTCTATACCTCTATATATATATATATATATATATATATATATATATATATATATATATATATATATATATATATATATATATATATATATGTATATACAGTTTAAAGGAATGCATTTTCTCCCCAATTTGTTCCTGAGTTTGCCTCATATTTCTGGCCTGTCCCTTAAAAATTGCTTGATTTCCTTAGTTCCTATTGTTCAGAAAAAAATTTAGATGTAAAGCTTCTTGCTCTATAAACTTTTTAAGTGACTTAGAGAAATAGTTAAAAGGTATATATTTTTTTTGAGGGGGGGTCTCTGATAGGTGTAGCCACTCCCAACACCCCACCCCCACTCAAACAAACAGAGAGACATAAACACACACAATATACACACACACACACACACACACACACTCGCAGCACACAGCACATATGCACATACACAGAAACACACACAATACACACTCATACATGTTGTACATTCTATTGCTGTTAAACGCATCAGTTTTATTTCCCCACACTTGCTAAATGCAACTTTTTAAGTATCTTGAATAGCAGTGGGTAAGAAAAATGGCAGGTCCTTGTAAATGTAAGTTCCTTGTGATGGTAAGTTTACTTACACAACTGTACTTTTTGTCTCTTTGAAAGCTGAATACCAACAGTTACACCATAGTTATGGTGTACTGTGGTGGTGGTGGTGCTGCGGTAGCATTGTCGCCTCACAGTAAGACGTCCTGTTCGATTCTCAGCTAGAGCGTCTTCTGTGTGGAGACATGCGTGAATGGGCGTACCTTCATTGAAGGTTGTGCGTCAGGGCCGGCAACTCGGCACATAAAAATCTGTTGCCAATCATTAGCGGACCGGAGTTCCGCTGTGGCGACCCCTAACCGGGAAAAGTCGAAAGACACAACAACAATAACAACACTGTAGTAATTAACAAATAATGAACTGCAAAATTTTTCCAAAAACACCCTTTTTTTCCCAAAAACAGACCTGAAAATTTTTGAAAGTAAATAAATACTTAAGATAATTAGGTAATGCAGTGTAAGAATTAACTGTAGAGAAAAGGTACAGTACTGTAAAAGAAAACACTGAACAGAATTTTTCAAACAGATGGAATTTACAAAAACACTACCCATTTTAACTATTTATCTAACCTAACCTCTATCCTATAGTTATGAAAAGGCTCTGTACTGAAATGTCAGGACTCAGAATCCTGAGTCCTGATACACGGAAAAGAAATCCAAAAATGCAAAAGGGAGTACATATTGATCCTATTTCTTCTCCTCCAACTTCGTTTTTTGCATGAGGACAAGCACACCTGCAACCCCCAGTGTGGGGGCAAGCTGTCCATACGCACCAAGCCTCTGCTTGTCTTTTTTTTTGGGGGGGTGGCATAATGGTTAAGGTTTTCACCTCATAGACATAGTTTGATTCTGATCTTGGGTTACTAGCTAGTCTTAAAATATCCCTTCAGGGCAGTTAACCTTGTATTCACTTATGAACCTCTGAACTGCTTATTGCAGTTACTTTTTTTCTTTTTGTTTTATTTATTTATTTTTAACTGCTACTCACTAAGCAGGATCTGTTTAGCAACAGAATAAAAATAGCAGCTATTTGCTTTTGGTCCAAGCTTCATGACAGCTTAATATGCTGCCTTGAAGCTGTGGACTTGATACAGGCCTTTTCCTGTTCATTAGCACCTTCTTGGAGAATGCTAGTTTTTCAGTACAGTATTATCATTACGATTCTCCCATTTTTTAAGAGTAATTAATTAATTGTGGCTTTAGTATCTTGAACGTGATAGTAAAAGTTACAAAAAATGTTTTCTGTAGTGTGGGACTGTGTCCAGCAGTTTGTTTTGGTTGAAGGAGATGGACGAGGTGTTATAGAATTTGTACCTTTTTTGCTGAATTTTGAAGAGCAATGTGTGTATGTGTGTTTGTGTGTGTGTGTGTGTGTGTGTGTGTGTGTGTGTGTGTGTGTGTGTGTGTGTGTGTGTGTGTGTGTGTTGTGCTTTTTTACTGGAGTATTCAGTTGTGTCTGTTTATCCAGTTATGTAGAGATAGCAGGTCAATTTCAAGCTGGTATTTTTTGACAGCAGGTGTGGAGCCAGATCAGTAGTATGTCATATGCGTATGTTTTGTATTTAGAACAGACTAGCACAGTTTTGAAGTGTTCATTTTCCTCTCTCATGACTACCTGCAGTGCTGTGTGAATGTCCTGGCAACACAGTGCTTGTACATGCCATTGGTAACCTGCTTATTTTGCTGCTGCCCAGTGTGTATTTGTGCTAAATGAGTGGCTGAATGCCTTCTTCTATTACATATGAGATCACTAATACTTTAATAGACATATTTGCGTGTATATCACGTTATCGAAATCTTACTACATCGAATCACTAAAGGTCGACCTATAGTGATCGATGTAGTAAAACATCGAATAACGTTAAAAAAAAAACCAAACAAAAATAAAAACTAACTAGCGTAGGAAGGGAACCCCCCACACCCCCCTACTTAAATATTCCAACTCCGAGACCGTACTACATTGAGGTAAATGAAAATCTTCCCCTACGGAGATTTCCATTTACTTGCACGATGTTCTGCGCATTCGATGTTGTGGTGCCGACAATATCAGTTTCGATATTGTCGACTTTTGACATCGTGAAGTAGACCCGACATATTTTCCTGATTAAAACATGACAGTTTTATAATGGTATCATTTCGTGATAACTATAAATTAAAGTATTATGAATGGACTATTTTTATGGTATTTTACCCTAATAAATGTGAAAAAAAGTGCCTATACATAAAAGTTATAAAAAGTTGAACGACAATATAACAGTAATAATCTGTTTTTTGGGGGGACATGTGGTTTTTGCAATATTTTCTACTTGTCCTCCTAAAAGAATATTACATTGGTCTTTTACTAGTATTTAATCATGTAGGTTAAAACTTGGTAATGAACATTCTTCCTCTTCACAAGATGGCAGGTATTAATGAATCCCAGTGTAACTTGCATC
This sequence comes from Protopterus annectens, assembly GCF_019279795.1. Taxonomy (NCBI): domain Eukaryota; kingdom Metazoa; phylum Chordata; order Ceratodontiformes; family Protopteridae; genus Protopterus; species Protopterus annectens. The sequence continues at coordinate 315,206,406 of NC_056733.1, forward strand.
TAAACAGTGTACTATTATCATACATGGCGTTAACTTTACTGTGTTATTTTGTTGTTGTATTTTCTATATTTTATTTATATTTGTGATACAATGTTCTCCCTTTCATTCTTTTTTAAGTACATAAACAGTAACATTTTTATTTACAAAAACAATATACTCAAGAAAGTGGTGTTTCTGGCTGAGCAGTGTGCCTTTGTTTTTATTGAGAATGGTATGAATGCTTTGCAATAAAATGTTCACCATTATAAAGTATTGTGAGAAATGTAAAGAATGCCTGTAGCAGGATTTAAATGATAAGTTTTATCTATCCAAGATAAGTGCTAAAATAGCTTGTTTATTAATAAAAAGCTTAATACTGGATGAGATAACAAACTTCCCTTTTTTCCTGTGTTATATTTTGAGCCAGCTCACATTTGAATGCTGACATTTTCTTATAGAAACTGAAGTAACAAATGATAATTTACAAGAGAAAAATATAAATTTTCCCCAGTAGTAAGCTGTAAATATAGATCACACTGTGACATTTTTTAAGAGTGAAGTGCTTATTTACAATTGTGTTTGACTGATGATTTTCAGCATAAACTGCATCATGTGAGATCATGTACAGGAAAAGCTGTATATCTTAGTGTGACTGCACACAGGGAAGAATGTATGAAACTAGACGAGGATGGTTACAGACGTGTGGTCTGAATGATGCATGATCATTGTTGTTTAATGGCTTGAAATGGTACAACGAGAGACAGGGGACCGAATCAAGCAATAGTAGACTGGAGCCGCACAGACCAATAAATAAATAAATTAAATAAATAGTCAAAGATAATCCCAAGTATACATCTTCAAAATACATACAAAATTTAATTCATAGAAATAATTAATAACCAGCAAGAGAACATTACAGTTACCATAATGACATACTGATATATTGTGTTTAATAAAGATGCAGCGTTGCCATTAGACTGTAATAAAATACCATAAATCATTGCAGGACCATAATATTTATTTATTTTTTTAAACTCTATTTGTTAATTGGGAAGACCCACTAGATAAAATGAGCCTTTTCATGAGACATCTAGGACCTCTGGCTTGTGAAGTGGTTTGCTCAGTTACACAGCACACAGATGGAGGTAGAAAGAGTCACACCCTTATATTCCAGATTACAGGAAGCAGCTCACTAACAACTCAGAGCCTTAGTGCTGTATCTAGCCTGGTAGGTATTTCATTATATTAAACCTATGACTATGCATACTAGTTCACCAGGCAAATGGATTTCAGATTATTTGACACCTACCTGCAATCAGCATTTACAGACACTTATTATAACACAGCTGCTCATTTTTCATTAATTAGGTTGCTCAAATCATCTTCTAGAAGTGAGTTCTTTAATTTACACAACAATAACAACAGCGGCCAAAGCATTAAAAAATATATGCAGTTTAGATACAAGGGGCCAGAATAACAATATTGCTAGAAAACAACAAAAAAGGTACAACATTTCACACCCCCCCCCAAAGAAAAATTGGCAACTCACCAAACATGATTTTATTCTAGGCATGAAAATCGAGGGCAGGCATGGAAACCAAACACACACCCTTGGAAAGGAGCTGGCTTTATATGCAAAAAAATGCAAAGATAACTATGCTTCCACTGATGTAATAAACTAATTTATGAACCTGCCATTTTGCAGTTTGTAGGCCCTATTCCATGTGACTCATTTTACAACTAATCCATTAAAAGTCCAGTAGATTAGCAATTTACGATAACCTTTTATATTTCCCACTAGCAGTACATTTTCATGGTGTGGTCCAAAACAACATGTTCCTGTCTGAAGATGAGACTTTAATGACTACCAGGATATGCCACTGTAGCCTTATACTTTATTCCTGCTTACCCTTTTTCTTGTAATATCCATGGCAGCCTGGGAACATCAACTAAAACCCATCATAACTTTTCTTCAAGTCCTCATCTTCTGTAAAGCAATAGTTTAATCACCTTTTCTCTTGTCAAATTCCAAACAGAGATTTAATATCTGTTAAGCACATCTCTTTCCCTCTTGTCAATTCTATGCTCTACTTGCAGTAAGACATAGACAACTTCTTCCCCATGGTGATAGGTCTGAACATCATAGGAAGACATAGCTCTCAACTACCCATCTCCAAAATGTAGAACATTACCAATGACATTATCGACCGAATGGGGAAATGTTGAGCACTTGCTAAAAGCTTACTAACAACTTCAACTACAAGCTCATAGGATGTTTAAAATGTGTTATTTTATACTTTTAAGAAGTTATTTTGATGAATTAATATAATCCAGTATTATTTATGGGCATTGGCTAAAAAATTGAACACTGAATATGTGACAGATTTTTCAATGTGGAACTACGAGTGAATGGTAAGTCTCAAAATGAAACAGACAATAAACAGAACATGCTGGAGGGATAGATTCCTGTCCCAGAGGCTTCCCATACTCTGGAACAAACTGCCTATCTATATCAAACAAAGCTCCTCATTAGCACTCTTCAAGAAAAATCTTGATGATTGGATTGGAAATAGGAAATTCACCCCAGGGATCACCTCTGTGGCTCTGCTCGACAGGGGCACAGGAAAATAATTTTCTTGGGTGGCAAAAGCCATGGTGCCTTTTTGGTTAGGCTTGTATAGGCCCTAGGGCTGATAGCCTAGTACTATGAACCTATGAACCTATAAAAAGGTAGTTTCAAAGACATCCTGAATCATTTTACTGCCTTCACCATAATGTGATGGCTTATTGTTTGAGTGCAAATTTGCATTCTGCTATGTCAGCATTTATGATTATATGTGCACAGAACTAGCAGAAGCTATATAATTAGGATATTAAGAGTAGTTAGAATATGGTAAGCTACAAAAACACCCAGAACTAAGCTTTGCATTACTGGCATTAAAACTACATTTCTTGTCAACTGAGTATACCATATATTGTACAGGAGATTGTCCATACTGCTGCTAGGGCCACATGTATACTATACATCAAAATATGGGAAGTATGCAAGGCATTTGCCAGTGATTCATTTTTAATAAAATCAATGTAATAAAATCTGCATACCTGCTGAATACACCAATTACAACTATAATGTCTGTCATTTTTGCAGAAATATACACTCAAACCATACTTTCTGCCTTCATTTTTATAGAATTGCACACTCAAGCAATACAAAAATAAATAAAAGTCTGAAATAAAGATTTCCACAAAAATCACAACATTTGAATTCTAAAACTCTAGCTTTGAATATCCAATAATTATTTGGTGGTACATGAAGCAGGATGATTTTGCTCCATTACTGAGAAAAAAGACAAAATAGTTAAGTGCTTCTGTAGCATGAGACCTGATCTTAACAATTGTTAAGTTTCCCCTCTAAGAGCTATTAAGATCAGATCTCACTCTAGGTACTAAGACCTGCCAGTACTGGCTAGCAAATACCAGCTAAAGTATTTAAAACAGCTTTGTTTTCGCTGCTATGACAGTAATCTGGCACTGACTTTCTTTCCCTAAATCTGTCTGACAGCACTCACAAAGTGCTTCTCAGCTTTGAAAACCAACTAAACATTCTGTGGCTTCTTTCTTGGGTAACTGGTAGTACACGGAGCAGATAGAGCTCCATTCACTACAGAGAATTTTCATTGGTTCTCCAATCATAATCTTCCATCGTGTGTTCTCAACATGTATGCTAACATTCACCTCTAATGCTTCACTCTCAATATGAATTTCTTGGCATTTATTTCTCACACATATACAGTAATTACATGATTGCATCAGAGGCCTGATCATCATCCTCTATGTTAAATAAGCAAAAAAAAAAAATTACATGAATACAACACAAATTTTATATTCTGCGAAATACTTCATCAGAGTCACAACACATAAAACACTGATAGCAAGAGAAATGTGTAAATATCACCTATAATTGATTATAAATTAGTTATTGTCTCAGTGATTTTTTCCCTCTATAAAACTCATTTTAAGGAAAGATTATCATTAAAACTTAACTGGTTATGTGGGCCATTATGAAGTTTCTCTACTACATTCACCATATTCTGCTTCATTATTAATAGTGCAACTCACTAAATTCATGCATGTAATTCTATAACAAGAACACAAACATGTTTCTTATGCATTACAGCAGTGTGATTGTATAAAGGATTGCTCCTATGGCTCCTTTCCATAGTATGAAGATTTTTATATATTACTGGCTGACTACTGGGGCAAATGGTCTTTCAGATTAAACTGATTATTTCCCTATGACTTATGCAAACCTGCATGCTGCTGAGTACAGGGTGTTGTTTAATTTATTTCATTTATTTATTTATTTATGGATTCTTTGCTTCAACTTTTTGTTGCTTTCTCCTTAGTATTTTATCATGAGCAAAATGATCTGGAGACCCCAGTTTGTTTCCATTCTATTTGAGACATGAGGTTGCTGTTCTCCATTATCATGCAAGTTTTATTTAGTCTAGTTTGAGTTATGAATGCCATAAGAAGATATCGAGTTTTGTTTCAAAGATTTTGATGTTTGTAAAGACTATTATGTGCACTTGCCTTAGACATATATCAATGTCTGCATTGCATATGTTACAGTTACTAACTCATTAACTTCCATCAACCTTGGATGCATTCCTTTATGGACTAATTTGAACTCATGGAATGGAGGCTTATAATTTTGCTAAAACATTTATTTTAACTTAGAGAATTACAAATTGGTTTGTGATTGGACTTACTGAAATGAACTCTTGTTTTTTGTTTGTTTTGCAAACTGGGGGTGTATTTTATAACATATCCTTTTTTTTCATGGACAGCTTCAGGTGAACGTTAAGTATTCCAGAATGTTTACAACTTTATTTGGTTCTACAGGTAGAAATTAAATTTGGTTGATATATTTTGATGTATTATTTGTTTTATGCTACAGTTTTTTACAGGATTTATATCTAGACCCGGTCAAGTCCTTTGACACTATTCTCCATGCAGGCATCATTGATATACTTGGAAATCTGAATATAAATCCTTATATTGTGCAATGGATAGATAACTGGGTGTCTGATAAAACCCTTGTGGTTAGAGAAGGAAGTGCAAATTCTGAAAGGAAAAAAGTTAGCAGTGATGTACCACAGGGGTCAGTTTTGGGCCTTCTTCTATTTGGCATATATTTCTCAGACCTGTAGACCAGCACTACTTGCCCATGATTAATGAAGTTTTCAGATGACTGCGAACTGGTTGCTGTTATAGAATCTTTAACTGACGCATAATTGCTCCGATGTGGCTCAGACCATTTTGACAATTTGATGCAAGGACGAAGATCTCAAATTAAATGGAAAAAAATGTGGCATAGTTCATTTCAGTAAACAAAACATATTCAATTACCTATAGGTGATAAAACCTTCAAACCAGACACCATTGTAAGGGATTTAGGCACTCTTGTTAATAATTCCATATAATTTGACCCACATGTTTCCAAAGAGTTCAGAAAGACTTTATCTGGCCTTTACCTGGCCTATTTTATTTCCAAAGGCATCTCCAGTAGAACCAAAGAAGTCTTCATTTTCCTTTACTCCTATCTTAGCCCATATTCCTCTGACTGACTTCAAATATGATTGATACTCCTCTGTTCCCTTTCTCATTACTACATGATTAGACTTAACTAATAAGATCTTCTCCACTTAATTTTCTTCATTAACTACACCTCTGCTTTCCCCCACTTCATACTACATACTGCACTTCACTTTTTCCTTTTCTCCATAACCACTGAAATTTTAAATATTTCTCCAGGCCTCTTACTACTGCTGCTAGCATCCTGTCTAACAAGCTATCACTGTATAGTTTCATTTCCATACATATCTCTTACTGCAGTTTACTCAGCAGACTATGGAATTAGGAGTAACTATATCAATATATCTCCTTGCCTTTTTAATCCCTCACTTCATCTTTATTTTAAGCACAAAATACTTCACTACAATATGGTAGCTTGGGGGGGGGTGAGAAGGGCAACTGTCCCAGATGAACAGTGTTGAGGGCATGATCAGCCAATCCCAATCTTTAAAAGCCAGTATTGGATTTGTGGTCAAATATGAGCACTGCAGCACTACTTGTGTGGTCTTAACTGCAGCAACTGTATACTACATTATAGCAAGTAGTTTGCTACAGTTTAAAATATAAAAAAGTCTCTTTTTTAAGTAAAATCTGAGCACTGTAGCATTCCATGCAGGTATTGTATAAACTGTAGCAACTGTTTCAACTGTTTGCTACATTTTATAAGAAGAAAACTAATTTTAACTAAAACACAAGCACTGTAGCACTCTGTGCTGGCAACCTATAAACTGTAGTAACTACATTTACAGGAAACAGACAAAAATGACTGCAAAAAAATTCTGGCTAGCAATACATAACCCATTACATCAGGGCTGAAAAAAAAAGAACCCAACCATTCTTATAGTAGCATTCCACTAGAAATTGCAATCTTATTTGATAGTTATTCATAAAAAGCATTATCTCCCTAATTAAAAACTCTTCACCCCATCCTGTGATTCTGCCACCCTCAAATACCACCAATTCCTAGTAATTCAGCAAACAATTCATTAGACCAAACCAGCTTTCCCCATACAACATGCCCCCCCCCACACCATTATCCCCACTTCAACCTAATTTGCCCTCTTTAGCCATTGCTAGCAACTTCCACTTAGGACTTGTCTCCACATCAATGATAAAATAACTTTTACTTAAACTTAAAACTTGGATCCACTGCAGCTGACAGCCTCCTACATGAATACATAAAGATAGTTCCCGATACCGCAGCATACCCAGTCTCTATCTGTATCAGTAGATTAATAACTGAATCCTAGCTACCCTTACTATGGAAAAAATCCTATCTTATCATAAAGGTGGTATCTCTGCTGATGGCTCTGACTTTCAGCCTATTGCAATATTATTATTTCTCTCAAATATTCTCGAAAGATGTATTCATAAGCAACTCCTCTTCTATGTTCTATAAGAAGATCTCTTAACATCTATGCAACATGGTTTCCACCCAGCATACAGTAAAACTACTGCCGTCCTATCATTCACTGACACCTTAAAAATATAGGGACTTTGTCAAAATTGTTCCCTCCTTATTCCTTCATCTCTCAAAAGGTTTTGATATAATTTGTTACCCCAAACCCCCATATAAACTCTCAACTTGGATTAGCCCTTCTTCATTACTTTGGTTCAATAACTAGGTATTTAACTGACAGGCTCCAGTCTATAAAATGCCAGAATACTCTCTGTTCATACCTGCAAGTCTCCATGGTGTAACCCAAGGCTCTCTTCTTGGTCCCCTCTCTTTAATATCTTTATCAATGATACCTTCATAAATCCAGTCTCTCTTAGACAAAAGGCTGATGATTCTACATTCATATGTGCATCTAATCTTTCCTCCATATCATGCAAGAAGCTTTTTCCTTGGTTGAAAAATGGCTTCATAATGCCCACCTACTACTCGGCCCTAAAGTACTCCTATTTTTCCACAAATCACATATGCCTGATAAAGAAAATTTCAAAATTGTTTTATTAAACAAAATTGAAATTGAAGTAGTCTCCCACACAAAACTTTGTGGTGTGTGCTCTTATTATTGAGGACGACTTTAAATTTAACCTGCATGCTCAAAAAAATAAATAAATAAATAAAAAAGATTCACCAAAAAGTAGGAATGCTCTGCAGACATTACAATTTAGCAATACCAACAAAACTACTCTTGCTGCAATGTAACTTCTCTCATTTCTTTTATATATCACACCGATCCTTTCCAGCCTTCAGGCTAAAGTTAAAAATAAGGTGGTGGGATGTTATAATCAGGTTACAAAATTTTCCACCAACAAATAATACTGGAGAAATGGAATTCTATCCCTCTACAAATTAGATTTGCCTGAACCTAACTTCAAACAACTACCAAAAGACTACCTAAATAAAGCTTGTCTCTGCTTTTGCACTGCTTCAGACTTAACTAGTTGCTTCTTCTTCCACCACCAGCATACTTTGACTATGTTCTGGGAGAAAGAATTAGTAAAATCTATTTCTTAGACAAAGATCAAATATATTTTTGTCTAGGATACATATTAAGACATATCTGTAAAGAATGTACTCAGTGTGTTTAATGTCATCTCTATGTACTGAAGCATTATCTATTGAACATGATTTTTTAAACTTGTTATATGTGTCTAAATATATAAAGGTGGGGTACAGTTCTTTATGATTCTAATAATTATTCCTGGGTCATGCTGGATATTTTAAATGACTGTGAAACCTACCTTCCGGTATCTTTAAATGAAATTAACATCAGTTATAGAAGAATTAATTATTTTCTAGAAGAATATTTGTTAGATCAAATAATTTCTTTAGACACATAACAATTTTCTTAAGATAAAATCCACAGTGGTAGCTAACATCTTTGCCATACGTAACGTTCATAATATCTTAGAGAACCCACCTTTTAGGCCAATTGTGGCTTGGCAAGGTTCCAAGACTAGCCTGATAGGGATTACTATTGATAGATGGTTGAAACCCATATATACACAGGTTGACCACTTTTTAATCGATTCTTGGGACTTTTTAGGTAGACCAAAGAATTATGGTCTAAAGGCATAATTTTGTTAATGATTCACACGTTCTTTTTTCGTCCATTCTGAAAGACGGAGGTGTGGAGTTTTTTTATAACAGTTTAGTAAGAACTAGTCTTTTTGATACATACAAGGTCAATCTGATAAATGAATTAATGAGCTTGGTATTAGAAAACAATTTCATTTATTTTGAGGGGGAATTCTACAAACAAATAAGAGTAGTAGCTCTGGGAGCATCTTGTGCTGCCATATATGCCAATTTAGTGCTGTTAGAATGGGAAAATAAAGTTGTATTGCATAGTCCATTTAACAGCTTTATTAAATGTCAGATACCTGGGTGGTATATTTATTCATTGGAATGGGTCAGAACACACCATTAACAAGTTTACTGAATACATCAAAAACTCTTCAGATTTTTTTAAAGTTTACTTATGAGTATAACAGCAATAAAATTCATTACGTGGACACCCTGATTACTAATACAGGGACAGGCTTTAAATCCAACATTTACAGGAAGTACACTTTAAGCAATGCATATTTAGAATGTAATAGCTGCCACCCTTTTAGTCAAAAAAAGAGTATTGTTAAAGGGCAATTTATAAGAGCAGCTAGGATGGCCTCAGATTTCGAGGACATTAAAACAGAACTATTTTACATAGCAAACATGTTTCCATCTAGAAGTTATCCTAAGTCTTAAGTCATGAATATGATGGACTACGTAATGTCACAATGGGGGATTAAATATAAACTCCTTTTAGGAATAAGCAAGATTCGATCAAATGATAAGCACACATCCTCAGGCTATGAGGGAACCCTAATTTTAGAATATGGGCCATAAGTTAATGTTAAATTTTTTTCTAACAACTGGAACCTGCATAGAGCTAACCCAGAAGTATATCAGACTTTGAGACCTTTACTTTCTTTTTTTTTTTTTTAGAGCTGGTCTTAACCTTAAGCAATGTTTTGAAAGTGATGTTAAACTTCCCTTGTTTACCACCAAAGTCATTAAGACCACCAAATGTGGTACTTGCAGTCAGTGTTTTTATATTTTGGAGGAAAATTCTGTTATCCTTGAAAACATTTTAAATTCAAAATATTTTTTATTAAAGGGAACTGCATATCAAAAGGGTTAATATACCTGGCAAAGTGCATGGTTTGCCCAATGTTTTATGTGGACAAAACCAAGCGAATACTTAGGTCAAGGGTCTAAGAACACTATTATGACATAAGTAAACAAAATGTAAACAATGCTCTATTTAGGCATATCAGTAATAGTTCCCAATGTCACATTTCAAATTTGGAAGTTTAGACCAGGTAAAAGTAAACACTAGGGTGGTGACTTCAAAACTTTACTTGAAGTTAAAGAGGTGAAGTGACAGTTGAAGTTATATGCCACCTCCCCTGGATTAAATGATAATATTTCTCTGGAACCTATTTTAAAACTTAGGTCATATACATTTTAAATCAATTCACTAACACTCACATTTTATAGTTTTTAAGGCTTTTTATTTCCTGGTTTGGCAGCTTTAGTTGTATTTTGTACTTTTCATAGCGTGGTCACTTTGAATTTTATTAATTAATCAATTAATTGTCTTTATTGGTAGTATTATATAAGTGCATGCTTGTTTTTTTCTATGATTTTGATGAAGTCCATTTTTTTTTCATTGGACAAAAGTGATTAATCACAATATTTAACAATAAAATAAATTTGTGTTTTATTTGGAAGTCTTTCTGGCTAGTATGATACTGTATTTGATTTGTGGTTGTTTACATTTATATCGCTTGACACTTTTTTGGATTTGTCCAAATGTTTGCACTATGTAGGAACAGGCTCACATTGTATGAAATGAAACTTAATTTTTACTTAGTTAATATGCCATTCTCCTGTAATTGGCTTTATGCTAACTTTATAGCTGTAACCATATTATACAACAACCCCCCATTAATATTCAAAAACGTGTGCGCTGATTGGTCAGCATGCATGTTGTAAATCCGAGTTATAGTAATGGAAAAAGGTCCGGTCGCCCAGACTTTTTCCATTACTATAACTCTTACAGCAACACTGTCTCGCTATGTTAAACGAGTTTAACATAGCGAAACAGCTTAAAAAAAAGCAACTGAGATTCTCCGTTGCTTTTTTTAAAGCTGTCTCGCTATGTTAAACCCATTTAACATTCGAAACAGTTTGTAAAAAGCAACGGAGATCTTGCTTTCTCCGTTGCTTTTGCCCACAGCTCTGATGTACTGTGTAGGCATATGCATGTGCAGTACATCAGAATTGCCGCAGAATACCAGACAGCTGCAGAAGGGCAGCAAGGAGGCATTATACAATGCCATTATTTAAGAAAAGTAATTATTTTTTTCTTAAATAATGTCATTGTATAATAGCAATAACCCACTTCTGGGTGGGGGTAATGCTGGATTTACTTACGGTTGGCTTCGTTTGGCCACTCGGGCTTCACCCTCATGACCAAACCACACCAACTGTGGGTAAATCCAGCATTACCCACACCCAGGCATGGGTTATTGCTGTATTATACCAATGTGGAGCTTTTCTCTCAAGGCCACAATGAAAATGGGATTTTATAGGTTCAAAGGTTGATAGGAGTTTACTAGGCTAATGACCCTAGGGCCTTTACAAGCCTAGCCATGTAGTACCCCTTGTTAGATGATCATTGTTAGCAGAGCAATTCAGTGATCAGCAATAACTGCCTGTGTCCACCCCTAGTGTGAATTTATGGTCACACATCTAGTTGTCAAAGCTGCAGATGAATAGGGTCATTACGAGCTCTGATTCACGTGGAGTGGGAGCTTATTCTAGAGGAGTGCCGATTGCTGGGAGATATATCTGTCTTTCCATCATGTTCTCTTAATGTCACAGGCTGTGTTGAGATCCCTTGAGTGAGTTATTTTTGTCCCATTTGATTTGCAGATGTGTAGCATTTCCATTAGGGCAGGGTCCAAGACTGCTCTGTAGGCCAGGCACAGGTCTGCTCTCAGCAGCCTGTATGAAACAGAGTACAATGAGAGAGCTTTCCATCTTCCAATGTATGTCATGTTTTGAAGGCCCTGAATTCTCTTGGTTAGAAACATCTGTTGTCTCTCCAGTTCCTGCATGCATCTGGTGAGGTACATACAGAAGGGAGCATTGTCCTCAATTAGTGGTCTGATAAGGGTCAAGTGCATCAGAATTATAACCTCCCTGTTTTTGGATATGATGCCCTTATTTATGAAATGTGCAATGTATAATGCTTTTCTTTCCACTATGGCAAATGGTGATCAAAGTTTAGATTGCTATCAACCTGTGTTAACAATTTTCACACCACTGAGTTTGAACTTAGAGGGGTACTATCTTTATCATAATTAGCAGGGGCTACTTCTTTGCCAAAGGGGATGATATGGCATTTTTTTTTTGCATTAAGTTTGAGTCCATGAGTTTGGCACCAATCATTTGTCTGTTATCCCAGTTAAACTTTGCTGGTAAACAAATGTTATAAAATTATTAGTCCCATTATTGAATATAATATACCTTTTAGCATGTATTTATCTAAACACATCACACAACTTGAGTGTCAGCAGAAATTCATAACTAAAAGGACAGTGGTCTCAAAACCTTAGTTATCAGGGCAGACTGGTAACTATTGTTCTGTACTCGGTCTTACAGGTTTTTCCATGGAGACTTGGGTGCAGCCTAGCAGCTGTGCCTAGAAGGATGAATAGAAATGTACTATATGCACTAAGTCACTGGTCTCATAAAAAGTTTTGTTTACTTGTTTATTTACTTACCTGGGCAAGTCAACTGGTCAATAACGCTTTTCCACCATGACCAAGGGCAAAGGTATAAGGACAATAACCACAGATGATTAAAATGATACATACAAATTAGATAAACACAATTACAAACAAAAACAAAGTAGGTATAAAAGGCTTTACAACTGTCTAGGAAATGGAATGGTGCATTTCAAACCTCTCAGACACTTTTAAAAACATTCACAGTTTAGTTTGATCATTTCATATTGATGATGGTCATCAGTGAATTCCCATGCACCCCAAAATATTATGATTTACACTTGCTTCCAGATCAGAATGTGTGTATAGGTTCTGCTGTGTTTAACCTTCTTAGATAGATACATCAATGTCCAAAATACCTTCTTGCTGCATGTCAAATTAAATTAATATAACTTGCTGCAACACTTGGACTGATCACATATATTTTGCAAGACATCCCTGTACAAAGCCTCATATATTCATGAATCTTAAGTCACTTCTATAGCATACATGTAGCATCCATTGCTGAAAAGCATACCAAACTGGAAAATATCTAACACAACTTCAGCTGTTATGCTTCTAATGGGAAAGGGAATAAAAAAGATAAGAGTCAGTGAGGTTTTCAAATAGTTTAATAAACTTTTATTCAGTTATTTGCAAAGTTTATTGATTTATGTTAAGGTGATTTTCATCCAGAACAAGCACATGACTTAGTGTATGAAATTGTGCAAGGATCAATAATGTATGTTTAAATATATCATAACATGTCAAAAATGAGCTCACTTTTGGCAATACATGGAATGCACCTTTGACATATTGAATACACATTATATGTGGAAAATTCTGAAATGCTCTAATACGTTAGAGTGGCATATTATTTTTATTTTTATTTTCTGACAGAAAATCAATGCATTTTATTCATTAACAAAATGTGCACAGAACATATCAAGATAATAGGTGGATTTGGATCTCCATATTTGTTTTGGCAACAAATTCACTTTTAAAACAGGTTAGAGACAAAAGAGTTCAGAGAGATTATGTCATGATCAGATATTATTAGTAACCTAACATATATAGATGATTTTTTCTTCATGTTAATGGCACACTATTATAATATATCTCTCTTATTGTTCTTTCATAGTCTGATAAAAGCATTGCAAACTGGAGTTTAAAAACCAAAATCTGGAAATTAGATTGTTTAAATTCAGCAAAATTAGATTCAGTATTATAAAATAGCTTAGATATCTAGTAGTGTTATTACCACCTAATATATTGCATATAGGAACCCAATTTTAGGGGAAACTGTATGTGAACTGGAAGGTACATGCAAGTCCTTGAGAAAGAAAGAAGCATTTCTTGCTTTGGTTTTCTTTCTCAGGAATGGTCAGCATTATGAAAGCATTATTTCTCCATAAAATATCACTTTTTATTGAATATGATAAGCCGCGGTGGTACAGCGGTAGCGTTGTTGCCTCACAGCAAGAGGTTCTCACGTTCGATTCTCGGCGGGAGTGCCTTCTGTGTGGAGTCTGCATGTCCTCCCTGCGGTCGAGTGACGTTCGAAAGACATGCGTAGAATGGGCATGCCTTCGTTGAAGGTTGGGTGTCAAGCTGGCACCTCAGCACCCGTAAAAAATCTACTGCCAATCATTAGCGGACTGGAGTTCCGCTGTGGCGACCCCTATTAAGTATGATATGCATTAAACAAAAATGTGTAAGCATGTTTTTAATGTATGGTGATTGCAACTCTTTATAGAAGTAGGGGAATGAGGTTGGGGAGTTAAGTCCAGCATCCCACCAAGACATTGCTTATTTGCTTAAGGGGAGAGCAAATGTACCATCATGTCTAAACCAAAAAACTGGCAAATTCCCAAGGAAACCAGTGTAACAAAACTGGAACAAAACTAAAACATTACCATCATGTCTGCCTGCTTGCCTTCATTGTTTGTGGTGGACTGAAAGTTATGAATTTTTCATGCAACCTTCTGGTATGGCACATGTCTGTTGAATATGTATTATGGCATATCTTGAGGTTATCTTTAAGTAAGTTTGCCTAGCTTACAGATATAATAAACTAACTTTGATTTACAGTCATTCTAATAGCATTATTTTGCATTCAAAGTATTTGCACTTTCTATATTGTCTGTCTGATGTAGAGGTCTTTTAGTGACTCTGCCTCTTTTTCATATCTGTCTCAGTTATAGCATCATTAAAGTCATTATCTCAAGTTATATTTATAAAAAGCTCAGTTTTATGTATTGTTATCCTAACTCACAGGTATGAGAAATCGAACCATGCAATGTCCTTGCTCTGTACCATCACTAGAAATTATCCATCCTTTTAAAGACAAACCGCATTTTCAGAGTTGTTCTTCCCATATTCACAAATATCATATATACCATAAATTCCTTTAGCTTTCTTGATATTACCCTAGCTGTTCTATTATTCTTATGAAATGGAATCAAAGGATAGAAATTCTGCATAGAAACAATGCAGTTCTGTCAATTCCATTTTAGGTCTTTCAAAGTATCATGTCTACCTACTTTGCTTTTTTCAGATTTCCTACACATTGTTAAGTATCAGCTATGCTATACATGGTTTAGGTATTACCATTAGTTTTATGTCTCCTCTGCCCCCGTATAATGTACATCTAAAGACCAACAACTTTTTTCTTTGCCTTATGCCATTTTTAACATTAACTTTAGCAGTTCAGTGGCTACTTGTACTATTTTCTTCATCCATTGATATCAAGGAATTGGAGTGACATGATTATTATTTCAGGGGAAAAAAAAAATATATATATATATATATATATAGAGAGAGAGAGAGAGATAGCTATAGATATAGAAGATAGATAACTATATATCTAATCAATCTCTCTCTCTCCCTCCCACTCTCTCTCTCTCTCTATATATATATATATATATTTATATATACATGGGAGCACTGACTATTGTCAGCACTGCAGTTGGTCAGCATCTGTTTGGTTGACAGTCAGGTCAGATGTGCAAAAGCACACAGTATTAGGGGGCAGGGAAATATGCCCTTTCCTGTGCAGTCTCAGAGTTAGTCTATAAATAATTAGTAGGGGCATGGGAGATGCAGGGGGTCAACCCCACACACAAAATGTTTATCATTTATTTTTTATGTATTACTTTTGCATGTGCAGAGGTTGTTGCTTGGCACATGCATAGTTGCCTATTGATATTTGCAATTTCAACACTTTCTGGATGACATTGTGAATAGGCACATGGGTCATTTGTTCATAATCAATAGACCCCCCCATACACACACACACACACACACACACACACACACACACACACACACACACACATATATATATATATATATATATATATATATATATATATATATATATATACATACAGATAGATACAGATATATGCCTATAGATATACAGATATATAGATATAGATTTACATTTCAAGAAATCTGTTCTCTGTTATGCCACAGTCTATCAGAAATAGTTTGCTACTATACTTTTTTAAATTTTTCTGTTTGGTTACTTTAATATCTGCGTTCATGTTGCAGGGGTAAAAAGACCTACTTTTCTACAAGTTTCAATAATAAGTTGACTTTTATCTATTCATTTAATATTTTGCTTATTACTTCTCCAGGATTTTTAGGTTGCTTAGGTGTGTAGTATTTGCTGCAACCACTAAGAGCCCAGCCAAATAAGCCCTTTAAATATCTATGTAATTCAATAGTGTTGACTCCCTTTGCCTAGAAGGGCCACAAGGGATTACCCACGGGAGAATTTATTGCTGGCTGTGGAATTAAGATTAACTTTGAAAGTGGCTCAAGTATTTTGTTTGTTAGACATGCACAGGGATCTTGTTCTATAAATATGTAATGCACAAGACTAGGTCTCTGTCCCTCCAATAAACCATATTTAGTTGTCATGTAGCTTGGTATGAATGTTTGATGAGCTATTGTTTCTGCAAAGGTATAGGAAGTTGAATAGATCAGGGTCTTTCACAGGCAAAAGAGTAAGGCAAAGTCTGCCAATAAGGAGTCTGGAGGAAACTGTACAAGGAGAGGGATGACATTTAACTGGGTAACTAACGGATTTAAAACTGGTGATCATTTTATTTAAGGTTTTCAGGGACTTCTCACGTTGAATAATATGCTTTGAAAGATGCATGCCATAAAAGATCATTATATTTAGTTATGGACCTTATAAGAAATGAGTACAAGGAGACAAGAGGGAGGAAGGAAGACTTCTTTAGTTATAATGCAGGTGCCTTTGGGGATTAGCCGTGGCAGACAGAATGTTTGAATTATTGTGAGATGTCAGAATACTCAAATGGTAGTAAATTGCCAGCACGTGTGCATATTCCTTAAGGCAGTATCAGATTAAAAGGTAGGAAAGGATTGTTTACCAAATAGAACCACAGTACATTTTCTAGCATTTACTTTAAAATCAATTTAGTTTCCGTATATGCACCCAAATCCCTAATGACAGTAACAGATTACAGGGATGCATCATTTACATCAAAGGAGGTGGGGGAAATTTTTGTATACCAAATAGAAGCACACTACTTTTCTTAACCATTGTTATTACAGCAAGAATTAACATTGTCAGGACATAGCTGAAACAAGTGAGCATTGGAAATTGAGCTGATAGTTGTGCCTAGTTTACTGTCACCAGCAAATTTAGATAAACACAGTCATGGGAAATTTATCTGGCTATAAGTGAAATAGACCATAAAAATCAAGAAGCCCAGTACTGAGGAATGTGGGATAGTGCTGGTATAATTTTTATTTTTAAAAGAATATGCTTCAACTTTCTCTATGTGGGATACTGTAAGCTATCTAGTTAGCTATCCAATGGATGATGTATGGACTTGCATTGTCAATAAAGCTACTTTTGGGATTGCTTCAAACTCTTTGAAATGATTAACATAGGCAGTGTGAATAATATCAGCATTGTCTATCATTTCAGTGACATTTTCAAAGAAGATTGAAGGGAAAGATACAAGATGTACCCTTGCCAAAGCCAAATTGTTTTAGCCAAGAGATAGGCAGTTACCTAGGTCTGTATTAATGCACAAAGATAAGATGTGCCCTGTAGTCAATAGAATATGACTGGTGAAACTGGTTGAATAATATTTGCCTGATTTTGTGGAATGGTCATTCTTATATTTTGGGATCATAGTGGCAGTTATTCAAGAATCAGGTATGTAGCTTTGGGGAGTTTGACATTAAAAAGGTTAGAGGGAGGCTTAGCCAGGCTGTACCTGATGGCGATAAGTAAACACCCTGATACATTACCAAGACCCACAGAAGTGGTGTTTTTAGCTTTAGATGATGATGACAGAACTTGGTTTGTGTTCATTCTTTGAGGGGGTGAGGATAGGAGAAATAAATGAGTGGGTAGGAACAGTAAATTTGGTGCTAAATTTAACTGTCAGGATGCTGGCTTTTACCTTGGGATCTGCATTTGAGGTATTAATACAGAAAGTGCAAAGCTTATTTATTTATGTAAATATGTTTACCAGAAAAGCATGACTGGGTTGGAAACCTTACGTTAGTAGTGGCCTGAGGAGAAAAACACCAAAAAAATAACAATAAGTATATGGTATAGAGTGAAACCAAATATACATACAGATATACAGTTGAGTACATAAGATACATAGACATAATTGAGCATTTGTATATGGTTGTTTATGGGTTAAGTAACATGGAAGATTGCACAATAGTAAGTCATATTAAATGAACAATTTTAGTGTCATGGATCTACATACAATATTATATATAAAGAATGAGATAGTAGAGGATTTCTTATTACAGAAGCATTCAGAGCAGCATATATTGTCACAGTGGAGCACGTACTGCGTTGAGATAATGGGAGGTTTAATAATGAGTACAAGATAGTGAGAAGAACTTAGGGTATAGTAGTTATATCTACAAACAAAGTCTTTTGTGAATACACAGGGGAAAAGAATTTTAGATGAAGTAACAGCAAAGAGAGGCAAAGATTTAAAGTGGGGAGAGGTACAGTGAGAGATCCAGGTATTCTTGAAATATGGTTAATAGTGAGGACTTGAAGATGCTGAGTTTGCTCATCCATTGGATTGAGGTGGGTATGGACTTTTTTATTTTATTTATTTTACAGTTTGTTTACAAGGACAGTCCATTAGGTCGAGAAGAGACCATTTTCAATGGAGTCCTGGGGAGAAAAGCTCCATAAAGACATCATACAATGTAAACAAATTATAAGCATCTAAGTGATACAGTAATATAGTTCGAGGCCCGGGTTAACAATGACCGCCACCAGTACTGTAGGCCAACAGGGTGCTGGCAGAAATTGGCTACTGTTAGCCAATGGAGGAGAAGAGGGGGAAGGCATGCCTGAAGGCAGGTAAAGACTAGGACTGTGATAGTGGGGGTCGGAACTTTGAATGTTGGCAGTATGACTGGTATATCCTTAGCTGATATGATGGATGAAGGAAGGTTGGTATATTGTGTGTGCAAGATATCAGATGGAAGTTGAGCAAGGCTAGGTGTATCAGAGGCAGGTTTAAATTGTTTTATCATGGTGTGGATGGGAGGAGAAATGGTGTAGGCATTATCCTGAAGGAACAGTATGCTAAGAGTGTTTTGGAAGTGAAAAGAGTGTTGGATAGAGTGATGTTTATGAAGCTGGAAATTGATGGTGTAATAATGAATGTTGTCAGTGCATATGCTCCACAAGTTGGGTGTGCGATGGATGAGAAAGAAAAATTCTGGAGTGAGTTGGATGAAGTGGTGATGACTGTACCCAAGGGTGAGAGACAGGTGATTGGGCAGATTTCAATGGGCATGTTGGTGAAGGGAACAGAGGGGATGAGGAAGTGATGGGTAGGTATGGTGTTAAGCAAAGGAACACAGAAGGTCAGATGGTAGTGGATTTTGCATAAAGGATAGCCATGGCTGTGATGAATACATATTTTAACAAGTATGAGGAGTATAGGGTGACATACAAGAGTGGAGGAAGATGCACACAGGTGGATTATATCTTATGTAGAAGGGCCAGTCTGAAGGAGATTGGAGACTGTAAATTGGTGGCAGGGAAAAGTGTAGTTAGCAGCATAGGATGGTGGTTTGTAGGATGACATTGGTGATCAAGAAGAGGAGGATGAGTGTAAGGGCAGCAACAAGGATCAAATGGTGGATATTGAAAAAGGGTAATTGTGAGGTGATGTTCAGGGAAGAGTTAAGACAGGCACTGGGTGGCAGTGAAGAGTTACCAAATAGCTGGGTAACTACAGCAGAGCTAGTAAGAGAGATGGCTAGAAAGGTGCTTGGTGTGACATCTGGAAAGAGGAAGGAGGTCAACGAGACCTAGTGGTGGAATGAAGAAGTACAGGAGAGTATACAGAGAAAGAGGTTGGTGAATAAGAAGTGGGATTATCAGAGAGATGAAAAAAGTAGACAAGAGTATAAGGAGATGAGGTGCATGGCAAAGAAAGAGGTGGCGAAGGCTAAGGATAAGGCGTATGAAGAGTTGTATAAAAGGTTGGACACTAAGGAGGGAGAAAAGGACCTGTACCGATTGGCTAGACAGAGGGCCTGAGCTAGTAAAGATGTGCAGCAGGTAAGAGTGATAAAGGATAATGAGGGAAACGTACTCACAAGCGAGGAGAGTGTTGAGCAGATGGAAAGAGTACTTTAAGGGACTGATGAATGAAGAGAATGAGAGGGAGAGAAGGTTGAATGATGTGCGGATAGTGAATCATGAAGTGCAGTGGATTAGAAAGGAGGAAGTAAGGATAGCTATAAAGAGGATGAAGAATGGAAAGGCTGTTGGTCTAGATGACATACCTGTGGAAGCATGGAGGTGTTTAGGTGAAATGACAGTGGAGTTTTTAACCAGATTGTTTAATGAAATCTTGGAAAGTGAGAGGATGCCTGAGGAATGGAGAAAAAGTGCTTTGGTACCAATTTTTAAGAATAAGAGTGATGTGCAGAGCTGTAGTAACTACAGAGTGATTAAATTGACCAGTCAAAGCATGAAGTTATTGGAAAGAGTAGTGGAAGCTAGGTTAAGAAGGGAGGTGATGATTAGTGATCAGCAGTATGGTTTCATGCCAGAAAAGAGAACTACAGATGCGATGTTTGCTCTGAGAGTGTTGATGGAGAAGTACAGAGGTCAGAAGAAGTTGCATTGTGTCTATGTGGATTTAGAGAAAGCATATGACAGGGTGCCTAGAGAGGAGTTGTGGTATTGTATGAGGATGTCGGGAGTGCCAGAGAAGTATGTAAGAGTGGTGCAGGATATGTATGAGGGTAGTGTTACAGCGGTGAGGTCTGCAATGGGAGTGATGGATGCATTTAATGTGGAGGTGGGATTACATCAAGGATCAGCTCTGAGCCCTTTCTTATTTGCAATGGTGATGGGCAGGTTGACAGACGAGATCAGACAGGAGTCTCCATGGACTATGATGTTTGCAGATGACATTGTGATCTGTAGTGAGAGTAGGGAACAGGTGGAGGAGACCCTGGAGAGGTGGAGATATGCTCTAGATAGAAGAGGAATGAAGGTCAGCAGGACTAAGACAGAATATATGTGTGTGAATGAGAGGGAGGATAGAGGAATGGTGAGGATGCAAGGAGTAGAGGTGGCAAAGGTGGATGAGTTTAAATACTTGGGATCACCAGTTCAGAGTAATGGTTAGTGTGGAAGAGAGGTGAAGAAGAGAGTACAGGCAGAATGGAGTGGGTGGAGAAGAGTGTCAGGAGTGATTTGTGACAGACAAGTACCAGTAAGAGTGAAATGGAAGGTCTACAAGAGGGTAGTGAGACCAGCTATGTTGTATGGGTTGGAAACAGTTGCATTGACAAAAAGGCAGGAGTCAGAGCTTGATGTGGCAGAGTTGAAGATGTTAAGATTTGCACTTGGTGTGACGAGGATGGACAGGATTAGGAATAAGTATATTAGAGGGTCAGTCCAGGTTGGAAGGTTTGGAGACAAAGCCAGAGAGGCAAGATTACATTGGTTTGGACATGTGCTGAGGAGGCATGCAGAGTAAAAGATGCTAAGGATGAAGCTGCCAGGTAACAGGAAAAGAGGAAGGCCTAAGATAAGGTTTATGGATGTGGTGAGAGAGGACATGCAGGTGGTTGGTGTGACAGAGCAAGATGCTGAGGACAGGAAGAAATGGAAACAGATGATCCACTGTGGCGACCCCTAATGGGAGCAGCTGAAAGAAGAAGAAGTAATACAGGTGAAGAACATAGTATTAAAAATTACAATTTGCAATGGGAATTACAAAAAGAAAATTTAAGAAAACATTAGTAAATATTTACAAATACATTTATTCATACAATGGAGATATAACAGTAGAGGCTAGGGAGATCCATATAGGTATCATATGAGAGTTATAATAGGGTAAGTGGGACTGGAGGAGTTTAGAGCAGAAGCAAGAAAAAAAGGGAATAATAGGAAGAAGTAGAGTTGATCTTCTTCTTTCGGCTTTTTTCCCGGTTAGGGGTCACCACAGAGGAACTCCAGTCCGCTAATGATTGGCAGTAGGTTTTTATGGTGCCTCAATCTTCAACGAAGACATGCCCATTATACGTATGTCTTTCAAATGCCACTCGACAATGGGGAGGACATGCAGATTCCACACAGAAGGCACTCCAGCTGAGAATCGAATGGTAGAACCTCTTGCTGTGAGGTGACTAAAAAGTTAAAAGGTGGAGAGAAAGGTGGATTAGGAGGCGTATTAGCTTAGTGTGAGGTATGGGAAGAGAGAGGAGAGGAGAGTTAGAAAACAGGGTGTAATCCTGAGGGAGTTATGTGGGGTGAGAGCAGGAACATTCCCAGAGGGATACGAGATGAGAGTGAAGCAAGTTCTTAAAGGTAGAGTGGTTGTGGGTGCTACGAATAAGAGGTGGTAAGGAGTTCCAGAGGCATGCTAGAGAAAATGATACTACATGTTTGCCTGGCGGATGGGCAGGTTTGTGCAGTTCAATCAGATTCTGGGTACTGGATCTTAGGAGTCTATCAGGTAGATGCATTTTGAGAGAGGAGGCAATGGAGGAAAAGAGGGAGGGGTTGAGGATAAGTTTGTGGGCATGAGTGAGTTTAATGTAGGAAAGATGATTCGGCAGCTCTAGCCAATTTAGTTTGTGAAGGGCATTGCAGTGGTGGGTGGAAGATTTGCAGCCAGTAGCAAACTTGGCAATTTTGTTATAGCAGGAAGCAAGTTTTGTCTTTAAATAAGAATGTAGGTTAGTAAGAAGTGGGACACCATACAGGAGGGAAGGAATGAGGTATGTGCTAGAGAGAACAAACTTTGTAGGGAGAGTGAGGTAGTGATTGTGGTGGTAAAACATGAAGTTTTTGGTGGGTTTTCTTGATGTTTTCTTGTAGATGAGTATCAAAGTTAAACTGTTCGCCAATGATGACACCTAGTAGTTTGGCATGGGATACTACCTCAAGAGAGGTATTGTTTTGTCTAGTAATGGAGAATGAGTTTTTATCTATTGTGGTGTTTTTAGAAGGAGTAAATACCATGAGTTTAGTTTTAGATGCATTTAGTGCCAGGTGGTTATTTAACATCCAGCATTCAGTGGAAGAGAGTGGAGATGGAGGTGGCAGAACAGATGATTGTAGAGTCATCTGCGTATTGGATAAGCTTAACATTCGGGATGGTATGGTAGAAGTCATTTATGAAGATATTGAGCAGTAGTTGACCTAACATGGAACCCTGGGGTACACCTGTAGGAGTATTAAGGAAGAAGAAGTGGCTTTTTTCATTTGATTGCTTGTTGCCTGTTAGGGCAGTAACTAGTTAACCAGTTGATAGAAGAGAAGGATAGGTTAAGGTTAGAGACTTTAGATATTAGAAGGTTATGAGATATAGTCTCAAAGGCTTTTGATAAGTTCAGAAGGAGGGTAGACACTAGGCAGCCAGAAACATGACTTGTGTTAATGGTTTCAAGAAAGGAGAGGAGAGAGTGGTTGTGCTATGACCAGGTATAAATCCATGTTGTGTGGGGTTAAGCAGGTGGTTATCTATGAGGTAGAGTAAAAGTTGTAGATTAATAGATTTTTCAAGAACTTTTGAGATGAGGATAAGATGGCAATAGTTCGAAAATTGGGAATATTGTTGTTGTTGCCCTCTTTATGAAGGGGAATGATAAAAGCCTTTTTCCAGAGTTGGGGAACACAGCCTTCTTGGATTTACCAATTTATTAGAATGGGATAGGGAAAGCGATGGCTTCAGCAGCTATTTTTAGAAAATAGGAAGGAAGGTTATCAAGGCGTTTGAGAATGGTTTCAAGTTCAGAAGGAGTTTTTTATTGTAGATGTAGGGATAGGTTTGCTAGTGAATGGAAGAATTTGGGAGGTGGTAGTATTTTGGGAATAAGAGATAGGAGAAGGTGGAGATGAAGATGAAGCATTGTCAGGGAAGGATGATGTTAGTTTGGCTATGGAATCAATGAAGAAGGAATTAAATTGGGTGGTTAAGGCCAGGTCATAGGCATTTGGATCAGGGCGGGGGTTATTTTTTTTTTGCCAGGATTGAGGAAGGAGATGATACCATTCCAGAATTTTGAGGGTTTGTCTTGTGGTTATTTTGGTGTATGGAGAAGTAAGATTTATGGTCAGATGCAATAAGTATTTTTTAACTTTGTTGCTGAGTAGTTTATATTATTTCAGGGTGATAGGAGTTTTATTTTTCTGGCATAGGTGCCGGAAGCTGTTGAAGACTGGGGGGGAGGTGCGGAGGGAGGGAGGGAGGGGCACTTAGTGATCTAAAAAGGGCAATATTTTATAACTATTTAGTACCACAACATAGGTTCACTTGGAGGACATTTTAAGCTTAGCCAATTCCCTTTTGGTGCTTGAATTAACATTTTCTGATTGGCCTTACCTATTCCATGGCTGATAATTGTATATCAGCCCTATTGAGAATAACTGTGATCATACCATAGTTAATTTGAGGGGACCCATGTAAGGGATGCAGCATTTAGGAACTGCCTCTATCTATTAGTGACATGAGGGGCAATCCTGGAGTACATTTTATATTACCCATCCTTAGATCCAAGTTGTATTTGAATATGGATTGATGAGCCTTGTTTTATTTTTATGGATAGTCTGTTCTGGAACAGGGGAAGCCTCTGTGATATATATATATATATATATATATATATATATATATATATATATATATATATATATATATATATGTATTCTGAAGTTCGTGTAAAATGCAGCCTGGGATGTTGTCCAGTCCCATGGATGCTGTGTTTTTTGGCTTTAGAGAGTGCAGCTTTTACCTGCATAGTTGTGATTACAGGGACTCTGCATTCTTCGTGTATAGATATGGGCCCTTTAGGGGGTGAGGGGGTGGGTTAAGGTTAGCACTAAACCTATCTGCCAGGATGTTGGCCTTATCCGTTGGTTCTGTAATTTTCGTGCCGTTGTGCTGTAACTCAGAGCAGATCTGGGTGTTATCATTGAAATTCTTGACATAGCTATAGAATGCTTTGTGGTTGTCCCAAGAATCAGTGGCAATTTTGTTTTTGTAGCTAGCTTTGGAGGATCTTATAAGGGATCTCAGCTTCTTACCGAGGCTGACCAGGGAACTCCTCCACTCATGGGATTTTACTCTCTTTTGCAACAGTTTCTTCCTTTTGTTGCAGAGTTTGTTTATGGCAGGGGACCACAAGATCGGCTTCCTTTTTTTAGAGGATAGTGTCTTGGTTCTGTTTGGCATAGCATGATCCATGCACTCATGTAAGTGCTTATAGATTGCATCTCTGTAGGATTCAGCAGTCTTAACTTTATTGTCCATCTGCATGGGTGTTAAGAAGTTCACCACTTCTGTCTTAAGAAACATGAAGTTGGCTTTGGAGAAATGTTTTACCATGGTTTCCTTAATGGGGGTTGGGAGCGGGTGTGGATATCTAGGGTGATTAGCTTATGGTCAGATCTGACCAACAAGGAGTTGGCATCAGGTGTGGAACACCAGTCACTCATTTTGGTAATGACTAGGTCTAGGATATTGTTGCCCCTGGTGGAGGTGTGGATATGTTGATCCAGGTCATTGGAATTTATGAATTCCAGAAAGCGTTGAGTGAAGGAGTTTGTACATGAGTAGTTTTCCCAGTTAATGGTGGGGTATTGTTTATTTAAATGTTTATTTACTTACCTGGGCAAGTCAACTGGTCAATAACGCTTTTCCACCATGACCAAGGGCAAAGGTATAAGGACAATAACCACAGATGATTAAAATGATACATACAAATTAGATAAACACAATTATAAACAAAAACAAAGTAGGTATAAAAGGCTTTTCAACTGTCTAAGAAATGGAATGGTGCATTTCAAACCTCTCAGACACTTTTAAAAACATTCACAGTTTAGTTTGATCATTTCATATTGATGATGGTCATCAGTGAATTCCCATGCACCCCAAAATATTATGATTTACACTTGCTTCCAGATCAGAATGTGTGTATAGGTTCTGCTGTGTTTAACCTTCTTAGATAGATACATCAATGTCCAAAATATCTTCTTGCTGCATGTCAAATTAAATTAATATAACTTGCTGCAACACTTGGACTGATCACATATATTTTGCAAGACATCCCTGTGCAAAGCCTCATATATTCATGAATCTTAAGTCACTTCTATAGCATACATGTAGCATCCATTGCTGAAAAGCATACCAAACTGGAGAATATCTAACACAACTTCAGCTGTTATGCTTCTAATGGGAATGGGAATACAAAAGATAAGAGTCAGTGAGGTTTTCACATAGTTTAATTGCAAAGTTTATTGATTTATGTTAAGGTGATTTTCATCCAGAACAAGCACATGACTTAGTACATGAAATTGTGCAAGGATCAATAATGTATGTTTAAATATATCATAACATGTCAAAAATGAGCTCACTTTTGGCAATACATGGAATGCACCTTTGACATATTGAATACACATTATATGTGGAAAAGTCTGAAATGCTCTAATACGTTAGAGTGGCATATTATTTTTATTTTTATTTTCTGACAGAAAATCAATGCATTTTATTCATTAACAAAATGTGCACAGAACATATCAAGATAATAGGTGGATTTGGATCTCCGTATTTGTTTTGGCAACAAATTCACTTTTAAAACAGGTTAGAGACAAAAGAGTTCAGAGAGATTATGTCATGATCAGATATTATTAGTAACCTAACATATATAGATGATTTTTTCTTCATGTTAATGGCACACTATTATAATATATCTCTCTTATTGTTCTTTCATAGTCTGATAAAAGCATTGCAAACTGGAGTTTAAAAAACCAAATCTGGAAATTAGATTGTTTAAATTCAGCAAAATTAGATTCAGTATTATAAAATAGCTTAGATATCTAGTAGTGTTATTACCACCTAATATATTGCATATAGGAACCCAATTTTAGGGGAAACTGTATGTGAACTGGAAGGTACATGCAAGTCATTAAGAAAGAAAGAAGCATTTCTTGCTTTGGTTTTCTTTCTCAGGAATGGTCAGCATTATGAAAGCATTATTTCTCGATAAAATATCGCTTTTTATTGAATATGATAAGCCGCGGTGGTGCAGCGGTAACATTGTTGCCTCACAGCAAGAGCTTCTCATGTTCGATTCTTGGCGGGAGTGCCTTCTGTGTGGAGTCTGCATGTCCTCCCTGCGGTCGAGTGACGTTCGAAAGACATGCGTAGAATGGGCATGCCTTCGTTGAAGGTTGGGTGTCAAGCTGGCACCTTAGCACCCATAAAAAATCTACTGCCAATCATTAGACGGACTGGAGTTCCACTGTGGCGACCCCTATTAAGTATGATATGCATTAAACAAAAATGTGTAAGCATGTTTTTAATGTATGGTGATTGCAACTCTTTATAGAAGTAGGGGAATGAGGTTGGGGAGTTAAGTCCAGCATCCCACCAAGACATTGCTTATTTGCTTAAGGGGAGAGCAAATGTACCATCATGTCTAAACCAAAAAACTGGCAAATTCCCAAGGAAACCAGTGTAACAAAACTGGAACAAAACTAAAACATTACCATCATGTCTGCCTGCCTGCCTTCATTGTTTGTGGTGGACTGAAAGTTATGAATTTTCCATGCAACCTTCTGGTATGGCACATGTCTGTTGAATATGTATTATGGCATATCTTGAGGTTATCTTTAAGTAAGTTTGCCTAGCTTACAGATATAATAAACTAACTTTGACTTACAGTCATTCTAATAGCATTATTTTGCATTCAAAGTATTTGCACTTTCTATATTGTCTGTCTGATGTAGAGGTCTTTTAGTGACTCTGCCTTTTTTTCATATCTGTCTCAGTTATAGCATCATTAAAGTCATTATCTCAAGTTATATTTATAAAAAGCTCAGTTTTATAGGTTCATAGTTTCATAGGTTCATACTAGGCTATCTGTCCTAGGGCATTTATAAGCCTAGCCAGAGTGTGTTTGGCTTTCGCCACCCATTTTAAATTAATTTTGCTATGCCTTTTTTTGAGGTTAGTATACTGTGCCTCTGTCTAACAGTGACACAGAAGTGATAGCCGGGGTAAACCTATGATCTCCCATCCACTCATCAAGATTCCTCTTGAAGAGAGTCAATGTGGGACTCTGCCTAACCTGGACTGGGATTTTATTCCAGAGTGAAGGGAGCCTCCGGGTTATGAATCTGCCCCTCCAGCATGTCCTATTTATTTCAGTGCTGAGGTTCAAGTCTCTCGAGCACGTAGCTTCATGGGATTTGGATTTTCCGAGGTGCAGCATGCCCATTAAATCCGGGTTGGACATGGCTTTATATGTCAGGCACAGATCGCCTCTGAGCAGGCGGTATGCCACTAAGTAGAGCTGGAGTTTCTTTAACCGGGCAGCATATGGCATCTGTTTGAGCCCTTTGATCCTCTTGGTGAGGTACTTTTGGGGTCTTTCCAGTTGCTGCAGGTGTCTGGTAAGGTACATCCCAAAAGGGGCATTGTACTCAATTATGGGCCTGATGAGGGATGAGTAAAGAGGTGCATGACCTCCCTGATCTAGATGTGAATCCCTTCATGATTAGGTGGGCTATATAAAATGTTTTTCTAACCACTTTGGCCACGCGTTATGTCAAATGAGAGATTGCTATCAACTTGGTCCCCAGGTCCCTAATGACTTCTTCTGTACTTAATGGATTACCACCTGGTAATTTGTGGCACTTTGTTTTTGCCAAGGGGATGACTATACACTTTTGGCATTTAGCTTGAGGCCATGGCTCTGGCAGCAGTTGTCTGTTTCTATGAGGCCTTTTGGAGGATGCTTGTGTCGGCTGGAGAGCTGATTATGGCGCTCAGTTTGCAGTCATAGTGAACTTGGTCAGTCACAGTCCTTCCGTGTTGGCCTGTACCGCCGAAATATATACCAAACAGAGAGGTCCCAGGACTGAGCCTTGTGGGATGCCACTTGTAACTGGTTTGGAGTCTGACATGGCTCCAGCAATTCTAACCATGTGGGTTCTGTCCTTGAGCCAGTTTGCAACCCATCTAGTGACATAGGGGCTTATATTTAGCTGGTGAGCTTATCTATAATGTCCGAGTAAGTATTGTATCGGCGCTTTTAAGAGGTCCAGGTAGGCTGTGTGACCACCTTCCCTCGCCAATGGCCTTGGTGACTGTTTCAAAGAAATCAACCAGGTTTAAGAGGCAGGATCTGCCCTTAACAAAGCCAAATTGGGTAGGATCCAGTGTCTGTAGGTCCCCAATATCTTTATTTATGAGGTCCATGATGATCCTTTCCATAGCTTTGCAGACCAAGCTAGTCAGGCTTATGGGGCGATAGTTTCCAGTGATCCATTGAGGCACCACCTTTGTGGAGAGGGACCACTGTTGCTGTACGCCACTCTTTGGGTACATATCCTGTAGTAAGGCTAAGATTGAACAGTAGTTTTATGTTTGGGTTTAGCTCTTCTGAGTTCATGTAGGATCCGGGACACCGCCTGGTCCCATTGATGCTGTGTTTTTGCTTTGGAGAGGGCGGCTTCACCTGAGCATCTGAGATGTCAGGGGCAGCACTCTGTTGGGATAGATATTTGCCCTTTGGTGGGGAGAGGGGAGAAGTTTGCACTGAACCTGTCAGCTAGGATGTTGGCAATGTATGTGGGCTTGTATTTTTGTCATTTTGGACTAATTCTGAGCATATCTGGGAATTCCCACCCAGGTTCCTAACATAACTAAAGAAAGCCTGTGGATTATCCTTAGTGTCCTGTGCAATTTTTCTTTCTCAGCTGGCCTTAGACGATTTTATGAGTGCCCATAGTTTTTGCTAATACTGATCAGAGATGCCTTCCCTTTTGGGATTTTGCTCTATCATGTAGTAGCTTCCTCCTTCTATTGTATATAGTTTGTTTATGGTTGGGGTCCACCAGACAGGACGCCTGCCTTTGGAGGATTGGGTCTTGGTTTTATTTGGTATTGTGATGATCCATGCATTCCTGAAGGTGTTCATAGAATGCTTATAAAGGATTCGCGGTCTGGGCCGTATTTTCCACAGACCCGGGGGCTTTGAAGGATTTCGCCTCGGTTTTGAGGCGTGTGAAATTTGCTTTAGAGAAGTTTTTCACTGTGGTTTTCTGGGCAGGTGGTGGGGTCGGGATGTGAATATCCAGTGAGATTAGTTTATGGTCTGATCTTACCAGTGAGGGATACACTTCTGGTCTGGAGCATAGTGTCTCCATGTTGGTGAGGATCAGATCCAGTATGTTTCCCCTCTTGTGGGAGTGGTAACAAGTTGTTCCATAGCATTTGAGTTTATAAATTCTAGGAACCTTTGGGCTAGGGTGTTGGAGCTAGAGTAATGCTCCCAGTCTATGTTTGGGTAGTTGAAGTCGCCCAATATAATGGTGTTTGGAGAGACCTTCATATTTTCCAGTATTCTCAGGAAGGCCAAGTGGGTTTCCTGTGTTTGGGAGGGTGGTCTGTAGCAGGCTATAAACTGGAAGGCAGTTTTACCCACAGTTAGTTGCACATGGATAGTCTCTGATGCTTCATGCTGTGCCACCAACCTGGAGGTGTGGGTATCTTTGACGAATATTGATACTCCCCCTCCTTTTGTGGTTCGGTCCAAGTTTTGAAAAGCATGGTATGAGGTATAACCTGGTAGTGCTGGGGTGCTCTGAGCCTTGAACCAGGTTTCCTGTTACTGCACAGATATCGATGTTCTCCATGCTAAGGAGAGTTTCAAGTGCGTGCATCTTGAGGTTTAGACGTCTGCCGTTGAGTAGCATTACTCTTAGTTTCTTATCCCTTGTGATACCTATGGAGGTGGGTTTGTCTTTTGAGCCTTGCCTAAAAAAGGCACTATGGGGGTATCAAGAGCCTTTGCCAATATCCGAAAGCCCAGGGGTGACAGGTGCAAGCCGTCCCTCAGCGAAGCATCGCGGGTTTGTCGAGCATGTCATCCCAGGCTGACAGGCATTCGATCTCCTTTGAATGACACCAACACTTAAGCCAGTTGTTGAAATTGATCACCTTGTCTTCATATTGTGGCATCATTCTTGGTGAGGGTAAGATGCTACTCAAGGTCAGGGTCATACCGGCCTGGGCTACATGCTCAGAGAGCTCCTTTATGTCTCTTTTCATGTAGTCCAGGGAGGTGCATCTCAGGTCATTCACACCAGCATGGACAATGACTGAGTCATATTTGTACTTGCCTTGGAGTGACCTGAGTGTTTGTGTTATGTGGCGGATCCTAGCACCCGACAGGCAGCTCACCGTGACCTTCTCCTTGTTCAGCCTGGTGAGCGGGACGTCAGTGTGCCTGACGATAGAGTCACCTATTACAAGTGTATCAGGTGTGTTGTTTAGCCTTAAGGGCTGTGACTGTTCGGCACACTGGCTTTGTGAGCTGTGTGTTGCTCGTGTTTTGTTTTGGGGTAGCGTTGCTTGGGTGTCTGCTTTGGAGGTCTCTGCTGCTTAGGCAGATTTTTATTTAGAGCCTCCGAGTATGTTTTTGTGTGTTTATGTGTTTGGTTTGTTGTCGGTAGGTCTATGTGAGACTGGAATTGCAGTGAGTGTGGTTTCCTTCTCCCCCTGACTGGTTACGCCAGTACTGATTTGAGAGAGCTTAGCCTCCAGTTTGGCCATATGGTTGCATCTCTCACATGTGTTGGAATTTCTTGGGAGGAGGAGTGGTTTGTCTGTGTAGATGAGGCAGCTGTAACATTGCCTCAAGATTCCAGATTCACCAGCTGGACCGGAGAGGAGATTGACAACTGACCGTGCAAGGATCAATAATGTATGTTTAAATATATCATAACATGTCAAAATGAGCTCACTTTGGCAATACATGGAATGCACTTTGACATATTGAATACACATTATATGTGGAAAAGTCTGAAATGCTCTAATACGTTAGAGTGGCATATTATTTTATTTTTATTTTCTGACAGAAAATCAATGCATTTTATTCATTAACAAAATGTGCACAGAACATATCAAGATAATAGGTGGATTTGGATCTCCGTATTTGTTTTGGCAACAAATTCACTTTTAAAACAGGTTAGAGACAAAAGAGTTCAGAGATTATGTCATGATCAGATATTATTAGTAACCTAACATATATAGATGATTTTTTCTTCATCTTAATGGCACACTATTATAATATATCTCTCTTATTGTTCTTTCATAGTCTGATAAAAGCATTGCAAACTGGAGTTTAAAAACCAAAATCTGGAAATTAGATTGTTTAAATTCAGCAAAATTAGATTCAGTATTATAAAATAGCTTAGATATCTAGTAGTGTTATTACCACCTAATATATTGCATATAGGAACCCAATTTTAGGGGAAACTGTATGTGAACTGGAAGGTACATGCAAGTCCTTGAGAAAGAAAGAAGCATTTCTTGCTTTGGTTTTCTTTCTCAGGAATGGTCAGCATTATGAAAGCATTATTTCTCGATAAAATATCGCTTTTTATTGAATATGATAAGCCGCGGTGGTGCAGCAGCGGTAACATTGTTGCCTCACAGCAAGAGCTTCTCATGTTCGATTCTTGGCGGAGTGCCTTCTGTGGAGTCTGCATGTCCTCCCTGCGGTCGAGTGACGTTCGAAAGACATGCGTAGAATGGGCATGCCTTCGTTGAAGGTTGGGTGTCAAGCTGGCACCTTAGCACCCATAAAAATCTACTGCCAATCATTAGACGGACTGGAGTTCCACTGTGGCGACCCTATTAAGTATGATATGCATTAAACAAAAATGTGTAAGCATGTTTTTAATGTATGGTGATTGCAACTCTTTATAGAAGTAGGGGAATGAGGTTGGGGAGTTAAGTCCAGGATCCCACCAAGACATTGCTTATTTGCTTAAGGGGAGAGCAAATGTACCATCATGTCTAAACCAAAAAACTGGCAAATTCCCAAGGAAACCAGTGTAACAAAACTGGAACAAAACTAAAACATTACCATCATGTCTGCCTGCCTGCCTTCATTGCTTGTGGTGGACTGAAAGTTATGAATTTTCCATGCAACCTTCTGGTATGGCACATGTCTGTTGAATATGTATTATGGCATATCTTGAGGTTATCTTTAAGTAAGTTTGCCTAGCTTACAGATATAATAAACTAACTTTGATTTACAGTCATTCTAATAGCATTATTTTGCATTCAAAGTATTTGCACTTTCTATATTGTCTGTCTGATGTAGAGGTCTTTTAGTGACTCTGCCTCTTTTTCATATCTGTCTCAGTTATAGCATCATTGAAGTCATTATCTCAAGTTATATTTATAAAAAGCTCAGTTTTATGTATTGTTATCCTAACTCACAGGTATAAGAAATCGAACCATGCAATGTCCTTGCTCTGTACCATCACTAGAAATTATCCATCCTTTTAAAGACAAACTGCATTTTCAGAGTTGTTCTTCCCATATTCACAAATATCATATATACCATAAATTCCTTTAGCTTTCTTGCTATTACCCTAGCTGTTCTATTATTCTTATGAAATGGAATCAAAGGATAGAAATTCTGCATACAAACAATGCAGTTCTGTCAATTCCATTTTAGGTCTTTCAAAGTATCATGTCTACCTACTTTGCTTTTTTCAGATTTCCTACACATTGTTAAGTATCAGCTGTGCTATACATGGTTTAGGTATTACCATTAGTTTTATGTCTCCTCTTCCCCCGTATAATGTACATCTAAAGACCAACAACTTTTTTCTTTGCCTTATGCCATTTTTAACATTACCTTTAGCAGTTCAGTGGCTACTTGTACTATTTTCTTCATCCATTGATATCAAGGAATTGGAGTGACATGATTATTATTTCAGGGGGAAAAAAAAAAAATATATATATATATATATATATATATATAGAGAGAGAGAGAGAGAGAGAGAGATAGCTATAGATATAGAAGATAGATAACTATATATCTAATCAATCTCTCTCTCTCCCTCCCTCTCTCTCTCTATATATATGTGTATATATACATGGGAGCACTGACTATTGTCAGCACTGCAGTTGGTCAGCATCTGTTTGGTTGACAGTTAGGTCAGATGTGCAAAAGCACACAATATTAGGGTTCAGGGAAATATGCACTTTCCTGTGCAGTCTCAGAGTTAGTCTATAAATAATTAGTAGGGGCATGGGAGATGCAGGGGGTCAACCCCACACACAAAATGTTTATCATTTATTTTTTATGTATTACTTTTGCATGTGCAGAGGTTGTTGCTTGGCACATGCATAGTTGCCTATTGATATTTGCAATTTCAACACTTTCTGGATGACATTGTGAATAGGCACATGGGTCATTTGTTCATAATCAATATACCCCCCCACACACGCATATATATATATATATATATATATATATATATATATATATATATATATTTGTGTGTATATACATACAGATAGATACAGATATATGCCTATAGATATACAGATATATAGATATAGATATACATTTTAAGAAATCTGTTCTCTGTCATGCCAAAGTCTATCCGAAATAGTTTGCTACTATACTTTTTTAAATTTTTCTGTTTGGTTACTTTAATATCTGCGTTCATGTTGCATGGGGTAAAAATACCTACTTTTCTACAAGTTTCAATAATAAGTTGACTTTTATCTATTCATTTAATATTTTGCTTATTACTTCTCCAGGATTTTTAGGTTGCTTAGGTGTGTAGTATTTGCTGTAACCACTAAGAGCCCAGCCAAATAAGCCCTTTAAATATCTATGTAATTCAATAGTGTTGACTCCCTTTGCCTGGAAGGGTCACAAGGGATTACCCATGGAAGAATTTATTGCTGGCTGTGGAATTAAGATTAACTTTGAAAGTGGCTCAAGTATTTTGTTTGTTAGACATGCACAGGGATCTTGTTCTATAAATATGTAATGCACAAGACTAGGTCTCTGTCCCTCCAATAAACCATATTTAGTTGTCATGTAGCTTGGTATGAATGTTTGATGAGCTATTGTTTCT
Organism: Protopterus annectens; assembly: GCF_019279795.1. NCBI lineage: Eukaryota > Metazoa > Chordata > Ceratodontiformes > Protopteridae > Protopterus > Protopterus annectens. Next base: position 315,241,255 of record NC_056733.1, read on the forward strand.
GCAAAGGTATAGGAAGTTGAATAGATCAGGGTCTTTCACAGGCAAGAGTAAGGCAAAGTCTGCCAATAAGGAGTCTGGAGGAAACTGTACAAGGAGAGGGATGACATTTAACTGGGTAACTAACGGATTTAAAACTGGTGATCATTTTATTTAAGGTTTTCAGGGACTTCTCACGTTGAATAATATGCTTTGAAAGATGCATGCCATAAAAGATCATTATATTTAGTTATGGACCTTATAAGAAATGAGTACAAGGAGACAAGAGGGAGGAAGGAAGACTTCTTTAGTTATAATGCAGGTGCCTTTGGGGATTAGCCGTGGCAGACAGAATGTTTGAATTATTGTGATGTCAGAATACTCAGATGGTAGTGAATTGCCAGCACATGTGCATATTCTTTAAGGCAGTATCAGATTAAAAGGTAGGAAAAGATTGTTTACCAAATAGAACCACAGTACATTTTCTAGCATTTACTTTAAAATCAATTTAGTTTCCGTATATGCACCCAAATCTCTAATGACAGTAATAGATTACAGGGATGTATCATTTACATCAAAGGAGGTGTGGGAAATTTTTGTATACCAAATAGAAGCACACTACTTTTCTTAACCATTGTTATTACAGCAAGAATTAACATTGTCAGGACATAGCTGAAACAAGTGAGCATTGGAAATTGAGCTGACAGTTGTGCCTAGTTTACTGTCACCAGCAAATTTAGATAAACACAGTTATGGGAAATTTATCTGGATATAAGTGAAATAGACCATAAAAATCAAGAAGCCCAGTACTGAGCAATGTGGGATAGTGCTGGTATAATTTTTACTTTTAAAAGAATATGCTTCAACTTTCTCTATGTGGGATACTGTAAGCTATCTAGTTAGCTATCCAATGGATGATGTATGGACTTGCATTGTCAATAAAGCTACTTTTGGGATTGCTTCAAACTCTTTGAAATGATTAACATAGGCAGTGTGAATAATATCAGCATTGTCTATCATTTCAGTGACATTTTCAAAGAAGGTTGAAGGGAAAGATACAAGATGTACCCTTGCCAAAGCCAAATTGTTTTAGCCAAGAGATAGGCAGTTACCTAGGTCTGTATTAATGCAGAAAGATAAGATGTGCTCTGTAGTCAATAGAATATGACTGGTGAAACTGGTTGAATAATATTTGCCTGATTTTGTGGAATGGTCATTCTTATATTTTGGGATCATAGTGGCAGTTATTCAAGAATCAGGTATGTAGCTTTGGGGAGTTTGACATTAAAAAGGTTAGAGGGAGATTTAGCCAGGCTGTACCTGATGACGATAAGTAAACACCCTGATACATTAAAAGACCCACAGAAGTGGTGTTTTTAGCTTTAGATGATGATGACAGAACTTGGTTTGGGTTCATTCTTTGAGGGGGTGAGGATAGGAGAAATAAATGAGTGGGTAGGAACAGTAAATTTGGTGCTAAATTTAACTGTCAAGATGCTGGCTTTTACCTTGGGATCTGCATTTGAGGTATTAATACAGAAAGTGCAAAGCTTATTTATTTATGTAAATATGTTTACCAGAAAAGCATGACTGGGTTGGAAACCTTACGTTAGTAGTGGCCTGAGGAGAAAAACACCAAAAAAATAACAATAAGTATATGGTATAGAGTGAAACCAAATATACATACAGATATACAGTTGAGTACATAAGATACATAGACATAATTGAGCATTTGTATATGGTTGTTTATGGGTTAAGTAACATGGAAGATTGCACAATAGTAAGTCATATTAAATGAACAATTTTAGTGTCATGGCTCTACATACAATATTATATATAAAGCATGAGATAGTAGAGGATTTCTCATTACAGAAGCATTCAGAGCAGCATGTATTGTCACAGTGGAGCACGTACTGTGTTGAGATAATGGGAGGTTTAATAAGGAGTACAAGATAGTGAGAAGAACTTAGGGTATAGTAGTTATATCTACAAACAAAGTCTTTTGTGAATACACAGGGGAAAAGAATTTTAGATGAAGTAACAGCAAAGACAGGTAGAGATTTAAAGTGGGGAGAGGTACAGTGAGAGATCCAGGTATTCTTGAAATATGGTTAATAGTGAGGACTTGAAGATGCTGAGTTTGCTCATCCATTGGATTGAGGTGGGTATGGACTTTTTTATTTTATTTATTTTACAGTTTGTTTACCAGGACAGTCCATTGGGTTGAGAAGAGACCATTTTCAATGGAGTCCTGGGGAGAAAAACTCCATAAAGACATCATACAATGTAAACAAATTATAAGCATCTAAGTGATACAGTAATATAGTTCGAGGCCCGGGTTAACAACGACCGTCACCAGTACTGTTGGCCAACAGGGTGCTGGCAGAAATTGGGCTAGTGTTGGCCGATGATGGAGAAGAGGGGGAAGGCATGCCCGAAGGCAGGTAAAGACTAGGACTGTGATAGTGAGGGTCGGAACTTTGAATGTTGGCAGTATGACTGGTATATCCTTAGCTGATATGATGGATGAAGGAAGGTTGGTATATTGTGTGTGCAAGATACCAGATGGAAGGGGAGCAAGGCTAGGTGTATCAGAGGCAGGTTTAAATTGTTTTATCATGGTGTGGATGGGAGGAGAAATGGTGTAGGCATTATCCTGAAGGAACAGTATGCTAAGAGTGTTTTGGAAGTGAAAAGAGTGTTGGATAGAGTGATGTTTATGAAGCTGGAAATTGATGGTGTAATAATGAATGTTGTCAGTGCATATGCTCCACAAGTTGGGTGTGCGATGGATGAGAAAGAAAAATTCTGGAGTGAGTTGGATGAAGTGGTGATGACTGTACCCAAGGGTAAGAGACAGGTGATTGGGCAGATTTCAATGGGCATGTTGGTGAAGGGAACAGAGGGGATGAGGAAGTGATGGGTAGGTATGGTGTTAAGCAAAGGAATGCAGAAGGTCAGATGGTAGTGGATTTTGCATAAAGGATAGACATGGCTGTGATGAATACATATTTTAACAAGTATGAGGAGTATAGGGTGACATACAAGAGTGGAGGAAGATGCACGCAGGTGGATTATATCTTATGTAGAAGGACCAGTCTGAAGGAGATTGGAGACTGTAAATTGGTGGCAGGGGAAAGTGTAGTTAGGCATCATAGGATGGTGTTTTGTAGGATGACATTGGTGATCAAGAAGAGGAGGATGAGTGTGAGGGCAGCACCAAGGATCAAATGGTGGATATTGAAAAAGGGTAATTGTGAGGTGATGTTCAGGGAAGAGTTAAGACAGGCACTGGGTGGCAGTGAAGAGTTACCGAATAGCTGGGTAACTACAGCAGAGCTAGTAAGAGAGATGGCTAGAATGGTGCTTGGTGTGACATCTGGAAAGAGGAAGGAGGACAAGGAGACCTGGTGGTGGAACGAGGAAGTACAGGAGAGTATACAGAGAAAGAGGTTGGTGAATAAGAAGTGGGATTGTCAGAGAGATGAAAAAAGTAGACAAGAGTATAAGGAGATGAGGTGTATGGCAAAGAAAGAGGTGGCGAAGGCTAAGGATAAGGCATATGAAGAGTTGTATAAAAGGTTGGACACTAAGGAGGGAGAAAAGGACCTGTACCGATTGGCTAGACAGAGGGACTGAGCTAGTAAAGATGTGCAGCAGGTAAGGGTGATAAAGGATAATGAGGGAAACATACTCACAAGTGAGGAGAGTGTGTTGAGCAGATGGAAAGACTACTTTGAGTGGATGATGAATGAAGAGAATGAGAGGGAGAGAAGGTTGGATGATGTGCGGATAGTGAATCATGAAGTGCAGTGGATTAGAAAGGAGGAAGTAAGGTAAGCTATAAAGAGGATGAAGAATGGAAAGGCTGTTGGTCTAGATGACATACCTGTGGAAGCATGGAGGTGTTTAGGTGAAATGGCAGTGGAGTGTTTAACTAGCTTGTTTAATGAAATCTTGGAAAGTGAGAGGATGCCTGAGGAATGGAGAAAAAGTGCTTTGGTACCAATTTTTAAGAATAAGGATGATGTGCAGAGCTGTAGTAACTACAGAGTGATTAAACTGACCAGTCACAGCATGAAGTTATGGAAGAGTAGTGGAAGCTAGGTTAAGAAGGGAGGTGATGATTAGTGATCAGCAGTATGGTTTCATGCCAGGAAAGAGAACTACAGATGCGATGTTTGCTCTGAGAGTGTTGATGGAGAAGTACAGAGGTCAGAAGAAGTTGCATTGTGTCTATGTGGATTTAGAGAAAGCATATGACAGGGTGCCTAGAGAGGAGTTGTGGTATTGTATGAGGAAGTCGGGAGTGCCAGAGAAGTATGTAAGAGTGGTGCAGGACATGTATGAGGGTAGTATTACAGTGGTGAGGTCTGCGATGGGAGTGATGGATGCGTTTAATGTGGAGGTGGGATTACATCAAGGATCAGCTCTGAGCCCTTTCTTATTTGCAATGGTGATGGGCAGGTTGACAGACAAGATCAGACAGGAGTCTCCATGGACTATGATGTTTGCAGATGACATTGTCATCTGTAGTGAGAGTAGGAACAGGTGGAGGAGACCCTGGAGAGGTGGAGATATGCTCTAGATAGAAGAGGAATGAAGGTCAGCAGGACTAAGAAAGAATATATGTGTATGAATGAGAGGGAGGATAGAGGAATGGTGAGGATGCAAGGAGTAGAGGTGGCAAAGGTGGATGAGTTTAAATACTTGGGATCACCAGTTCAGAATAATGGTTAGTGCGGAAGAGAGGTAAAGAAGAGAGTACAGGCAGAATGGAGAGAGTGGAGAAGAGTGTCAGGAGTGATTTGTGACAGACAAGTACCAGTAAGAGTGAAATGGAAGGTCTACAAGAGGGTAGTGAGACCAGCTATGTTGTATGGGTTGGAGACAGTGGCATTGACAAAAAGGCAGGAGTCAGAGCTTGACGTGGCAGAGTTGAAGATGTTAAGATTTGCACTGGGTGTGACGAGGATGGACAGGATTATGAATAAGTATATTAGAGGGTCAGCCCAGGTTGAAAGGTTTAGAGACAAAGTCAGAGAGGCAAGATTACATTGGTTTGGACATGTGCTGAGGAGAGATGCAAAGTATATTGGGAAAAAGATGCTAAGGATGAAGCTGCCAGGTAACAGGAAAAGAGGAAGGCCTAAGATAAGGTTTATGGATGTGGTGAGAGAGGACATGCAGGTGGTTGGTGTGACAGAGAAAGATGCTGAGGACAGGAAGAAATGGAAACAGTTGATCTGCTGTGGCGACCCCTAATGGGAGCAGCCGAAAGAAGAAGAAGTAATACAGATGAAGAACATAGTATTAAAAATTACAATTTGCAATGGGAATTACAAAAAGAAAATTTAAGAAAACATTAGTAAATATTTACAAATACATTTATTCATACAATGGAGATATAACAGTAGAGGCTAGGGAGATCCATATAGGTATCATATGAGAGTTATAATAGGGTAAGTGGGACTGGAGGAGTTTAGAGCAGAAGCAAGAAAAAAAGGGAATAATAGGAAGAAGTAGAGTTGATCTTCTTCTTTTGGCTTTTTTCCCGGTTAGGGGTCACCACAGTGGAACTCCAGTCCGCTAATGATTGGCAGTAGGTTTTTATGGTGCCGAGGTGCCAACTCGACCTTCAACGAAGACACGCCCATTATACGTATGTCTTTCGAATGCTACTCGACAATGGGGAGGACATGCAGATTCCACACAGAAGGCACTCCAGCCGAGAATCGAATGGGAGAACCTCTTGCTGTGAGGTGACTAAAAAGTTAAAAGGTGGAGAGAAAGGTGGATTAGGAGGCGTATTAGCTTAGTGTGAGGTATGGGAAGAGAGAGGAGAGGAGAGTAAGAAAACAGGGTGTAATCCTGAGGGAGTTATGTGGGGTGAGAGCAGGAACATTCCCAGAGGGATATGAGATGAGAGTGAAGCAAGTTCTTAAAGGTAGAGTGGTTGTGGGTGCTACGAATAAGAGGTGGTAGGGAGTTCCAGAGGCATGCTAGAGAAAATGATACTACATGTTTGCCTGGCGGATGGGCAGGTTTGTGCAGTTCAATCAGATTCTGGGTACTGGATCTTAGGAGTCTATCAGGTAGATGCATTTTGAGAGAGGAGGCAATGGAGGAAAAGAGAGAGGGGTTGAGGATAAGTTTGTGGGCATGAGTGAGTTGAATGTAGGAAAGATGATTCGGCAGCTCTAGCCAATTTAGTTTGTGAAGGGCATTGCAGTGGTGGGTGGAAGATTTGTAGCCAGTAGCAAACTTGGCAATTTTGTTATAGCAGGAAGAAAGTTTTGTCTTTAGATAAGAATGTAGGTTAGTAAGAAGTGGGGCACCATACAGGAGGGAAGGAATGAGGTATGTGCTAGAGAGAACAAACTTTGTAGGGAGAGTGAGGTAGTGATTGTGGTGGTAAAACATGACGTTTTTGGTGGGTTTTCTTGGTGTTTTCTTGTAGATGAGTATCAAAGTTAAACTGTTCACCAATGATGACACCTAGTAGTTTGGCATGGGATACTACCTCAAGAGAGGTATTGTTTTGTCTAGTAATGGAGAATGAGTTTTTATCTATTGTGGTGTTTTTAGAAGGAGTAAATACCATGAGTTTAGTTTTTGATGCATTTAGTGCCAGGTGGTTATTTAACATCCAGCATTCAGCAGAAGAGAGTGGAGATGGAGGTGGCAGAACAGATGATTGTAGAGTCATCTGCGTATTGGATAAGCTTAACATTCGGGATGGTATGGTAGAAGTCATTTATGAAGATATTGAGCAGTAGTTGACCTAACATGGAACCCTGGGGTACACCTGTAGGAGTATTAAGGAAGAAGAAGTGGCTTTTTTCATTTGATTGCTTGTTGCCTGTTAGAGCGGTAACTAGTTAACCAGTTGATAGAAGAGAAGGATAGGTTAAGATTAGAGACTTTAGATATTAGAAGGTTATGAGATATAGTCTCAAAGGCTTTTGATAAGTTCAGAAGGAGGGTAGACACTAGGCAGCCAGAATCATGACTTGTGTTAATGGTTTCAAGGAAGGAGAGGAGAGAGTGGTTGTGCTATGACCAGGTATAAATCCATGTTGTGTGGGGTTAAGCAGGTGGTTATCTATGAGGTAGAGTAAAAGTTGTAGATTAATAGATTTTTCAAGAACATTTGAGATGAGGATAAGATGGCAATAGTTAGAAAATTGGGAATATTGTTGTTGTTGCCCTCTTTATGAAGGGGAATGATAAAAGCCTTTTTCCAGAGTTGGGGAACACAGCCTTCTTGGATTTACCAATTTATTAGAATGGAGAAAGGGAAAGCGATGGCTTCAGCAGCTATTTTTAGAAAATAGGAAGGAAGGTTATCAAGGCGTTGGAGAATGGTTTCAAGTTCAGAAGGAGTTTTTTATTGTAGATGTAGGGATAGGTTTGATAGTGAATGGAAGGGGTTGGGAGGTGGTAGTATTTTGGGAATAAGAGATAGGAGAAGGTGGAGATGAAGATGAAGCATTGTCAGGGAAGGATGATGTTAGTTTGGCTATGGAATCAATGAAGAAGGAATTAAATTGGGTGGTTAAGGCCAGGTCATAGGCATTTGGATCAGGGCGGGGGTTATTTTTTTTTTGCCAGGATTGAGGAAGGAGATGATACCATTCCAGAATTTTGAGGGTTTGTCTTGTGGTTATTTTGGAGTATGGAGAAGTAAGATTTATGGTCAGATGCAATAAGTATTTTTTAACTTTGTTGCTGAGTAGTTTATATTTATTCAGGGTGATGGGAGTTTTATTTTTCTGGCATAGGTGCTGGAAGCTGTTGAAGACTGGGGGTGGCAGAGGGAGGGAGGGGCACTTAGTGATCTAAAAAGGGCAATATTTTATAACTATTTAGTACCACAACATAGGTTCACTTGGAGGACATGTTAAGCTTAGCCAATTCCCTTTTGGTGCTTGAATTAACATTTTCTGTTTGGTCTTACCTATTCCATGGCTGATAATTGTATATCAGCCCTATTGAGAATAACTGTGATCATACCATAGATAATTTGAGGGGACCCATGTAAGGGATGCAGCATTTAGGAACTGACTCTATCTATTAGTGACATGAGGGGCAATCCTGGAGTACATTTTATATTACCAATCCTTAGATCCAAGTTGTATTTGAATATGGATTGATGAGCTTTGTTTTATTTTTATGGATAGTCAGTTCTGGAACAGTGGAAGCCTATGTGATATATATATATATATATATATATATATATATATATATATATATATATATATATATATATATATATATATATTCTGAAGTTCATGTAAAACGCAGCCTGGGATGTTGTCCAGTCCCATGGATGCTGTGTTTTTTGGCTTTAGAGAGTGCAGCTTTTACCTGTGTAGTTGTGATTACAGGGACTCTGCATTCTTCCTGTATAGATATGGACCCTTTAGGGGGTGAGGGGGGGGGGGTTAAGGTTAGCACTAAACCTATCTGCCAGGATGTTGGCATTATCAGTTGGTTCTGTAATTTTCGTGCCGTTGTGCTGTAACTCAGAGCAGATCTGGGTGTTATCATTGAAATTCTTGACATAGCTATAGAATGCTTTGTGGTTGTCCCAAGAATCAGTGGCAATTTTGTTTTTGTAGCTAGCTTTGGAGGATCTTATAAGGGATCTCAGCTTCTTACCGAGGCTGACCAGGGAACTCCTCCACTCATGGGATTTTACTCTCTTTTGCAACAGTTTCTTCCTTTTGTTGCAGAGTTTGTTTATGGCAGGGGACCACGAGATCGGCTTCCTTTTTTTAGAGGATAGCATCTTGGTTCTGTTTGGGATAGCATGATCCATGCACTCATGTAAGTGCTTATAGAGTGCATCTCTGTAGGATTCAGCAGTCTTAACATTATTGTCCATCTGCATGGGTGTTAAGAAGTTCACCACTTCTGTCTTAAGAAACATGAAGTTGGCTTTGGAGAAATGTTTTACCATGGTTTCCTTAATGGGGGTTGGGAGCGGGGTGTGGATATCTAGGGTGATTAGCTTATGGTCAGATCTGACCAACGAGGAGTTGACATCAGGTATGGAACACCGGTCACTCATGTTGGTAATGACTAGGTCTAGGATATTGTTGCCCCTGGTGGGGGTGTGGATATGTTGATCCAGGTCATTGGAATTTATGAATTCCAGAAAGCGTTGAGTGAAGGAGTTTGTACATGAGTAGTTTTCACAGTTAATGGTCGGGTAGTTGAAATCGCCCAATATTAGGGTTTTTGGTTGAACCCTAATATTTCCCAGTATATCAAGAAAAGAGGAGTGGGAATCCTGGGGCATGGTGGGAGATCTGTAGCAAGCTATAATTTGGATTACAGTTTTTCCCAGAGTTAGTTGCACTTGGATAACCTTGGATGCATTATGCTGAGCAACTAGCATGGAGGTGTGGATATCCTTAATGAATATGGACACACCTCCACCTCTGGTGTTCCGGTCCAGGTTAGGTGGCCGGAAAGTGTGGTATGAGTTATAGCTTGGTAATGCAGGGGTGCTCTCTGGAGCCTTGATCCAGGTCTCAGTCACTGCACAGATATCGATGTTCTCCATTTTAAGGAGTGCCACGAGGGAGTGCATTTTGAGATTTAGACTTCTAGCATTGAGTAGCATTACCCTCAGTTTTTGCTTGCCTGTTTCTTGTTTGTACTAGGAAGGCGTTCATGTTTTGGGATAAGCAAATTTTCATTCGTGTTCGTGCTGTGTGGATTGTCATTTATTATACATTAAAGTTGAGGTGGTTTAGCTGTCGAGTCTTACGCCTCCTTTTTTCTGGAGTTTGGTGAAATTTGGTTTGCTACATTTTCTTTGCTTGCCTGTTTCTGTTATGGTGGTGTATTTGTCATTTGAACCTTGCCTAAAAAGGCACTATAGGGTCAGCAAGTGCCTTAGCCAGTATCCAGAATCCCAGGGATGACAGGTGCAGGCCATCTCTGGCAAAGCATCGTGGTCTGTCGACCATGTTGTCCCAGGCAGACAGATTCTGGATCCCCTTAGAATGACACCAGAAGCTTAGTCAATTGTTGGAGTCAATCATTTTGTCCTTGTACTGCGGTATCATTCTGGGCAATGGCAGGATGCTACTCAGGGCTAGGGTCATACCTGCCTGGGCTACAAGATCGGAGAGCTCTTCCATGTCTCTTTTCATGTAGTCCAGGGAGGATATACACGTATATAAGCACAATAGATATACAGACTCAGTAAAACAGATTTACTCTGCATTTGAAGTCAGTCTTTACACATCAAGTATAACTAAATATGTGTCAGAATCTATGTGAAATATTTAATATCTGACTTATAATAAATTCCAAAACAGAACCTAGTAGTAAGGGTGATTATTATGGTCATATGTCAAAATATACAATTTTATTTACAAATATATAAAGATAGAAATAATATTTTCAGTTTGAGTCCCTATATACCTGTGAGCAAGTAGAAAGAGAGCACAATTGTTTTTTTTTTTAATTTTTTTCTTCTTCCCCTTTGACCCATTTATTTTCAACTTCCCACCTTCTATTATAATAAATTATTGAGAACAGTGTTGCTAAAATAAGTTAATGTAATTAGGTTATTACTGCTGATGTTACAATGTCCTTGGTTATTATTAAGCAGAACACACTGACATGATTTAAGGCCATCTACCATCTACCCCTCTATGTAAATAATTTATGTAAGTGCAGCATAACCTTTATAATGTCCAGGTGATTAAAAAAATAATAGAAAATTATAATAGACTACAGTAGCCAATATCACCTAGAAGGCTCTGTTTATTTTACTAATACGTAATTGTACTGACAGATACCTGATGATAACTGAATTTAAGTAGTCATGAGAAAACATATTTACATTATGCTGTCTGTTCTTCAGCTACAGAGTGAAACAATATAGCCTTTTAAGAATATGTAATCTAAATGAGAGTCATTAAACTACGTTATTATGAATTGCACCACAAAATAGAATTACAACATTCTAATAATGAAACAAAAGCAAATGAAAGCATAATTAAGTTCAGAATGTTAGAAGAGGCATCGAGACCCAACATCATAATCATTATTATTGTGGCATTTCTGTCCTTATCTGTTTATGCTGTTTGCAAATAATTACAATCAAATATTCTTAATACATAACTCTCAGTATTTATCTGTTGATCTTCTTTGTATCCTATATTTATATAAGCATGAATTAATATATGAAACTACAGATCATAAGCAAACAAGATTCTATCAAATATTTGTATTATGAAAGACTGTAGATGAGTATCTTAAAATTTTGAGGTTGGGCAGTTGAAGAGGATTCACTGTCACTTGCTCCAGCCTTATGAGCAGACAGCTAATAGATGTGACTCACCAATCTTCAGTGCACAAGTAGTAATAATCAGACTAATTTCATCAGCACATCATAAACCAACAGCCTCCTTACACTCTTCCCTAGCAAGATGCACTTAGTGAATCAACCTTCACCACCAACCAGAATAAACGAGCATTTCTCAGCTGAAATGAAGAATAACAGTCCCCAAAGATCAAAGCAAAATGGAAGCACACACAATCCTCTCTCAACAATTCAGACATAAACTTTAGCAAAACACATTGAGAGATCTTGGCCATGAAGCTTGACAAAAAAGTTCACAAACATTTATAATACAGCTTCAACTCAGCACTGAGCATTGAACAAAAGCCCCACTTGTCCCAATGCCATTGAAATAAGGAAAAAAATAACCACATAATTAACTCCAGAACTGGGAACATCACAGTTTTATTATCTATCATTCTTAAATTTTTTCATCTGCAACATAAGGAAGAGAGTGAACCACAAAAAAATTTGTCAGCTGTCTAGTTTTCCACAACATTGCTAACAAATTTAATCTACTAAAATAACCATTACCATTCGGACAACCACTACCATTAAAATTAAAGAAAACCTGTTATTAGCAATCCCACCAGTCATTTTACATACACACACACACACACACACACACACACACACACACACACACACACACACACACACACACACACACACACACACACACACACACACACACACACACACACACACACACACACACACACACACACACACACACACACACACACACACACCAGTGTACTCACTCTGGATTTTGTTCCACTCTGCAAGTTAACTGTTCCGTCCGTTCCACTCTGCAAGTTAACTGCTCCATTACTCCTGTCAGTCCCTGCTTCTGAGACTTAATAAATCGACTAAATCCATTTCTGCAGCAGCTGTTCCCGCTCTCAAAACAACTGGAAATGTAGCAGCTTTGAATAACTCTGTGTTCCCACTCACAAAAATACGTGCGTTGATGTCATCGCGGCAGTTGGAGGCGTGAAAATTGAAAGGGCAGAGGTATGGATGATCTGCAAAAGTGAGGGGGCTCCCCTCCCCTGCGCTCTATGGTTCCAGTGCCCATGTTTTCTGCTAGTGTTTCCAGGCTTTGTCTTGGAGTATTTCTCCCCGGGCCTCCACTGAAAACAGGCTCTGTGGAACCTAGTCGGACTTTCCCGGTCAACAAATGATAAATAAAATAAATAAATAAATAAATGATGACTATGGTTTGTTTGGTTAACCAAGGAACCATGTTGCTCTTAATTCTTTTAGTTTTGGAGGGAGCAAAGGTATTTACAAGATTTAAGAATGCTGTATTGAAGTAGGTAACAGCATTATCTAGGGACAGGGTTTTTAGACAGGTCCAGTCTATGTATTTTAGAGAGTTAGACAAGGTATCAGGGTTGAAGTTTTTTATGGAGCATGTAGAGATATATGTATGGGATAGTTGTAAGGAGAAGGGAAGCTGATGTGCAAAAGAGGGAAGGTGATCACTGAGAGAGTTGGGGTAAGTACCACTATCAAAGATGTAGTGGGGGTGAGAGACCAGAATCCAATCAAGGATACTGCTGGAGGAGTAGTCCTTGGAGGGTCTGGTGGTAGAGTTGATTAGCTGTGAGAAGTTATGTAAGTTAAGGTTTAGGGAGTTTATAGAAAACTGAATGGTGGCCCAGTTAATGTTAACGTCACCAAGGAAAATGGTGTCATTGCTAATGTTAGGGGAGAACCAGGAGAGGATATCCTCAAGAATGGGGATGTTTTCTCCAGGAGGAATGTAAAGAGTGGCTATGCATATATGTTTGTGTCTATTCATCTGAAGAAGGGCAATTGTTATTTCGGCATTGGCAAATTGGGGAATGGGTTTAGTATAGGGAGTAACTGAAAGGGAGGAAGATTAATGAGAGCAAATCCATCCCCTTTCTTGTGGGTCCTGTCTTTTCTAATTATATAATAGATGGGGATAGTATCTCAGAGTCTTTAATATGGGGCTTCCAGATTTTAGTAACATAGATTAAAGGCAATCACCAGAGGAGTTATGGGAAAGAATGATATAAGTCAGGAATTTATCAGATTATCTACGTTTTCCAAGTGGAGTAAATTCTCAAGGGATAGGCAGCTGTCTGTGGTGAGAAAGTGATATGAGTTGGTTTGAGTTGACAGTATATGAGCTACTTTGGGTATCCAAAATGACTGTGTAGTTCTATATCAGTGCAGTGGAGGATTTTGATGTTTATATCAGTAAGAAATTTACGTATTCTATTGTGGCATTGATAAAGTTTTGCAAGATGGGTTGAATGCACATTTCTGAAGAGAAAGATGAGGACAGCATATCAGAGTGCGGAAAGTAAGCATGCAGGTGCTGTGCATTTGTGAGCACAGTCTATTAAGCAGAATTTTGTCATGTAGAAGTAAATGTTTTTGGTCTGTTTCCTTGACTACCTGTTGGAGGTCAAAATTTAGAACGTTGTCAATTACTTTTGTGTGGGAAACAGAATCAGCGGTGGTACCACTGGATAAAAAAATACCTTATTTGAAACCAGCCGGTGCTATTTTGTATTTTATTAATTAACTGCTTGGTAGGACTACATTTATTACTGTATATATTTTAGTTTTAACTCTTGAGTTTTACTGTTTGCTGCAAGAATAAGATAGATTCTAGGCAGGCAATCCTAGCCCTCCCAAGGGGCCTAGCAAGCTATAAATTTATATAGGTTGTACACAGGACACACCAGAGCTTATTCAAAACTATCCTGTGCTGTGCTGTTTCATTCTTTAATGGGTTACTGCTTGGTAGAAAAAGCCTTGTTTTACTTTAAATGTTATTTTGTTACCTCTGTTCCAAGCAGTTTGTCTAGCTATAATGAGCAGAGAATAAGAACAATAGAGAGCAAAAGCTGTTGTGCACATTCACATGTGTTATAAACAATGTCTATCATTACATGACTGGTACAGCTGGCATGGTAATTCAGAATAACTACTTTATGAATTACTTCCCTATGTACAGGATTAGCTCAATCTATGTAATTTATTAATTATTTGCATATTGTTTGGGATGATTTCCTCAGACAATTTGACGTATATTACTAGTTTTAATTTCTGCAAATTCTGTGATTACTGATTCTGATATTTTTTTTTTGTAATTTCTTTTTAAACGCCTTTATTTTAACTGTTTGCAACTGAGAATGTATTCTTTAGGTTAACCATCAATGATTTGCTGAAGTTTGCTTCTTGTGCAGTGTACTAAATGCCATGGATATATAAAAATAATACATACTAATATTGGTGATCTCTGTTCCTCATTTCAAAAATTGGATGATTCGTTTACACTTATTGATATTAAATCCAGACTTCCTGAAGATGATTGTTCTTGTGCAATTGGTCCAGCTTGGTAACTGTTTGTACATATATTAATGAATGTGCCAATGGCATAAATAATATTAGGCTAAGTGCAAGCAAAACACATTTAAGAAAGGAAGCACCCTCTCCTATTAAAGATCACTCAACCTCTATTAAACATGACAATACAGATGATGACTTTGTACTTCAGTATATGAGTGTACTGTAATCTATGGACTCAGAGCATGTAGAAGAAAACAAAAGGAAAAAAAGGGGAAAAGCCTATAACAAATAAGGAAATTGACTAATATCGACAATGCAAAGAGAAAACAAAGTGTCTCTGCTTTACTATGTAAGACATAGATTACTGGGAATGATAACATAGTTCAATCATAAAATATTTCTTCAACAGAAAAAGTCATCATTGTTCCAACTGAGAAAGCAGAAAGAAAAGAGCGGAGACAGACTAAAAGGAAGAAATCTAAATTAAACCGGGAAAGTTTAAAGAACATTGCAACTGAAAAACAAAGACTGAAGCTGACAACATGTCTCAGGCAGTGGAAGTACAAAGACAGCTAGATTAGGATTGTATGCTTGCAAATAATGTAGATGGGGAAAACTGTGAGATTAATACAACTGATGATGACAAACATTACTTTGTAGCAACTGAAAGATTAAATACTACTGTATTACAGGTGAGACATTCTTCATATCTAGTCAAATGATGTTCTAGTAATTGCAGACACAGTTATTAAAGGAAGAGATACACACATTTGCAGATTGGATAATGGAACATCTGATAATACAGGATACAAGTGGGGTTCTTAAACACCTTAATGAAAAGAAGCATTGAACTGGTTTTGCTTATGTTTCAGATAATCTTGCCTTTAAACACTCCCTGGCTATTAGGAGGGAACTTGCAGTCATCTTAGATAACATAAGTTGTACAAGTGTTTTGAAGCATTTTTCACAAATCACATATGAGTCATGTCAGCCTGAATGAAAGGACTTTTTAGATAAGTACCTATATTAAAAAATAGCCCATTTTTAAAAAGTGGGAATGTGTGCAACATCCAAGCCTAACTTTGGGTATACATGCATTTATACAGGATAGAGCCAATTTGTCAAGACAAGGGCAGAACATTTGTGCTAGTAATATCCAGGTTACATCAGATACTGGAATTAATTAGAGTTGTATTTAAAATGAATCACACAAATTGGACACAAGCAGAGGACGGAGAGACTCTGGAATTATACTGCTCTGAGAACACTCAAGGATGAGCTTACAGTACCATTACATATGATATTCATAAGGTCATTTAAGTAATAGGAGATTCCTCAAGATTGGAGACATGCACTTGTTAAACTTATCTTTAAGGAGAAATGGTAATAGGGCAAGCTCAAACACATATAGACCCATAGGTTTGCTTTCTTGTTGTGGACAATAATGAAGAATGGTATTTTTTGATAAATTATTATCAGAACTGGAAAGGCTGGGACATGAAACCATATATCAGCACACATATTCTGAAAATAGATCTTATTAGTACCTGTAATGAGATGTTTATAATACTATAACAGTTATAAATGAAAAAGAATGTTGTGATATAATTTACAGTAAAATAATTATGCATTAATGTAATCTTGATAAGATGGATAGCTGCATGTCTTACATATAAAACATGACAAGTATATATCAAATTGACTGGTGACATTCTAGGCTGCAGTCAGGGTGCCCGACAGGGCTCTGTCTTAGGCCCATACTTCTTTAGGTTGTATCTTTCAGATCTGTTTTTCATCTGTGCTGTTCTATAGTATTTATACAGATGATTTAATCATGGGAAAACTGATTAAATCTCTTATATGTAGGACATGTCAGCAAAAAAAAAAGAGAGTTGACAATTAAACATTTGACCAGAGCAGAATAATATGCTGATAAATACATCAAAACTAAGTAAATGAGATATGGGTCAGATAGATGGAAGAGTGAATATTCAGCATAGTAGACAGTGATTGAAAATGTGTATTCATTTAAGGACCTGGGTATATGAATAGACCTAGGTTTGAGTTTTTCTGATCCTATAAACCAATTGGTTAATGATAGTTATAAAATTGTAGACTGTACATAAACATTGATAAAGTCTAGGAATTCAAAAATGCCTAAATCATTATAGATCCAAACTTGGAAAAATAATATGGAAATTGTATTGGGAAACTAGCATGAGCTAAGTAGAAAGAATGCAATGGATATAAACCGGGGAGGGAGGGGATGGTGGCTACATGGATCTGACATTTTAAGTTACAAGGAAAGATTAAAATATCTTAATAGTTAAGTGTCTTACATAGAGCATATCTAGGCATACAGGCCATTTAGAAGCAACTACATTTGTCAATGTTTAAGGTTATTAAAGAGTAGTAGATAATAATCAGACAGCTTGTATAAGAGATTATAAAAGACTAGAGATGTACTAATTTACCACTTTGCCACACCTCTCCTATCTGAACCAATCAGCATTATCTTAGTCATACATAGGACCCAAACTGCAACACTATCTACCTCTCGATTTTTTTCCCTAAACTGGCTAAGAGCCCTCCTACCCCAGTTTCCAGCAGCCTTTACTTAAATAACTTTAAAATGTTTCCACAAACCCCAGCCTTACTTTCCAGAACAAAGCCCTCCTACTGTCTAATACCCCTATTGATAATTATCTATCTTCTTACATCATATGAACACCAGGACCTCCTAGGCGCTCACTACCCATGGTCCCAAACCAGCATCCCAAATCCATCAAATAGCTTAAAAGCCGTACTACTCCACCACTCACCTAACCCCATCAGTATAAAAATTCAGCATCCAGTTAGAGTCAGATATATTAACCCCAAAACAAGACACTATCAAAAGCTATTTTTTAAACTCCCAAAACTCATAATCAGAATACAATTGAACCTCTTAATTGATGGAGACATATGCCCTAACCCTGGCCCAAGTCCCCCCCCCGATGCTAACAACCCTATACATAGTCCCTCTACTTGCGTTGAAAGCTTAAATAAACCTATCTCACTCCTGATCTGACACCTCAATATAAGAAGCTTAAATAATAAAATCCATTACATGCACGCCCTGTTGGCCATACACTCCCCTGATATACTTTGCCTTACTGAAACCTGGCTCAAACCTACTACTACTGACAATGAAGTCATATCCCCAGGATATAATATAGTAAGACTAGGCCGCACCTCTAGAAAGGGAGGAGGAGTAGCAGTATTGTATAAATCCACACTAGATGTAACCATATCTAGTCTGCCACAAGCTCCCCAAACAAATAATGCAGAAATACTTATTACTAAAATGCAAATTAACAAACATAAATTTATAAATATTATCTGCATGTATACTACTCCAGGTAATAACTCAGATACCCTAGAAGACATCCTGCAGTGTCTATCCATAAACTGCCCACAAGAAACCATTGGGGACTTTAATATCGACTGTAACACCTGTTCCTCAGCCCCCCCCCAACACCCACATAAATTTGTACAACTTTACTCAGGTCATATCTTCCCCCACTAGAGTCAGTAAGCCCCACAACAAAGAAAGTATTCTAGACTGGATTCTCATAAACAACCATTCTTACATATATAAAACAGGCACCCAACCAGAAGATATTAATGCCACTACCTCACCTATATAATCAGGCAAAAAAATGGCAACACTCAGCCACCTACCTTCAAAAATATAAGGAGCAAAATGAACTTTAACCAAACTAAATTCCAAAGCGAGCTCAAGTCATGTGACTGAACTCACCTAATATGTCTCCCTCTAGATGAACCAGTTGCTTACTTTAACTCTAAGTTTCTTGCTATCCATGACAATCACGCTCCTAACTGAATAATCAGAACTGATAAGAAAGTGGCACCATGGCTGTCAAAAAGTCATACAAAGGAATAAAGCCCGGGCCTTGTGGAGAACCACCAAATCCCCAAAAGACCAACTAGTATACAAACAACTAAGGAATGATACAAAGAAGTCCATTACGCTAGATGAAAAAACTATTATTGTCACCTACAACAGTAACAACAAAATTGCCCACAGAAATTTTGGACTACTTTAAATAACCCCCTCAACCCAGGGCATTCCACTACCCGTACCCCCTTGACTAACCTCCAAAAACATCAAGAAAATGCGGTTAACACCTTTAACACCTTCTTTACAGAAACAATACAATCCCTCACCAACAACCTAGCCCCTGATAACCCAAGTCCTATCGACCCTGCACCCAAAACACATCTGTCCTTTGTTTTCAACCAGCACCAACATCACTTATCAGGTCACTGATCAAGAAACTAAAACCCACCACACTATCAGCAGTCCTCCTTTTGGCAGAGTATCTTCAAAAAGCTGCAGATGAATTAGCATACACCATTTCAACACTAATCAATAGAACTATCCGTGAAGCCTATATCACTTGCATATGGAAGATCTCACATATTATTCCTCATCATAAAGGGGGTAACACCACTGAATTATCAAACTGTAGACCTATAGCCATCTTTTCACCCTTGGCAAAAATCATGGAAAAATGTATCCATAAAAAACTCCTACTCTATCTCAATCTGAACAATCTTCTAGCCTCCTCCCTGCATGGTTTTAGACCATAGCATAGTATAACCTTGGCCATCCTAGCATTCTTTAATACAATAAATCAAAACCATAATAACAACAACAAGCTCTCCTCTGCCCTTTTCTTAGACCTATCCAAGGTGTTTGACATGGTAAACCACCAGCTACTAATAAGTACACTACAAACACTCTCACTAGATAACCAAGCAATTCTCTGGTTCCAGTCTAATCTAGGTGGCATACAACAAGCTGTATTATGGAAGAGGAATCTATCTACCCTATTACCAATTACCCTTGGAGCCCCTCAGGGGTCTATATTAGGTCTGCTCCTATTCTCCATCTTCATTAATGATTTGAATACAGTCATCCCAAAAGCAACTTGTATTCAGTATGCGGATGACTTGACTCTAATTTCTTCTGCTTCCTCCCCAACAGATCTACAGAATTTATCCCAAAGCACCTTCAATAAAGTAGAAAACTGGCTTACTCACTGGCATCTTTTATTAAACCCAAATAAAACAAAGCTGTTACTCTTCACCCCCACTAGTATGGTTCCTTTGCCATTACTTACCATAAAATCCAACAATGGAACCATATCCCTGGAACATACTACCAAGCTACTAGGTGTACTAATCAACAACAATCTCAAGTTCAATGCTCACATCAACCGTTCTATTAAGACAGTAAATAAGAAACTTGACTCTTTATATAAAATTAAACAATTCCTTGCCCCAGCTGCTAAGACCATGACTGCCCGAACACATTTACTTTTAAACCTGCTATATGCCTCTCCTATTTTTACAAATCTAAGTAAATCTGACTTTAATAAACTCACTAACTGCTATAATAATATTGCCCGATTTGCCACAGGTTCCCCATAGAGACAACACCATTGTCTTAACCTTCAAGCTCTAGGCTGGCTAGAACTACCCTGTCAAATTCAATATAATCAATTAATTGTGGCACACAAAGTTCTCTATCAACCAGAAAACACACCCACACTCAAAAATATCATTGTCCCGTACAGTAACCTAAAAGCTCTCCACTCTTCCTATAGAACACTAATGCAAACTATTAAATCCAACAACTTAGTTGGTGACTCTCTGTTTACCAACTCTGTAGGCAAAATCTGGAAGTTACTTCTTGCTGAACTCACTGCAGTCCCCTCTTTAACTCAATTTAAAACATCTCTTAAAAAAACATTTAAAAATGCACCGGCTATGCCCCTGTATAAACCCTGACTAACCCTTTCTCCATTTACTATGGCTCTCTAAAAAAGCTGGCTTCATGTTGAAGCTATTTTACCATAACTCTGATACTTTAGCCATTTAAGTTGACAGTCTAGTGATTGTACTGCTGTCCTGTAGGAGAACTTACACAGATATCTACTGCCATAATTACTGTGTTTGCACATGAAAGCCTATAATTCTTAAATCTGCCATATATACTGGCATATCGAATAGTTTTTTTGTAAGTGCTGTTGTACAAAGTATATAATTGTCATAGTATGTAACTGTCTTGTACAAAAGTATACAATTGTCAAAGCTACTCTGTCTGTATGTATGCATCTCTGGATCTTTTGTCCCCAGGCCACCTCTGTAAATGGACCAAAATCTAGTCGGACTATCCCGGTTAACAAATGTAAAATAAAATAAAATAAAATACATGATTCTGTGAATAAGCTGCTGATGCCATGAATAGACTAACAAATTATAATAAAGCAGCACTAGTTTAAAAATTTTGAGATCAACTTTGATACATTACAAGGTGACTTTTCATATGCTGGCATTATTGTACATCCCTGAAATACAGTAGCTGGCAGGTTTGCCAATTTAAATGTTTTCATAATGTAAATTTCTCTTCCTGGTTCATACTTTATTTTACCAGGTAGGTAATCTTGCTAATTATCTCTTAGCATGTCAAATGACTGGAAAATTGTTTCCTTTGATTGTTTTGGTATATTTTCACCATCTTGTAGTTATTCTCAGCTAGGATTTCAACATAGAACATGGAAAACTTATTAGAAATAAACTGTGGCTACTAGCAGGTCTATACAAAAATATATTTACTTTAAGCTAATCATTTATTTGGAACAGTATAGAGATAAATATTCCTTTAAAAGATGTGCAAGTGTTGGTGCTTTTTCACATCACATTTATGTAAATGGTGCCCACATTAAATTATTGCTCAAGGATAGGATATCATTAAAAAAACTTTCAATAATGCTTTTACATCCAGAAAATGAACTTTGCTAAATTGGTTCCATTTTAGTTTTGCTCGGTTTCTGTATAGTATTTATTAGCTCAAGTCAATGAATTTCATTTTTTGTAAGTGTGCTTTCAATTTCTTTCGTTCTTTCTTTTAAATGTCATAGTTATTTGTATAACTCTGAGAAATGTCTGCTCATTTTATTTTTGCTGTTTAATTACTCACAAACTTGCCACTGTTCTGTATAAAAAAAACTCAGGTTTTGAGTTTATACCAGGAGGTAGTTTCAGAAATCTCTACCTCCCTTAAAAATGTGTAATTCTTAAGACATCTTAAGTTGTTTTCTGCAAGTTTGTTTGGAAAAAAATATCACTTCTGAACTGACAACAGTGCTTAAAAAAAGATTAAAACTCAAATATTTTTTTCATTGCATCTTTGTTTCATAAACTAACAGCCACAAGTATTTCAGGTGACTGAAGATGGCTACCATGGTAGTTTTAATGTTCAGAATGCCTACCAGCAGGATTAATTAAATCAAGGGCACTATGTCAGTGGTAAAACGATTTTATGTAATTATGAAGTCCATTACTTGACAGAACACAGTTACTATAACCATTGACATCTTTGAATTTTAAAGGTGGTGTAAGGATCATCATTACCCATCTGGTTTATTAACTACACAAGACGGCTGTATAAATTTTTGTTGGTTTGAAATACATGTTATTAGATATCAAAATAAAATAACTTGCTATGGTTTTGGGCTCTCCAGGACAAGGTGGCCTTAGTGACCACAGAGTTTGCTGGTGCCTAAAGCCAGCTATGTATTACAGCGTACTAACATAACACTTAACAAAAACATAATCCTTGGGCAGAACAAATCAGTAGTTTGGAGTGTAAAACTAACATTACTTTCTGTAAAATATTGCACTTACAGAAAACACCACTTACAAGCGGATCAGTATACAAAAATGTGCTTAAATATTAGGGCTAACATCTTTATAGATGCCTAAAGTTGTATGTTCTTATTGAAATGTGAGAATGTGCTGGACTAGCTATGTCATCATCAGAAGAAAAATAATTGTTTTCATTTTATTACCAAACTAAAGGGTCTGCCATGGCGATTTTCATTGTTTACACTATATATGACACTAAGATGGCTTAAATGTAGTATCTCAGCTTTCTGTCACATTTAGAAAAATGTTACAAAGGAATTTTCTTGTTAAATATTAAGAGATATTCCAGTTTTCATGTCCTGGTTTCCCCAGAGGATAGACCTGCCCAAATCAGGTCTGATCTGCAGAAAGAATGATAGTTAGTAATGCTGCCACCTAGGTGCATTGGTACCATCTCTCGTGTTATCTTAAATGCAGGCAGTGGAAAATGTAGTTTGGAAATACTAATTTGTCCTAAGACACTTTAAGAGTTTTTATGGTGGGGAAAATGTGTGTGTGTGGGGGGGGTGAGAGATGGTGGAAGCGAGTAGTTTATATTGAATGGTGAATGGAGGAATGATTGTGAGCGAGAATCAGGCAAGGAAGGCTCAAGGTTAAGGGGATGGCAATTAGAGAGGAAGTGAGGTAAGTACAGGGAAAAGTTAATGTAGTTTAAGCAAGAGTTATAGGGTAGGGGGATCAGATTTAAGCATGAACTTGTTGCTGCAAGTATTGCATCCAAGATGACCTGTAAATACTCAACAGACCAGATGGTCAAATCTTGCAGTCTGAGGCAGATATGGGCAGTGACTGTATCTCAAGCAGAGGAATTGTTCTGAGAGCTGCCAGAGACAGAGTCTCCTATGCTGGATGTGGCTAGGACATCAACAAGGAAAAGGCCATCTCAGGCATCAAAGAGCACTTCAGTGGCAAAGGGGAAATGACTTTGCAAGTCAGCTGTCAGTGCCACAGAGGATGGTCCTGCTGGTGGAACAGTTTCTGATACTACTGCAGGTAATGATATTTTGTTGGGATTACATGGAGGCACTGCAGACATCGCAGTGTATGGGGATGTCAGCTGAAGAGTAAAGGAGGAGAGCCGCAACATAATAACAGCGAGGTTGCAAGTAGTGCGGTGGATCGGGTCTTTCTTAAGGAGGCTGGACAGGCACAGAGGGAGACAATGGTTGGGGGAGTTAGCATTGGTTGCGGGAGCCTTGGGTCGAATTTGGATTGGGTCAGGTCATCTCAATAATAGGTGGGTTCTGATTTTGGAATATGATCTGGGGATTGGTTAGCTACTTAGGCTTTGGTCAGTGTGGAGAGGATTCTTTTTGACTCCACATTTTCCTGCATTGGTTAAAGAGAAGGTCTAGAAAGGCAAATATATAGACATATTTGATTTAATGAATGCAGAGCAGGTTCAGCTTTTACTGGAATCTGAGGTAATGAATAACAAGGATCTCTTCAGGGCTTTAGCGGTCTTTAATGGGATAGAGGGGAAAACCAGGTTTCTCATTCACCCTTTAATGTGCATGTATTGACTTGCATGTTGAGTTATTTTCTGAATCTGGAGGTTGTGAGTAGTTGATAAGGGGGTTCTCTTGGGGGTTTTTGATTAATTCTGGGATTGGTCAGGAAGGCTCAGTCTGTTAAAAAGATGTCTTTCAGAATGGTCATGGTGCAAGCAATATTGCCCAGTGTAAATGCAAATGACTGAATGTGCTTAGTATAACTTCAGGATACCTTTGTCTACATAAAGATTACAAAGGAGTCCAGAAGACTCTTGCACTTCCAGTTAGAAGCACATTATTACCCTTTGGTCTCACTACAGCACCCCAGGTGTTTACTAAGTGCATGGTAGTAGTCACATCAGATCTATGACTGAAAGGATGCGTGTTTTCTCATACCTAGATAATTGACCCCCTCACTGAAACTAGAATTGAGTCCTTAAAGTCAAACTGAGATTACTTTTTACGGCTCTGTTTGTCATTAGATACCTCCATAAATCATGAAGAATCAAGCCTTCAGCCTATGCAACAGATCAAATTCATTAGTTGCTATCTGGATAGAAGAACATTCACAATAAGCATTCCCTCAGAAAGAGTTAATTCCAAGGAGAAAATAGTGCAGCTACTCATACAAAATGACTCACTCCCTGTGTTATTGGTTCTCAAACACTAGGCCTTTTGGAGGCCACTTATATGTAATGCCATCTCTGAGCCTCAGCAGTGACCAAGGATCCTTCTCTCTGGGAAGGGGTCGTCATTTCAAGGAGAGGATGGTCCAGTGAGTTTGGACACAGGCATAAGCCAACCTTCATTTCAACATCCTGGAGATGAGGATGGGTCTCCTGGTATTGCAGGAATTCCAGGACCTCCTTCCCCCGAGTGTGATAGCTGTGCAATCAGACAAGTTTGTTTGGCATATCAGCAAGTTGGGAGAAACCATGTCCAACCCTCTTTGCAGAGAGGCTATGAGGGTGTGTCAATGGGCAATGTATTTGCATCACTTTCTAATTTCAGTGCACATTCTGGGGAGTCATCTACCTAGCAGACAGGCAGCAAGTGCTCCCTAAATCCTTCAGTGACTCAGCAGATTTTTGGTCACTGGTGCTAGCCTTGCCGCAACCTGTTTGTTTCCCCCTCCATCACCAAATGCAGCAGTTATTGTCCTGATACCCCCAGAGGGACATTCACCACTGGAAGCTCTGGTCTGTCATTGGCCTGTGGACCTCTTTACAACAATTTCCAAGTTTGCAAATCTAAAATAATTCTCATTGCCCCAATATGGCCTAAGCAAATCTGGTTTCCTCTGCTCAGGTCATAGATGAAGAATACTCCATGGTGTCTAAAGCAAAAACTGGATATTTTTTCTCACCTATTTGGTCAGTCTCATCTGAACCTTCAAAATTTCATTTCAGGTTCACAGCATGGTATTTCTAATTCTCATAATGGCCAAAGACACATTACCCCAAATGGTGGTCCTTATATTGTCTACATCTCAAAAGCCGCCATCTACATACAAGGATTGCAAAAGTAAATGGAGAAGTTTCTCCTTTTGAGCTGTGTCTCAAGACTTGGACCCCTTTGCCACTTCAGTCTTAGGTTTATAACATTTCCTTTCAACACTTTACAAAGCAGAATCTAGTTATTCTACCATAAAACTCCAATTGGCATCCAGTTCAAACTTTCACCACAAATCTTTCTCATAAAATTTATAAGGCTTTCCTCAGGTGTTTTTTCCTTCTTCTTCCACCAATAAAAAGCCTGACCCCTTCATGGGTCTTAATTTTGTTGCAGAAGCTCTTATAAAACCTCTCTCTGGGTCAGCTTGTACTGCAGGCTTGGAATGCTTGTCATGGAAATCTTTGTTCTTGGTCATCATTACCTTAGCCATGCGAATTTCTGAGCTTCATTCCTTGTTCTGCAATGCACCATTCTTGATTTTCCACAAGGATAGGGTCACCCTGAGATCAGATCTATTTTTCATCCCAAATATGGCATCAGAATTTATCTGAATCAACCAATATGTATTCCAGTGTTTTTCTCCAGTCATCCTAAAAAAGTAAAATATTTGCTGCACGCACTGGATGTTCATAGGCAACTAAGATTTTATCTCCATAGAACTAAATCCTTTAGAAAGGATTGTTAACTATTCATATCATTTGCCCATAACAAAATAAGCAAAGAAAATGTCTGTTAGCACTATCTAGATGGTTGTCCAATTGCATTGCATTAATTTATCCTCCCAATAAGAAAGCACTGTCCACTAAACCAAAATCTCTTTCATCTAGACCTATTGCAATTTCCATGACCTTTGTCAAGCATTATAAATTGGATGTGGTATCAAGAGCCAGAGCTTTGTTCTATGCTTTGGTTCTGAAAGGTATCCTGTCATGATGCCAACCAAGGAAAGCTTGGGTTTCTGTGCCAGTAGCCAGATCAGATGGACAGATGAAATAGGATATGGAAATTATGTACTTACCATTATGATGGATCCTTTTCATCCTAGTCCATCTAGTACAAGAAATCTTCCCTCCTTCCCCTTGCCAAATTATCATATTATCTCAGAGATTAGCAACAAGATTTGGGTCTTCTCGTCTGTCACTTCTATATAAGATGAGTTTCCTGGTGGTCGCCCTCAATCTGACAATAGGCATGGCACAGGGGAATTATGGGAGAGGAAAATTTGAAGGAGCAGATGGACAGATCATATCCGACAAGCAACCCCATAGCCATTAGTCATATCAGACAGACTAGGACTAAAGTCATGACCTTAAGTTAAATGCAAAAAAATGTATTATCATACCATTCGGCAAAAACATGGTCCCTACTGATTACTACATCAACGGCAACCCCCTAAGCACACAATCCGTGGTGAGAGACCTGGGTACTCAGGTTGACAACAATCTCTCATTTGACCATCATGTGGTGGCAGTGGTCAGAAAAGCCTTTTACTTGGTTCATCTCATAAGTAAAGGGATTGCATCCAGAAAACAGGAGATTATTACCTCTCTGTACTCCTCCTTCCTGTCTTATGCGGACAAGCTTAAATCACTATGACTTTACTCGGAATCATACAGATTGCTCAGAGGTGATCTGTGTCATGCCTACAAGGCAATATCAGACCCTGTCCTACTAGAGATGCTCCATATCCATAAGTCTAACTCCTTGCACATTACCTGCTCGATAGGCCAAAATCTAATATGCAACATCAACAAAACCTGCTGGAGAGACAGGTTTGTCTACCAGAGGCTGCCCTGTCTCTGGAATAGACTTCCCATACATGTCAAACAGAGTACCTCACTGACCCTCTTTAAACACAACCTTGATGAGTGGATGGAAAACCACAAATTTGTCCCAGGGGTTCCACCTTTGTCCTTCATTGACAGGGGCAACAGGTGTTGACTGAGGTTTCTTTTTGGGGAGTAAACTCTTGGCTAGGCTTGTAAGGGCCCCAGGACCATTAGCCTAGTAACCTCCTATGATCCTATAAGAATTTATGTTCTAACAGCAGGAAGAAAGAAGAGGAATTAAAATGCTTGATGGAAAAGGAGTTTCATGCAGGCAGGGTATTGGTTCACTTTGATAGGTTCATAGGTTCATAGGTTCATACTAGGCTATCTGCCCAAAGGGCATTTATAATAAGCCTAGCATATAGTTATGTGGCTTTCCCACCCCTTTGAATAAAAACTAACTATATCATTTTTCTGTGCTCTGTCAAGCAGTGACACACTGAAGTAATCCTGGGGTATATCTATGATCTCCATCCCATGGTCAAGATTCCTCTGTGAACAGCGAGGTAAGCTCTGCTCTGCCTCACATGTTTGTTCCACAGCATAGACAAGATTCTGATAGTGATGAATCTGTCCTTCCAGCATTTCCCTATTTATCATTATTTAAGTCTTGATTCTCCGCCCTTGTGGTTCTCTAGATCTAGATTTTTGAGGATTTTGTCAATATCTATCAAATCTGGGCCTTATATGTCTGGCATGTCAGGTCACCAGGCACTCGGAGAGCTGAGAAAGCGGGATGAAGATCTTGGGAGCGAGATAAGACATATTTGCATTTTCCTTTTGGTGAGGTTTTTTTTATTTTTTTTTTTGGGCTTTTGGTTTGGGTCAAGCACATTCAGTGTCTGGTCAGATACATTCCAACGGGCATTGTACTCCATGATGGGTAATATGGGGACATGAGACTCCTTGATCTAGACTTGCCTGATTGATCAGGGTGTAGAAGGTTTTCCTAACTACTTAACTAACATGTTTGTTAACTACTTTAGCAACATGAGTACAAAACTAAAGACTACTGTCAACTGTCTTCCCTGTGACTGTAATCTTTTTGTCATGGGTATGGTAGCTCAGTTTATGTTTAGCTAGGGGTAGGCGGTATTTCCAGGCCATTTTACGCTTGACTTTTTGGTGGCTAACTTCAGGCCATGGCTCTGCTGTTGTGCCCCATGTGTGGTTATTCATGTCTGGCTTGGAGTGATGTCCTGTGTTGCTTGTATGATGTGTCCTCCTTTGTTTCTGCACCCTCCTTCAGCCTTAACCTGTTTTCAGAAAGTGACCTTCAGCGAGTGCCGCCGAACAAGAGCTGACCCAGCCTGTGGACATGGTGACACCAGCTGAGTCTGGACCCACTCCATAACATGGCTTTTGCAACCTCCAGTCAGCTTTTCTTGTTTACCCACAGCATCTTATGATGTGTTTGGGTTTACAGCCTCTTTGATGTATGGATGAGTTTTTCATGATACCTGAGGAGTCGTCTCGATGAAGGCCTCCAGGCCTTGAATGGCTCTGGACTGGTTTCGACCTCATCAATGGTTGGAGGACTGGTCTAAAAAAATGGCCTTGCAGACTGTCTCGAAAAAGTCAACCAAGTTTAAACTGGGCTGGATCCAAAGTCTGCAAGTTCCCTGATCTTTATTTTATGAGTTCCATTTCCCTATGTCTTATTTGGCTCAGATAATAAGGCTCTCCATTATGGCGCAGCCCAAAGGGGGCTTGTGGAGGCACCGGGGTCCTATTGTGGGGGGCAGTCAGCCGCACTGAGCGCAATGACCACAGGTGTGGCTAAGATAAAAAACAAGCTGTCTAACTGATGGGTTTCCACACTGAGTTCAAGAAGAGCACATAGCCGGGACACCCAATAGTCAGTTGGATGCTGTGTTTTGTGCTGCCTGTACAGTTCTCACCTCCCAGGGATGCTTTTGGGGTACTGAGATCTGTGGAGACCTGTCCTTTGTTTGGGGTATGGGGAGAAGTTGGATCCTGGAAGTCATATCTCTCCTTTAAATTGTGGGGGAAGTATTTTGTGAACCTGTCAGCCAGTATGTTGTAGCATATAATGTAGTTTCCCTTTTTTCTTTCTCATAAAGAAGGAAATATATTTGTCTCAGAGGTCCCTCCTTTTTTTACTTTCTAGCAAAAAATTTTTTGATGATTTTTATTTTTTAGTCTTTTTTTTTTACTTCAAACTTTTACTTTGTACCTTTCAATGCTTTATCTTAGTCTTACTTTTAACCTTGTCCTTCAGCTTTAGAGCTTGCTCTATCTTCCAGTAGTCTCGGCCTTGGTTGTGGCTTTTTGACTTGAGAGTCTTAGTTTTATTTTGGACCATGCAGTCCACAGTGATCTAGTAGCAGGTAGTTTTGTTTTGTATTGGGCGATGAGTATCGTTTAAGTGGGTGTAGTGCCTAGGGGGGGTGTTTAATAGTTTTAGCCTATGTTTTCACTGTGGTGGTCTTTTTTCAAGGAAGTCTTTGTTCACTTTGAAGTGTGAAATCGGATTAGAGATTCATCCAGTGGTCTGTTCTTTTCTCTTCAGTGAGGGTGAAGGTTGATTACCCTGCTTTTACCATTTCTAAAGTATCACCAACGGGACTGGTCCCCCCAAAAAGTTACTTAATGAATTTATATTGATTCACCATTATTCCTATCCAGAATGGATTTTGGTTAATGATTTCATTTCAAAAAAGGATTAAAAGGTAGATATGCTTTTCTGGATGAAGCAGTGGCAATCATTAGAGGGTTAAAAAATCTGTGGTTGGTAAAGTCAATATTGAATTGGCATTTCAATTGTTGTCAGTGCAGGAAGATGAGTGGCCATGGTGGTTTGACAACAAATTTTATTTTAATAAGGCCATGCCAATGAGGTGCTCAGTGGCTTGTGCCACCTTTGAGAAGTTTAGCACCACTTGTCACTGGATTTGACAGCAAAGGGTGGGTTCTCAGTAAGAGGTACATTATTTTGATGATTATTTTCATAGGCGAAGGATTTGTATGGGCACTAGAAGGTATGCTGGAATTTCTGGCAATGTGTGAGGAGCTAGGCATTCCTTTGGCTAAGCAGAAGTTGGAGGGTCCTGCCAAAGCATTGTGTTTTCTAGGTTGGTTGGTGTACATGGACTAGGGGTTGTTTTGACTTTCAGTTGAAAAGATGAAGCATTTGAAAGGGAAGATTGCTTTGGTGAGGGACAGGGATAAAATGCAGATTAGGGATGTCATGGAGCTTTCAGGGCTATTGAATTTTGCATGCCAGGAAATTCATTCAGGTCATACATTTTGTAGGTCAGTGGCATTCTTGTTAAAGGGAGGGAGAAGCAAACATCATTGGGTGAGGATTGGTCAACTTGTTTGCTTGGATTTGGCATTGTGGTTGCCCTTTTTGGATCAACTTAATTGAGTTTCTTTTTGGATAGTGGATTGGGCTGGTTGGGAGGATTTACAATTGTTTACAGATGAAGCAGGAGGTAGTGGAATGGGAGCAATTTTTTTAGTGGGGAATGGTTCATGGCTCATTAATTAGATGATTGGGAGGATTACTGTGGCCTTCTTGGAACTGATGCATATTTGGGTGGCTTTGGTGACGTGGCAAGAGTGGTTTTGGGGCAGTTGGGTAATTTTCAATTCTGGCAATATTGCAGTGGTGCCTGTGTCACAGTCAAACACAGCAAAATCTAGGTTGATTTTGTTAGTTTTACAGAAAATGGTTTTGCAGAGTTTGTTGATAAATTTTACTTTTACAGGTGTACATTTGATGGGTTCTAAGAATGTGATTGCTGACAACCTTTCTCATTTTCAATTTGACAGGTTTCGGGAATTGTTCCCAGAGGTGGAGGGTGAAGCAATGGTGTTGTCAGAAGAAGTGTGGCAGGTTGGACTGAAGTGATGGGATGGCTGATTCAGCAGTCCTGGGTGGTTTCATTAGGAAAGAGTATGATAGGACATTATCCCAGTTTCATGAATTTGTTTTGCAGTTGTTGGAGGAAGGGGTTTGATTGGGGAAGTTGCTATTGCAATATTTTGCTAAGGCTTGGATTAAAGGAGGAGGGTTCAATTGGTTAAGGCAGATTTAGCTGCCATTAGTATATTTGCATGGGTGGCAGGGTTGCAGGACTTGATGAAGTCACTGCAGTAACTCTGGTGTTGAAAGGACGGGGGTCTTCTGATAGGAGAGTTGATAGGCATTGGCTAATGACTAAACCTTCTCTTAAGGTTTTGTTGAAGGGCTTGAGGTTATTGAAGGGGGCACAGTGGATTAAAATTTGTGGGTGGCCTTGTCAATATAGATATATAGTAGAGCTTTCAGGGTGAATGAGTTGCTGGGGTTGCTTGTATGGCAGGATGTGGTTATTTTTCCCATGTCAGTAGAGATATGTTTATGGAAGTCAAAAACAGACCAGGCGGGAAAGGGATTGCAGATGATCTTGAGGATGTATAGGGATGTGTCCGGTGTTGTGGCCAGAAGATTACAGCTGTCACATGGTGGGAATCTGCAGGATGTGGTTTTCCAGTTGCAGGGTGGATGGATAATAACAGCAGCTGTTTTTTTTTTGTCTGTGATAAGGAAGGCTTAGTGTCAAGGCTTTCAGGGAGACAGATTTTCCACTCATTCATTTTGCATTGGAAGGGTATTAGATTTGGCATGAAAAAGTAGGTCAGTGGACATGATTAAAAGGGTGGGACGTCACTCTTCAGGTGCCTTTTTATCTTATACCAGATACGTTTTTGATTGGTAGTTGTCACTAATATTTTTTGTTTTCTAAAAATGTGGTCATATTGGCTCATTCCTATATTTATTGAGAGGAGAAATGAGCCACAATTAGGACAGATGGATACAATCTGCGGTTGTGGCATTATGGGTGGAGAGTTTTCAGACATGGTGTCAGAGGCCTCAGATGGCAGCAGCTCGAGGATAGGTTTGTGATAGTGTTGCCACCTTTCATTGTGAATAAAACCAGACATAGGCCACTCAACTCGCACTTCCCATAACCCCACCCATGCATCTCACACTTTCTGCTCATTTTATAAAATGTTGTTGTCACATCACACGATGGGGAATGGCCTCTTTTTCCGATCATGATGCCTTTTTTTGCCTTCCTGAAGATTTACTATGCTTTGTTTTGTAAAAAATAAAAAGGATAGTAAATCCAATGATTTAACAAACTCTGGTAGTGTGTTTCTTTTTTTGAAACAGAATACCAGAGTTTGTACAATGTTTTGTGCACTACTGGACAATCAGTTTGATTTCTGGATAGTCTGGAAAAAAAATAGATAGGTGGCAATGCTAGTTTGCAATCATACATTTTTGGACTGAGATTCCACTTGTTTTAGTGGTTCATTTAGCAAGTAACGATTTAGGTGCATTTACAAAATAGCAGTTGGTGTTTAGAGTGTTGAGAGACTTGGTTTCTGGGTAAGAGTATTGTATGGTTCAAACTGGTACCACATTTGATTTGGAGGAATACAGGTAGTTTTATTGGAATTAAGTGTGCCTGGAGCTTTGTTAATTTTAGGCTGTCAAGGCAATTGAAAAACTTCAATTTTTGCACTATTGATCATTGGGACTTTGATGACAGTGATCCAGTATTGGTTTAGGAAGGATGTAGTACACCAGAGTGAGTTGGGACCAGATTTATTCAATGTATACTTGGCATTGTTTTTGGAAGGTTTGGTAAAAGAGATATAGTGCTTGAGGAGGAGCCGCCTGTGTAAGACTATTTGATGAAGAAGAGGGGTTGCCATGTCTTTCTTCTGTTCCCTCTCTGGTGTTATGTGTTGAATTATATAATGTGGTTGGCTGGATATGAAAGTGAGCTGTGGCATGCTGCTTCTGGTAAAGTCAGAGTAAGCAAGCAGTTGGGGTAATGCTGTTTATTCTGTGATAGGACAGAAGTGTGAGGGAAACACTGCCACAGTTAAATTGTTATGCAGAAGTTGTATCCATATTGTGATTAATAAATTTATGCTTGATTAATTGATTTTATGATTAAAGAATGCTATCATAAAGGTCATCAGATGGCATGTCAGTGTACTGAGTTTTATTGTGGAAAGGGGATCAGGAAAAACATTCTGCCTTTTCTATTTTAATAGCAACTTTTGGACATTAGCAGACATGGGTTCCTATCTAAGATTATGGGTAATACCTAAAAAGGAAAAACCTATGGATTTCCCTGTGTCTGTGGCATGCAATGTAGAAGGAGACAAATTCCTCTACCAAAGTCTGAAAGAATTTAATCCTAATGTGGCCTTTATAAATTACACACAAGTTTCTGGTACCTTAAGAATACTGGAACATTATTATCAATATTGCAATCTTATTGTCAGGAGAAAAGAAGCATGAAATTTGAGTTAACCTTTAATAGGGGGTACTGTTTTATTTTAAATTATGTTATTCCTTGTAATATTTCTCTATAAATGCCTAAGGTCTGCTTGCTGACTAATCTTCCTTCTGCAAGTTGTTCATTAGGGATTTAAAATGTTTTTGGTTCCATTAGCATTACATTGAATTTCCAACGTCAGCTTTTCCTACCAGATAGCAATAACTCATTTCTGCATGTTTCTTTTAAGAATGAAAGAAATGAGTTATACCATCCCAGAAAATTCAGAAATTCAGTTTCAAACTTTTTTTATATGGAACTGCTTGCCAGATGCCATAAGAAACCGTGACCTAATATTAACTGTTAAAATCAAACTTTATCTGACCTCTAACCCTAAAAATCTAAACCCTGAAAACCCTAACCCTAAGCCTAATGAAAGAACAACTTGAATAGCACAACTCACAATTGCACTACTTGTGTATAACTTGTGTATAACAACCTCCCATCTGGTAGGAGTAATCACCACCTCATGTGTTCAATTTGCCCCATTCTATCACATTAAGATTTAACTCTATCTCTCATAATGACTAGTAGTTTCATGATTAAGGTACACTAGGACTCGGACAATGTTTTCTCAATAACATTTTTTATCTTAACTGATCAGATCTTTATAATTCACAAGTGTAGCTATTTGAATTAACTTCCTGCTTCTACATACCTCGCTTTCAAAGATTATCTTTGCATTATTTGAAAATTCTAGGAACATTAAACATTATAAATTGCATTTGTAATTCAAAAGCAACTTTTATTGTCCTACAATATTTAAATTTGTCCAGTGCAAGTTGGTACTTTTAGAGCATATGTGTGTAAATCACAACTTATTCTAAGATTTTGAAAAATATTATAACAAATCAAATTTTCCTGTCTATATCCTAATGTCCATGTCAATGTATATAAACATTCATTTATTTTCTGATAGTGTTCTTTATCCAATTCTGCATTGTCTGGGAGTCAAAACCAATTCTAGCACTTTGTAGGCAGAAGTCAGACTAGCTAATCTTAGATAATATGTAAGCCTATTGCAATTAGACATATGAATAACATCTACAGAAATATGAAGGATTACTAGTTCATCACCAGTATATGTCTTTTTGATAAAGGTTGAAACCAGAGCACTTAGATTAAGTTCACTCAGGGATAAGGAGTACATACGATTTTCACATAAGAAGCACTCCAGCAAAGAATTAAACTGGAGGAACAAGCACCATGTGGCAGAAATTCTTACCACTAAGCCGACCAATAGAATTAAATGGTAAAAATGTCCTCCTCTCATAGTATATGTTCCTTCCAACAGCATAATCCTGCATTGCCCTTTATAGGTAAATAAAGATTTAACCTTCTCTTTCCCTTTAATACCATGTCTGTGCTTCCAGTCTTCTTGGGGCACACCATAGTAAATCACTTATGATCGAGACAAAAGCATTGAAACCTTACATATACAAAACTTTACATCAATGAAAACATCATCTGGGAATGGAAGTATGTAATTTGATTGGTCTGGAATACATATTTAATTTGAAGTTATAGTAGCATGTGTATTATTGTCTGATAAAGTGATTGTTTGTTTGTGAAAGCACTTACTTTCTTTAAACATCTTTTATCCTTGGCAGTTTGTCCGAGTGTTATTCATTACTTATACTCACTGATTTAATTATAGAATAATTATAGAAATGTTGACAGTAATCTTTATCTTCAGCATAAAATGTAAACATCAACTTTAGACATATAATCTACTAAAGACATTTCTTTACAAACATCCTAATTTGAAATCATGGATGTTTACATTTTATCCCTTTTGTACAACCATGGTATTTTTGAAAGAGCTACACTCTAAAATGTTAGGTTGAAAGGGCACACCTTTATATATTGGAAAAACAGTGACAAACCTTTATATATATATTGGTGAAACAGTTTAGAAGATGTTAATGTAATAACTGTACATAATATAATTAATATCATTAATAAATACAATGTGATATCTGAACACTGATTACAAAGTGCATAAAACACTATCATCTCACAAATATAGGGTATTATAACAGTTAAATAGAAAAAATACCCAGAAACTAACAGAAATAATAAAAACATACCTTAATTAATCGAATCTGATTTATATAAGATTTTAATCCATCTCAATGAATCAGCACTGGAATAATTTTTTATTTAACATATTCATAGGTTCATAGGTAGGTACTAGGCTATTGGCCCTAGGGCCAATATAAGCCTAGCCAAAAGTTACCCTGACTTTTGCCACCCAAGAAAATTATTTTCCTGTGCCTCTGTCGAGCAGAGCCACAGAAGTGATCCCCAGGGTGAATTCCCTATCTCCCATCCAATCATCAAGATTTTTCTTGAAGAGTGCTAATGAGGAGCTTTGTTTGATATAGATAGGTAGTTTGTTCCAGAGTATGTGAAGTCCCTGGGACAAGAATCTATCTCACCAGCATGTTCTTTTTATTGTGGTGACAAGGTTTAGGTTCCTAGAGCGTGTAGCTCAGAGGCATTGGGATTTTTTTAAGTGGATCATGTGCAACAGATCTGGATTTGACATAGCTTTGTATGTTAGGGCGAGATCACCTCCAAGTAGGTGATATATGACGGAGTAAAGCTGGAGTTTTATGAGATGGTTTGTGAAGGGCATATGTTTGAGGCTGGTAATCCTCTTTGTGAGTTATTTCTGTGGCCTTTCCAGTTGTTGTAGATGTCTTGTGAGGTACATACCAAAAGGGGCGTTGTACTCTATAATGGGTCTAATGAGTGATGAGTAGAGGGGAACAATGACCTCTGTTTTCCTGGATGAGAAACCTTTTGTGATGAGGTGTGCCATGCAGAAGGATTTCCTGACTACTGTGGTGATGTGATTATCAAAGGAGAGACTGCTGTCCACCTATGTCCCAAGGTCTCTTATCACACTTTCAGTGTTAGGTAGACTACCACCTATATGGTAGTTCATGGGTACAGAGTTTTTACCAAAAGAGATGACAATGCACTTTTTGACATTGAGTTTGAGGCCATGGCTTTGACACCAGGCATCTGTCTCAGTGAGGCCCTTTTGTGGGATGTCTACATTGTTAGGAGTTTTGATTATGGCTCCGAGTTTTCAGTCATCTGCAAACTTCATTAGCCAAAGTGTTAGCCTGTACTTCAGAGAAGTAGATACCAAACAGGAAAAGACCCAGGACTGAACCCTGTGGTACTCCACTTGTCACTGGTCTGAAGTTGGATTTGGAGTCTGCTACTTTCACAATGCGGGTTCTGTCAGTGTACCAGTTGGCAAACCATCTTGTGACATAGGGATTTATACCTAGTTTAGTGATTTTATCTATAATTCCAGAATGGGGGATGGTGTCAAAAGCCTTGGCTGTGTGAAGTACCTTACCCTCATCTACAGCTTTGGTGACCACCTCAAAGAAGTCTATCAGGTTTAGGAGACATGATCTGCCTTTTACAAACCCGAACTGGGTGGGATCCAGAGTTTGGAGATTACCAATGTCATTGTTTATGAGCTCCATGATGATACGTTCCATAGCCTTGCAGACCAGGCTTGCCAGGCTAATGGTGTGGTAGTTCCCAAGGTCCGTGGTGGCTCCCCCTTTGTGGAGTAGGATAACCATCACAGTGCGCCATTCAGTGGGCACAAAGCCTGAGGTGAGGCTATGACTGAACATGGTACTTAGGTGGGGTGCTAGTTCGTTCTGTAGTTTGTGTAGAACGCAGTCTGGGATATTGTCACGTCCCATGGATGCTGTATTCTTGGCTTTGGGAAGTATGTTTTTTACCTGTGCAGCCATGATTACAGGAACTTTGCATTCTTCTGGTATAGTGATGGGCCCTTTAGGGGATGAGAGGGTGGTAAAGTTAGCACTGAACCTATCTGCCAGGATGTTGGCAATATCATTTGGCTCTGTATATTTAGTGCCAACCCTTTTCTTTGAAAATTTACACTTGGAATTGCTTGCATCAAACCTTACTAATAAATTAAAAATATATGTTGGAGATGTAACAGGCTGGGATCATACATTCTTTGAATGCACACTGTTATCTGAATTTCAGAATATCTTCCAATTATTTGCACAAATGCTGTGATTGGAGAAATTTGAAATATAAGGTTTCCTAGTGTTATGCAATGCCCCAATAACTTCTGCAGCCTATTAGTAGTAGCAAGAAAAGTTGTCAGAAGAAATTAAAAGAAACCTCACTCTCTCCATTTACTAAATTTATAAAATTAGTTAATATAATTTGCGATATATGGGTAGAAATTAAATGTATTCCAATAACAACAAAATCATCTGTGGATAAATATAATTTCTAGCTGAAAATCAGGCTTTGGATACAAAGTGAGATGACATATCATCAAAGATTATAGAATATTATGTATTTATTTATTCATTCATTTCTTTTATTCATTCATTTAAATGTATGTTGATATATGATCTTTGTAAAAGATTTCAGTTACTCATCCATTTGCTGAGTACAAAGAAATTTGAAATACCTAGTTACCTAGCTTTATGCTTCCTGCTTTAATAATCATTAATAACCCCTTATTTTGGATCCTCTTAATATTTGTTTATTTATTTTATTTATTTATTTGTTTATTTATTTATTGACATTTGTTAACCGGGTGTGCCCAACTGGGCCAGTAGCCTATTTTCAGTGGAGACCCTGGAGATAAACTCCAGTTACAAACAATTTACAGTTTATAAAAAAATTCACACTCAAGTAGTTACAGTATATAAAAATTCACACACCAAGCTAGTAAGAATAGTAAATACAACAGGTCAAAACATATAAAGTAAGAAGAATACACATAGCAATATACAAGTAGCAACTGTACAAAAATATTGTGAGGATGAGTTAACAAGGTAAATACCTAGTGGGTTACTAGGTGAAATAGGGAGAGACTATTATATGTACAAATATGGTGGGAATATGATGCAAGAGATGGTGAGGTTAAGTTGGGTCATGGCAGGGGCAAGACTTGGTGTTAAGTAGGTGAAGTTTGAGTTTCTTTTAAAGTATAATGGATGGATAATGGAGCGTATGGGTATAGGAAGTTCTTTCCAAGCTTGGGCCACAGAGCATTTATAAAAAAGTTTGCCCGCATTTTTCTTTGGTTGGTAGATATCCAAAAGTTGCTGGTTTGACGTGCGGAGGTTCCATGATGAGGAATAGGTGGATACCAGAGAGGAGAGAGCTGGGCAGGAAGATGCCTTGTATAGTACAGAGTGCATTGTTTGAAATTGCAATAGAAGTAGTTGTTGGGGGAGTTCAAGCCATTGGAGAGAGTTAAGTGCAAGGCAGTGGTGTGAGTTGCAAGGAGAGTTCATAATGAATCTAGCTATTTTGTGGTTTGTTTGTTAAAGTTCAGTCAAGATTGTGGACTGAATGTTGGTTAGAACTGGGGTAGCATATAGAAGGGAGGGGAGAAGGAGTGCATGTGCCAGGGAAAGTCTAGCATTGGTGGTTAAAATTTTTTTGTTGGATAAAGCAAGCCTAGTTTCTGGTGAGTTATTTTATACATTAAAGTATGTGTAGGTTAAATTTAGGTTTGTCATCAATGATGAAACCTAGGAGCTTAGTTTGGGGTATGGGTTTTATGATAGTGTTATTGGAGGATGTAATAGCAAATGTTGTTTTATGATGAGAGAGATAATGTGGGAGAAAGAGCAAGAGTTTTGTCTTTTTAGGGTTATAGATAAGTAGATTATTAGACAGCCACTTTTCAGTTGATAGAAAGGTGTCTTGGGTTAGGGTATGGAGTTCTGAGATATTGCTGGAGGTGCAGATGAGAGTTGAGTCATCTGCATATTGGATGAGGGAGGATTGTTTACAGGATGTGTATAGTTCATTAGTGAAAATGTTAAACAGGAGGGGACCCAAGATGGAACCTTGTGAAACCCCTGATGGGACTGGAATGTATGGAGAGCAGAATGAGAGACATCTGACAGATTGCTTTCTACAAGAGAGGTAGCTGGAGAACCAGGCTAGGGAGGTAGTAAATAGGTTGAGATTAGCAAGTTTAGATAATAGTTTAAAGCTAGTAGCCTACACTCTTTTAGACAGTAAACAAGAAATGTTTATCACACCAGTGAGCCACAAAATGAAAGTTTTTAAACAGGTAAAGGAGCACAGTGAAATACAATGAAACTAGCTATAAAGCTTTACAAACAGTGTGACAGTAAAAAACGTATTTCTCAGGCACTGTAGGGCAGACAATTTTAGTTTAGCTGTGCAGATTAGTTAATAGCAATAAAATACAGTAATAAATATGCAGCAGGCAGTAAAAAGTGCTATATAAAAATTGCTAGAAGCAATAACCAGTATAAAAAAGACAAAAAAGCAGGATACTCAT
The DNA here is from genome assembly GCF_019279795.1 of Protopterus annectens. Taxonomy (NCBI): domain Eukaryota; kingdom Metazoa; phylum Chordata; order Ceratodontiformes; family Protopteridae; genus Protopterus; species Protopterus annectens. The sequence goes on from NC_056733.1 coordinate 315,281,211, forward strand.
TGTTATATATCTCAGATCAGAGTTGTAGTCAATGCCCCTCCTCCACTCGGCTCAGTGTGTATAGTAAAATTTATCATAAGATTTCTTTAAACTAACATCTAAGGGCAAATGTCTTGCAGTGTAAACATAACCAGCCCACTGAAACAGCCAAAACTGTGTGCATCACAAAGACAACATTCTTATCGGTAAGAAGAAAAGCTCACAAGGCCTGTAACACTCATAGCTATGAAAGCTGATTCAGAGGTTGGTTAGCATATCCATGCATAGCAATTGGCCACAGTCTGAAACAATGGACATTAACAATTGTAATACATTGATGAGAAGACAAAGACAAAAATTCAGCCAAATCCTGATGACATTAGTGAATATATTATATAGTCAAGAAAAGGACTGTAATACATTGATCATTAAGTGATAGAGGTCTCTGAAATTCTAAAAATTAAATCATGTGCTAAACAAAACTGGTTAACTGTTATTTACCTGCACAGCTCTTCTTTTTATACACACACACACACACACACACACACACACACACACGCACACGCACACGCACACGCACACGCACACAGGCACACACGCACACACATGCACACACTGTGAAGAATTACTGAATCTAGAATCAGGTATGCTGGAGTCCAGCAAGGTTTTAAATACCACAGCCTATGTCAACATAGTGTTTTAACCTCCGTTCATATTTTTCTTTCACTTGTTCAGCAGCAGAAACCACAGGGAAATGAGCATACAGCATGGATATTGACTCAGACAATGATTAGCAAGTATAATGCCATGTCCTCCCACACATGTTATAAATACAACAAAATCCCTAATCTCTCCCTGCAGAATCCAAATAATCCTACACAGTTTTCTGCTCAATGCACTCCTCCCCCACAGCTAGAATAACAACGTTCTATCACGTTTCTGAATTTGGCAAAACAACGAAATACTAGAAAATATGCATTCTCTTTACAATGCACTTTAATGATTCAATGGCCAACATAAAAAAGCAGTAAAAACAACATTCTTGAAAAACAGCCTCTTCACACATCTAGGATGTTTTCTTTTCATAGGCTTACTTATTTCACAATGTTGGCAATGTAACAAACTAGATTCATAATGATTCCTTTGTTATTCTCAAAATATTTTCTGCCCTAACAAAAGCAATGAATAATGCACAATACTTAATGCATTGTAATAAAATAATGTCAGACCGAAACCTGAAATATTCTAAGTGCTCTTCAAACTCTGCTTTTCACTTCTGCAAGATGTTGTAGTGAAGTACTCTTGTGAAGGAAACTAGATGACTTTAAGAGGTTCTTAAAATCAATGCTCTTACGTGAGACCTTCTGTGAGAAAAGTTAATTCCACAAAGAAGAATGCAAACACACATGTATATATATATATATATATATATATATATATATATATATATATATATATATATTTTTTTTTTTTTTTTGGAAGGTAGCCAGCTACATGAGGACTTTTTAAATTCTAGGTTCTTCAACAAACAGAGCTGTTTCAATTTCCCATAAACAAATTCTCTACTTTTCCCACGTGTTTAGAATAATGCTAATATTACTTACATAGTTCTAATAATACCAGAGAAAGAGTGGACCAGAATGTTGTGTCTTAATGTGTCAGGAACTTCTTAAGTCATAGATTAAAATAATACATTTCCACTGGTTTGTTTTTAATACAGCTGATTTCATCTCTTATTTTCTTCTGTGTGGTTCACATGAAATAGGAATGTCATTAAATCAAAACTATTCAACATATGAGAAAAAGTGTAAACCAGTGGAAATATGAATAACATGAAGTAACCTGTACAGGAAACAAAAATAACAATGAAGTAAACTAAACAAAAATCTTCTATAAAATATCGAATATTAATCGACAAATATCTTGCTCTGTCAGAATATTTTCACTTGAATTTCAACCTGTACCATGCTTTACAATGTCTTCTTTTAAAAAGAATATAAATTCAGAGATGCAGAAAATTAAATATTAATTGTCGTCCACAGAGAACAGTGTCTTCACTTTGTCACTTCTACAACCTTGGTAAAACAAAATATCAATTCTCAAGTCACATGGACAGCCATACTGATAACATAATGTATTTTAAAAATCTATCCATCATAGCTTAATATTTCCATATTCTTCCATAAAACACTCATTTTGCCAAAAATTCACCATCACAAATAATTGTCCTTTGCAGCTTGTTGCTGTGGATGACTTCTTTACTTGCTGCTCATTTGTTATAAAAACAGGCAAGTCCACAGTATGTACTTTGGCTTCTTTAATTAAAGTTTTATGAATACCAAAATTCATATCTAGAGTAACATCTTAGATAAAAAGGGATGGAAATGCAAAGGACTGAAGTGCAAATACCATTTCACAGATAAAACAATATGAAACAGCATTTACTCAATCCCTTGGAGCATGTCTCTTGTGGGGGCAAATGCCAATGAACTAAGTGTTTCAAGGGCTCATTGCATGGCATTTTGAACCAGTACCACCTTACTTAATATAGTCAACTCCAGCATTTTCAGAAGAGACGTACAAAGTTGCATTTCAACTTCTTTCAAAATGTTCTCTGAGAATCTTGGCAGGTGAAATAAATCAATATATTCATGTGTGTGTGTGTGTGTGTGTGTGTGTGTGTGTGTGTGTGTGTGTGTGTGTCTGTGTGTGTGTATATTAGCTAGACAGATATTTATATAGAAATACATACTATACATATATCTATATATCTGTATATATATATATATATATATATATATATATATATATATATATATATATATATATATCAAAACACACATTTGGTAGAAAAGTTTTTCTGAGTGAGAAAAAGAGAGACTGCAAAAATGATTAAATGTTCACATATGGTTGAATTTAGTTCTATATAGTGTAGGTAAGTAGGAGTGAGAAGGAAAATTAATGTTTGAATGAAAAAGCCATGGCTGTAAAGATGTGACTGACTGTCATAGCAGTTGTGTGAATATGCAAGTATTTGCAGATTAGAATAAAGGTTAGTTAAAGAGATAGATTAAATGTTGTGGTGTTTAGATAGACTCAGTGTCATGTGTGTTCTGTGATGTACGTGTTCTGTGTCCTTTTGTCTTGTTCAGTGGTACTGTTAAAGAAAGTGTTTTGAGTAACTCGATGTATATGGTTGGTGTTTTGGACAGGAATAGATATAAGGCTATGGTTAAAGTTAGCACACATCAGAAAAATGGTGCATGGGGACATTACTCATATGTGCTGACCACAAACATAATCATAACCCTATCCCTGCCTCTGTCACACTTGATCTCAGTTTTGTAGGTGGAGTTTATGATATATGACGTTTATAGTTCATAGGTTCATATGTTCATAGGTGTGCACTAGGCTAATGGCCCTGTGGCCTTTACAAGCCTAGCCCATAGGATTATCCTTTGCTCATGCCACCCGACCTTAGTTCCCAGTGCCTCTGTTGAGTAAAGCCACTGGAGTGATCCCTGGGGTGAGTTTTCTATTTCTTATCCACTTATTAAGATTTCTCTTAAAGAGGGTCAGTGAGATGCTCTGCTTGACATGTATGGGAAGTATATTCCATAGCATGGACAATCTCTGGGTTATGAACCTGTCCTTCCAGCATGTTCTATTGATTGTGGTAATGAGGTTGAGGTCTCTGGAGTGTGTGGTGTGGAGGGATTAGGATTTTTTTAGATGTAGCATTTCTAACAGAGCTGGGTCAGACATGGCTTTGTAAGTCAATTTGAGATCGCCTCTAAGTAGGCAATATGAGACAGAGAATAGCTGGAGTTTTTTTAGTCTGTCCATATAGGACAAATGTTTGGGGCCTAGGATCCGCTTTGTGAAGTACTTTTGCAGCCTCTCCAGTTGATGAAGGGGTTTAGTGAGGTACATGCCAAATGGGGCATTGCACTCAATGGTTGGTCTAATGAGGGAAGAGTAGAGGGAGACAATGACCTCTTTCTTCCTGGATGAAAAACCTTTAGTAATGAGATGTGCCACACAGAAGGACTTTCTGACCACAGTGGCAATGTGGTGGTCAAAAGGGAGGTTGTTGTCAACCTGTGTTCCCAGATATCTTATAATGCTGTGTGTGTTCAGTGGACTACCCTCGATGTGGTAATTCATGGGAACCAGGTTGTTTCCAAAGGGGATGACAACACATTTTTTGGCATTGAGCTTAAGGTCATGGTTCAGACACCAGTCATTGGTCTCAGTGAGGCCTTCCTATAGAATGTCAACATCACTCAGGGAGTTAATAATAGCTCCCAACTTGCAATCATCTGTGAACTTTGTTAGCCAGAGTCCCTTCATGTTGGCCTGGACTTCAGAGAAGTAGATACCAAACAGGAGAGGACCCAGGACCGAACCCTGTGGGACTCCACTCATAACTGGTCAGAAGTCTGACTTGAAGTCAGCTACTTTCACACTGTGGGTTCTACCTGTGAGCCAGTTTGCAACCCACCTAGTGATATAGGGGTTGATGCCTAGCTTAGTGAGTTTTTCTATGATTCCTGAGTGGGGAATGGTATCACAGGCCTTGGCTAAATCACGGTAGGCTGGATGAACATCCTTGCCTTCATCCTCAGCTCTGGTAACTGACTCAAAGAAGTTGACAAAGTTGAGCAGACATGATCTACCCTTCACAAAACCAAACTGTGTGGGATTGAGAGTTTGGAGATTCCCTATAGCCTTGTTTATTAGATCCATGATGATGCATTCCATAGCTTTGCATATCAGACTCATCAAGCTAATGAGGCGATAGTTCCCAGGTCTGTAGTTGCACCTCCTTTGTGGAGAGGGATGATTGTAGCAGTGAGCCATTTGGTAGGGACAAAGCCTGAGGTGAGGTTGGTATTGAACAGGGCACACAGGTGAGCTGCCAGTTCACTCTGTAGTTCATATAGAACACAGCCAGGGATATTGTCAGGTCCCATAGAAGCAGAATTCTTTGCCTTGGACAGTGTTGTTTAAACCTGTGCAGTAGTAATACTGGGTGTATGGCAATCTACTAGTATTGTGACAGATCCCTTGGGGGGAGGGTAATGTTGGCACTGAATCTGTCTGACAGTATATTGGCACTATCTGTTGGCTTAGTATAAGAGGTACCATTGTGCAGTAGTTCAGTGCAAATGTGGGTTTTGCTGTGGAGATTCTTTACATAACTATAGAAGGCCTTATAGTTTTCTTTACTATTTGCTGCAATTCTGTTTACATAGCTAGCTTTAGAGGATTTGATGAGAGATCTCAAATTTTGGTTGAGGCTAATAAGGGAGTTTTTCCAGTCTTGGAACTTCACCTTATTCCGCATCAGTTTCCTCCTTCTGTTGTAGAGTTTGTTTATGGCAGGGGACCACCAGATTGGCTTCCTTTTTTTAGAGGAGAGCATCTTGTTTCTGTTGGTGTGGCGAGATCCATGCATTTCTGTACATGTTTGTGCAGTGCATTAGTGTATGATTTGACTGTCATGCATCTGATCTCCATTTGCATGGGTGCCATGAAATAAGCAACCTCTGTTTTTAGGAGCCCAAAGTTAGTTTTGGTGAGGTTTTTCATGGTGGTTACCTTTGCCCGGGGGGGGGGTATGGATTTCCAAGGTGATTAGTTTGTGGTCAGATCTAACCAAGGAGGAGTTGACTATTGGTGTAGAGCAACAGTTGCCCATGTTAGTAATAACCAGGTCAAGGATGTTGCTACCTCTAGTGGGGATCTTGTCCTGCTGGGCAAGTGTATTGGTACATGAGTAGTTTTCCCAGTTAATGGCAGTGTAGTTGAAGTCGCCCAGTATGAGAGTGTTAGGTTGGACCCTAATATTCTCCAGGGTGCTTAGGAATGTGGAGTGTGAGTCTTGGGACATGGTTGGGCACCTATAGCAGGCTATGTCCTGAATCGCTATCTTTACCAATGTTAGCAGCACTTGAAGTATCTCAAATGAGTTATGTTGGGCTACTAGTTTGGAGGTGTGCACATCCTTTATGAATATGGAAACAGCACTGCCTTTGGAACTTTGGTCCAAGTTCTGGGGCTGAAAGGTGTGGAATAAGTTATAGCCTGGTAGTGCAGGGGTGCTTTCTGCTGCCTTGAATCAGGTCTCTGTTTGGGCACAAATGTCGATTTTCTCCATTTTAAGGAGTGCTTTGAGTGAATGCATTTTGAGATTTAGACTTCTAGCATTGAGCAGCATGACCCTCAGATTGGTTTTGTTTGTAGCTGTTATGGTGGTAATCTTGTCTTTGGAACACCACCTAAAAAAGGCACTATAGGGGTGCCAAGAGCCTTGGCCAGTATCCAGAAGCCCAGGGGCGACAGATACAGGCCCTCTCTGCAAAGCATCAAAGTCTGTCAGTCATGTCATACCAGGCAGACAGATACTGGATCCCTTTAGAATGACACAAGAAACTTAGCCAATTGTTGAAATCAATCATTTTCTGCTTGTACTGTGGTATCATTCTGGGTGATGATAGGATGCTGCTCAGGGCTAGGGTCATACCCTCCTGGGCTACATAATCCGAGAACTCCTCCATGTCTATTTTCATGTAGTCCAGGGAGGTATGTCTCAGGTCACTCACACCCATATGTACAATGACAGAGTCATATTTGTAGCTGTTGTTGAGGGACTTGAGTGCATGCATTATGTGGTGGATCCTGGTGCCTGACAGGCAGCTGACTGTTACTTTCCCCTTATTCAACCTAGTGAGTGGGACATCAGTGTGCCTCACTATTGAGTCACCTATGACTAGTGTGTTAGGCTTGCTGTTTTGCCTTAGGGCTTTGGTTGAGTGGCACGCTGTTTAAGAGAGCTATGTGTGTCGTGATTAGTGTTGTGTTGTGGTGGTTGAGT